>NW_027328799.1:0-300000 GCF_048564905.1 Vicugna pacos
TCCACTACATGGATCTAGATGGCTGATTGTAAAGGGACTCGAACATCCTTGGATTATGGTATCCAGGGTGTGGGGTTCCTGAAACCAACCACCCAAGGGTATTGAGGGATGACTCTACATATAGGAGTGGAATTGCTGAGCCATACAACTCTAAGCTTTTGAGGAAATACCAGACTTCTCCAAAGAAGCTGCAGCATTGTCCCTTTCCCCTGGCATCATATGAGGTTTCTCTGCCTCCTGAATGACATTTGTTATTGTCCATGTTTTGGTTATAACCATCCTAGTGGGTGTAAAATGAGATCTCATTTTGTTCTTGATTTCGCTAGTGATGCTGAGCATCGTTTCATATGCTTATTGGCCATTTGTATATCTATTTAAATTCATGGTAAATTTAAAAATTGTGTCTATTTTCTTGTATTGCTCAGTTGAAAGCATTCGTTATATATCCTGAATACTACTCTCTTATTAGATACATGCTTTGCAAAATTTTTCTTCTATTCTGCAAACTGTCTTTTCACTATATTTTTTTAAACATTAAAACAATTTCTTTACAGGGGAGGTAGATAGATGAAATGATTTATTTTATTTTTCTTGCTAAGCAAGCACTCTCTGACTTGAGATACCCATTTCCCCTGTCATTTCACTTTCTTGCTGATGTCCTTTGTAATAAAAAGATTTTAATTTTGGTGAAGTCCAGTTTATCTGCTTTTTTCTTCTATCACTTGTGCTCTTGGTTTTGTATCTAGGAAACCAAAGCCTATCCTAGGCCCACAAAGATTTTTACTGTGTCTTCTTTTAGAAATTTTATAAGTTTAATTTTTACATTTCTGTCTGTGATCTATTTTGAATTAATTTTATTTGTTATATAAAATATGGGTGTTCAGATTCCAGATTGATTCTTTTGCCTGCAGATACCCAGCTGTCCCTGTACCATTTGTTGAATAGGCTATTCTTTCAATGGAGTGTTTTTGGCCCCCAGGTGGAAAACTGTAAATGAAAGTTTTCCCCGTGGGTTTTTATTGTGTCTCTTAAATTTATTTATCCAAACTTATGCCAGTTTCATACTGAGTTAGTGCTATAGCATTTTAGTACACTTTAAAGTGAGTCCTCCAACTTTACTCTTCTTTTTCAAGGTTGTTTTTGCTGTCCTGGGCCCCTTGCACGTCCATATGAATTTTGGGTTCAGTTTTTCAATTTTTGCAATGAAGTTGGCTGGAATTTTGATAGGGATTCCACTGAATATATAGATCACTTTGAGGAGTCTTAACATTTTTAATAATATTGTCAATCATTCCATGAAAATGGAATGTTTTCCATATATGTAGATCTTTTAAAATTTATTTTGTTGATACTTCAAAAAGTTCAATGTACAAATCTTGTAAATTTTTGTTAAATGTATCTCTCACTTTATTCTTAATGCTGTTGTAAAAGGAAAGGCTGAGTTTCTTATGGGTGGTACTATATATCCATCTTCTTATTTCTAGAATTCCTTCACAGCAAATACCCTAGGTATATATTTGCTACATAAATCTATCCACAACTATTCCCCGCCCCGTGTTATAAGAAACCAAGACCCAAGGTAAGCTACTTGAAAACACCTATGTGGAAGTGAGAAATGAGACCCATGGTTGGGGCTTTGTGCAGATGATACTGAGAGCTTATTCAGAATGGCTTCTTCTTAATTACTTTTAAACAACCCTTTCAGTGTATTTAGTCAGATACATTAAGATTATGCCCTTTTGATGTGCGGAGTAGCTAAGACTATAATTTTCAAATAAATTCTAGTGAGAGTGTTGTACTTGAAACCTAATTTGCATCAATCTTTGAAGAATTATGTTTCAGGAGATTTGACTAAAGAACACCTATCTTTATTCTATAACGAGGACTAAATGCTCAAGCAACATGTAAGAGTTTGAGCAAACTGCCCCCGCCCCGTAGTGCTGGGTGGCTGCAGCTGTAACTGGAGTCAGTGCTTACCTCTCCCAGTACGCTAGTGCTGATCTGCTCAAAGTGGTTCATCCAACAGTTTGTCAGTAGCCTGTTGGACAAAGTCATAAAACATTGATTGAAGATTGCTAGAATGCAATATATTCTTACTAATATTAAGTAAGCACACATTGAGTGCTTACTGTATGATGGAATTGTCCCTCAGCCTCACATGAATATTATTTCTCTTGAAACCTCATATATTTCCTTGTTATTCTCACTTTACAGATAAGGAGACTGAGAATTAGGTCTTCTCTCTTTTGGGGGGAGCTCATTACCAATGATGGGAAGTTGTAAGGAAAAAGATATTGATTCATCATGAGAAAACATTTTTGTGAGAGTCAGCAATGAAGATGAACACTGAAGAATGTGATCATTGTTCGAGTGAGACAAGCCCTGGGTTGTGCGGGGTCAGCATCCCTGTCCTGGACACGGCACGTGTAGAGCTGCGTGCTGGGTGAGGCAGCGCGGCCACGCAGGGAACGCGGATGCTGGGGTCTTAGGCTGTGCTCAAGCCCGGTGGGGCTTTCTCCTAAGGGCAGTGCACCATCATTGACAGATTTTAAGTAGGAGAATAGGCTGCTCTCGTAGTTCACATTTGTCTTCTAGAATGCTTGGAAAAGTTTAGAAGGCTTGGCAGGAGGTGATGTGCTGAGTCAGAGTAGGGTGGCTGCGAGGTGTAGCAGTGTTCAATTTTCAAGTGGTTTTCAGGCCCAGGCTTGTGGCTTAGTAGCCGTGTCAGTTTGAATGACACACACAAGGAAGTGAAACAATTTATCTAATCAATTGAAGCAGTGATGTACCCAATTCCCAGGACTGTTGTGGAGATCCAGAGAGATACACTGTGCAGTGTGCAGCGTGGTCTCCAGCACAGAGTCAGTGCTGGGTGAGTGCCAGTGAGTATCTGGTAGGTCAGTTGAGGGTAGTGGGACTCGGTGTCTGAGGATATCTGGTCCCTGAAGGAGGGGTCCATTCACATCTGTGAGTAATGGGCCTGAGTTGGGAGACGCAGGGAGACCTTACCCTCCGACCAGGAGCCCTGGGCAGGACGGCTATGGGAGGAGCACCGTGAAGTCAGCTCTTTGCAGGTTGAGTTGGGAGTGCCCTTGAGATATCTACGCAGAGTCACGAGCTTAAAGAGGAGGTCTGGGCCCAGGCTGTGCATTTTCCTAAAATCTCAACTCCTGAGGACACCGATGTATTGATCACTGAAAGTGAAGTCATACTTTAAAGGACAAATGAATAGTAGTATCATCACTGTCAACAAAGCTCACGTCTATTTATTCATCACTCACTTTGCTAATTGGGTACTTACAGAGCTCACTTCACCGTCCTCCCGTGGGCTCCGGCTCCACAGAAAAGAGCTTGTGTGTCTCCTTCTTTTCCAGAAGAAGACACATTTAGCTTGTAGCCTTCTGTACCTTGCCAGACTTAGGATATTAGTTTGTTGGTTTAATTGTATTTTCTGTTGGCCATGTCCTGACAGGAGAGAAATTTTACCTCATGGTCATGTTTCAATTAGCTGTTACTGAGAATTGCTGATCTGATACATAGTGGATGTATTATATTAACTTTGTAGAGTAGTTATCAGTTTTCTGTCTTTGCCCTTTAATTTTGTTTGCCCCTTCACTGTTCTATCCTTTTTGGGGCCTTATTTTTTTTTAATTAAATAATGTCTGTTAGTAGTTAAGAAAAAAAAAGCAAAGAAAAAATGCACATGAGAGCTAAATTTAGAAAATGTCTAGTGTGTTTTCTGTCTCGGCAATGGAGGGTTGTATAACCTCTTGGAAACCTTCATTAGACAAGTTTCTTAAAATGCTGATTGAGAAATAAAACCTTCCTTCCTCATCTTTCAAGCTGCACAACTCATTGTCAAGAAAGGGGAAATCCTCAGAAGCCAAGACAAACGAGAAAACAGGGATTCTGGGAGATAAGTGAGCGTTAGAATCCGTGGTGTGCTGGTTGGCTCCTGAACTGATTTTCAGTTGCCTTGACAGGAGGGCAGGAGTTTAGCCCCAGGCCTCTCACACTAGGAGTTGGATGGGTGATCATATATTGGGCCTTGCCCATCCTGAGAATCTTGGTTTACTAAAGGGTGAAAGAGGAAAAAGAAAATTCCTCAAGACAAGAAAGTAAGGAAAGTCAATTTTTTGGAAGAGGGGGAAAATAACAAATCCAAAGTAAGGATATAGTTTAAAGCTGTTCTGGCATGAGAGTGACCACAAACTCCTGGCAGAAAAGCACAGCTACTCCTTGATTGATAAGTTGTGTTTTGAATGAATCAGTGAACAGCTATTCCGAAAAAGGCCTCCAGAGTCTTGTGGATCAAGATACTGGACAGCAAACACCTCTCTTCCAAGGTCTCATTCAAATAACCAGAAAGGTTTTAAAGGAAAGTAGCAATAATCTGAGTTGTATTTATTGACATTACTATATGCTAAGAATTCAGAGGTGACTATGCAGTTTTCTTCTCTTTTATGGACCTTACTTTCTCTTTGGGGAGACAAAATGACATAGTTGGGTATCTTGGTGGAGGGAGGTGTTAGTCTGTTGCAATTAGCCAGAAGAGGAGATTAAGAAAACAGTGAAAGATGGGTGAACTTTTTAGCTGAGGACAGTCTTGTTCACTTGGCTTTTAATTGCAGGCTCAATGATCTGTCACTGGAGGGAATAGATCTTACGGAGGATGGGCTTAGCTCAGGCCTCTTTGGAATGGACAAGTGAACCTGGAGAAAGACAGTCAAATCTGTGCAGACATTAAAGTTCACTTGAACGTGCTGCATCCCTGAGCCAAAGATAGGACAAATATGGAGCACTTCTTGAGGGCAGAGGAGTGGTTTTTAAGGTTCTTCAAGAATGAATCCCAGGGAACCGAGATGGCCAGTTGTCAAATTGAGACTTTGTTCTTTGGACGGTGTACCCAGCAAGGGTATTGGCCTTTTATATGGTTCCATTTGTCTTTAATACATGTCTTTTAATGAGGACGTGGGCACAAGTGTTTGACACCTTGTCGAGGCGATTTTGGATACCTGCCTAGAAGCACGGGCACAGTTGCGGCTGCGTCATACATCTTGCAGCCCATCCCTTTCTCCGGCTCTGTAATCACGGCAGAGTGGTTCCTTGTTGACCTGTCCATCTCCTCTGTCACATCATAACCCATGAAAAGACCGGAGCATATTAACTTGGCTTTGTTAAAGTCAAAGTTACAGATCAAATATGGAGTCAGATTTGTTCTTTCCTATTTCAGTAGTGCCATGGAGACGTCAGTTTGGGCAGCTTTTTGTAGTGTCCTGGAGGCTTTCTCTCTCAGCTTCTGGGTGCCTCTATTGAAAACCCTTCATAGCTGTCTGGCCTGCTGGAAAAGCACTCTGCCTGTTTTACCCTGAAGATGTGTTCTGTTTATAAACTCATCTCTACTCCTTGGAAAACAACTCAAGAAAAACTCAGTTGGTTTTTCACCAGCCATGGGCAGGGGTGAGATAAACCATGTTATTATTTCATAAAATAATAGTAATAATAGTAATATTAATAGTAGTAGCAGTAGTAGTAGTAGTAATAATAATAATAGTAATAATTATATTAAAAGAATTCTTAAAACACGACTGCACATTGGAGAGAGTCAATAAATGCTTTCTGGCTTAAATCAAAAGTGATGACTCAGTGATTCCATGGCTGCTGTATTTGCTATGCTAGTTACTCCTTTGTTCCATTACACAGTTTTTTTAACTGAAAAAGAAATACAAGCAAATGGTTAAAAAAAAAACTCAGAGCACAAAAATACACAAGTGAAAGAAGTTTTCCCTCATCTTCTGTTCTTTCAGCCCTCTCTGGAGATGCCACTGTTTGCTATCCTTTGGGTGTTGTTCCAGATATGCTTTGCACATTCCCACCTATGTATGTAAATTCCTTTAAAATTTTAGTTATTTTTAACTTAAACGGATTTAAATCCTCAAGTGGCTTCTGGCCGGGTAATAGAACAGAACAAATCTGACTCCATATTAAATCTGTTCCTTTGAATTTAACCCTATGCTCTGTCTCCTAGGCTTCATCTTGCTTGTAATCAATGTCGCCTGGAGCCTGAAATATACAGGAGAGCCTATTCTGAAGGCTCTGACCTTTAAGGATATTTAACACTTTTTCATTCATTTAAAGATAGCAAATTACAGAATAGAAAATAACTTTTGTTTTGTTGGAGGTTTGCAGGGATCTGACCCACGCAGATAGCTGCAAGAAGAAAGGATTCTAACAAGAAGGAATTCCTACACTAAGAAGTTTGCAACAACCAAGCACATAGGAAAGGATCCTGAATTGTGACTTGGGGAGATGGTTTTCCAGGACATTAGTTTGCCATCTAGGTCTACAGAAACTTGCTATTCCATGCCGCAACATCTGGTCTCCCAACTTATTGTCCTGTCCTGCACTGAGGAGAAAGAATTTCAACTTGGTAACACTCCTATCTACCTAGAAAGCTGGACACTGGAGCTGAGTGTTATGGAAACAGGCCAGCCAAGAAAAGCACCAATCGGGGTGTTGGTGTACTCAGAAGTATTATGCCGGTGGGCTCAGTGGGGCTCCTGCTCCGAAGTTCTGAGCACCTCCAAGACGTGCACATGAGGTTTTAAAGGCTTAATTACAAGTAAGGGGGAATTAGCCAATAAGGCTCAAAGAAAAGCAAGGAATCAGTACACTGGAGCTTATCAATTTGTAGCAGATCACATTACTGACACTTGTTGAGCTTGGAATTACGAGTTAGGTTGTTAGCCCAATAAACTGACACTAAACTTCAGATATGAGATAGCCCAGCAGAATTTAGATCATTAAACCGACACTTATCACACTTAGATTTGTGACTTAGCTTGTTAGCCCAGCTGGACTTTTCCTTCACATGAGGACAGCTCTCCCACACCCAGGGAACTACTGTGAGCCCTTGATGTTTCCACTAGGGTTGGGTATGGTTTACCCAGGAGGGATGGGGACTATGCACCAACACTCAGGCAGTCTGCTCTGTCTGGGGCTCTGATCTTGTACCATCCCGCTCCCCGCCAGCCCAACACCAGGGACAGTGGAGCTAAGGCAGTGATCCTGCCTGCCTGTTTCCCAGCGTGTAAAAGGGGATTATGTACCTTTCCAAGGTAGTTCTGAGCGACAACACCTGCGGGTGCTTGGTTCTCAGAGCAACAGAAAACCCAGGTCCGCGTGGGGGCAATGGGTGTGATCCCCATAGAGTTTCTGCAGAAGCATCCCATGGAGGGCTGGATCAGGGAGGTAAAATTTGAGCTGCGGAACTTGAAGGGTTACAGAAGGGTACAGAGGCAGGTCTGCCGCCTAGGGGTGCCCCAGAGGTAAAGCTTTTTCTCTCCAACTCCGCTAAGACCCTCCCCTCTCCAGATCCCTCCCTACTCTCTGCTCATCGTGTCCATCTGTATCTCTCCAATTTTCCCGTCCTCTCCACCCGCTCCCATCTTCTCCCTCCCTCCCTCCCTGTCCCACCTTCTCTCACAGAACCCAGAGAGGATCGCTGGCCCTCCTGCGCATGCGCAGTCAGTGCCAAGTGGTCCGCTGGTTGGAAGCTCTATATCCTAGCCGGGGATCGGGCCCAAAGGTTTCTCAACTCTGTCGCCCGGTAGGACTTTGGTTCCTGTCTGGGGCCGGGGCCTCTGGCTGTGGAAGTGCAAGGTGGGGGCTCCCGGGAAAGTGGTCAGGCGGTTGCGGGAGGGCGGTCCGCCTGTCACAGTCCCCAAGGGCGCCAGGCAGCCCTTGTTCAGATGAATTGCTCAGGCCAGACCCCTCTACCCGCGCCACCTGCCCCGGCGCCCCGGCCACAGCTGCCAAGGGCCAGGTGTGCCCCTACCACCTCTCACCCAGCCGGGATCCCCTCAGTCCGCGGCTGGCGTCCCCTTCCCCTCTACCGCCCGCGAGTCCTCTCCTCCCGGGCTTCCTCTCCTTGGCCGCCGGCCGGTTCACGCCCCTGGGAGGGCTGTGTCCGGGCGGGCGGGGACTGCGGACCCGGACGGGGCGGGGGGCTGGGGCTGGGGCTGGGGCTGACCTCCGAGCAGGGCTGCAGCCCGCGTCCCTCCCCTTTCCCTCCCCCACGGGGCAGCCCTCCTCTCCCTTTCCCGCTCCCGGAGGACCAGCTCAGTGGCCTGGGCACTGCTCCCTGGGCTGAGAACCTCCGGCTGTAACACCCTGCTTCTCCATTTGGAGTCGGAAAAAGGGAGCCTCAGTGCTGAGCGAGCTTCTGTCTCCTCCCTCAGTTTTTCTGCTGCAGGTAAGTACTCTTAACACTTTCAGGTGTTATCATGGCTGTGCTTGTTGATGTCACGTGTTTTTATAGTGAGAGTGATTACAGTGGTGAAAGCAGGGCTTGGTTCTGTTAAAAATGAGCTGAAGGCATGAGGCTGTGACATCCTCCTTCCTTCCCTCTCCCAGGGTGAAAGGAGTGATCCTCGATTTTCAAAAGATAGTTACAGTCCCTAACTAGCACAGCCCAGCTAGTGTGTGTTAAGAGGAACAGCACCACCAGAGGCCTTGGAGACCCAGGGATATTGCAGTCCTAAAGAGCTCCTGGCACAGTTTGGTTTGTTTTGGTTTTTTTTTTTCTTAAATTGTGTGATAGACTAGTGGTATAAACAGGAAAATAATTGTCAAGGAATATTTCTTCATGTAACAGTGTTATTGTGATATAGTTCACACACCATGAATTCCATCCATTTAAATGGTACAATTCAGCAGCTTTTAGCATATTCACAGTTGTGCAACCATTATTATTCCAGAACGTTTTCATCACTTCAGAAAGACCAGTGGAAATGAATGACCTATCCACCCCTCCGAAGTGGTGGTTCTAAAGAAATTTCTTGGCTATTCCTGATCATAAATTAACTTGTTACATTCCAAGAAAAATCTGGTAGGAATTCTAATCAGAATTGCAATGAATCTGTCTATCAAAACTGGAAGAATTAATGTCTTTATGGCATAAACTTCTTCTACCCATGAATATATCTGGGACCCTATCTTTTCATCTGTCCAGTGACTGGCCCATGGGAAGTCCTCACTACTTGTTGTACTTGTGAATGATGAGATTCTATACATCGTTAGTTGCAACTGTAGCCTTTCACAGAAGAGAAAAGTAACCTCAGTGAAGCAAGTGACTCTCTGATGGTCAGAAAGAGTGACAGCCAGTGCTGGAGTGATCCAGTGGACTTGGTGCTTGCAACCAGAATTCTCCACCACATACAGTTAAGGGGATTAGAGTGTTCTTTTATTTTTTCTTAATGGCGTTGCTTTTATTTTTACTTATTTTTTTAAATTCTTTTTTATTTAAGTGTAGTCAATTTACAATGTTAGTTTCAGGTGTACAGAAGAGATTCAGTTATAAACATATGCATATGTATATATATGTTTTAGATTGTTTTTAGTATAACTCATTACAAGAAATTGAATATAGTTCCCTGTGTTATACAGCAGGTCCTTGTCATTTATTTTATATTTACTAATTTGTATCTGTTAATCCCCCCTTCCCTGCCTGCTAAACACAGTTAACTTTCTATGTTCATGAGTCCATTTATAGGAGCACCATTTTTCCTAGTAATATATGCTCTTTGGCTGCTTTCAGTTTCAGTAATTTCATCTTATCTGTGGGTGCTTTTATTCTGGTGGCCTTTATGTGGTTTGCACTCGTGGTAATAGAGATCTGTATTTGGGACAAATTCAGGCCTCTGTAGTCCCTGGTACAGAGTGCCCACTGAATTGATGCTTGAACTGGGAAAAAGGCACAGTAAATTTTGGAATTTCCACTATGGTTGAGAATTCCATTTTTCAATAACCTGTTTAGACAACCTTAATATTGGCTGCACCCATACTGGGTAATTTGGTGGAAATTCATGGTATGGTGGTGTAGAGACAGGGAACTGTATACTTCTTCTCTTTCTGTTTTATTACACTCATTCTCCTGGGCCTTCCAGATCCTCCCCCAGAAGGGCCCAGGGCTGGCTTGGTGCTGCGCTGAGGCAATATTTGTTAATAAGGCCCTTTCCTCTACTCATCTGAGCCTCCGGTTCTTTCTCTGCACAATGAGGGCTTAGACTTGATAAGTACTTTTCAGTTTCTTTTAAAGCCATGTTTCCTTTGAGAAACAGAAAATGCAAATCTCTCCTCTCAGCCCAACCCTTTAGATTTTCATAAGTCCTCCAAGGAGTGACATAGCTCTTTGTGGAATATGAATGTGATTGTGATCCCAGGTGAAACAGAAAAGACTCTTCAGAGATTGATTGCAGGGAGAGGGCAGGAAAGGGGCAGTATGTCACACTTTCTAGTGTGAGCACTGGAGCAGGGGCTTGGATTTAAATATGGTGACTGACGTGGCCTCTCTCTAATCATGTAGAATGTGATAAACTTCTCTACCTCAGTTTTTTGATGTGTCAAGTTAGGGTGATAATATTTTAAGGCTTTTGTGAAACATTATACACATAAGCCATTTGTGTCTCGGTAGAAACAAGACCTGCTAGGGATTCAGGGATTTGTTTAAAAAAAATCTTGTCCATAACAGACTGTCTGTGTGTATTTTAAGTTCCTGGAGGGTGAGGGTGAGTCTGAAGCCCATTGTGGGACAGGTGGGCCATAGTTCTCTGTGCCCCAGATTACCCCCTCCTCCCCAGTCCTCTTCCTCAGTCCAGGATGAAGTTCCCTTGTAGATTTTCTCAGAAGACTTGTGGAAATAGCTTTTCATTTTATTGTTTCACCAAGAAGTTCTGCCATCATGATCTCTTTGGTCAGGCTTTGAAGGGCTGCCATCATGATATCTGGTAAGAATTCTATGGAATTGGGAGTTTCTATTTAATGAAAAGGAATAAAAATTACAAATAGAAAATTAGAACAAGGGTGGTTTCAGGGGCTCTTTGAAATGGACACCATTAGCTTTGTTAGCTTCAGGTGCTGTGGCCTGTTGCCACGAGGACCCATTCTCTTGCTCTGAAGTTGGAGGTACCAGTGGGTCCAGTGGGAATGATAACTGAGTGTATCTCATGGGCTGGGCATTGACCTATTTGTACTGTGTGTTCCTAATTTGAGACAGTGAGCTCACCTAACCTCAATAACCTCTTTAAAAAATTAGACTTTTTATTTTGAGATGTAATGTTGATTCCCATGTGGTAGTAAGAGATTATATGGAGAGGGCTTATGGATCCTTTTGCCCAGTTTTCCTTCATGGTTCCATCTTGCAATGGTGAGGTACAATTCATTACTGACTCACTAACAATTTGAGGTTTGTGTTATTGCCCTCATTTCTATTCATGATTAAACTGGGGCTTAGAGAAGCACACAGGCCTACCCAGGTCACCCACTTTGTTAGTGCAGAGTCGGGTGAACGTGGGCTTGGGATTTCCAGGCAGTACCATTATGATGGTCTGTGGCAGGGAGCAGCATTCACTTGCTTGTTTATTCATTCATTCAAGAAACATTTATTGAGTAAACTCTGTGGGTCCTATGCTTTCTTTGGCTTATCTGATTATTCATCACTACTGAGAATCAGGCAATGTTTATATTTTTTAATCTGAGAAAATTAGCTCTGAGAGGTTATAACCCTCCGAAAGGAAGTATAGCTCATTAAGGAGGGATAGTACATTTGTACAGTCACCTCTTTTTATGCAGGTGGTACCCTAGACATTATACATTTGCAAACATCCGTAATTCAGATATATTCTTGTAAGGCAAGGCTTTTTTTTTAATTGAAGTATAGTCAAGTTTACAATGTTGTGTCAATTGCAAGGTGTTTTTTGACTTTTGAATTAAAAAATACTTTTTCAGGAGGGTAATTACGTGTATTTATTTGTTTCATTTTTTAAAATGAGTTACTGGGTTTTGAACCCAGGACCTCGTACATGGTAAAAATGTGCTGTACCACTGAACTGTATCCTCTTCCCCTAGGCAAGTTTTCTTATCCATTATTATGAAGCTTAGGGAATCAAATAATTTGGATACAAATCCAGATCTTTTAATCCTACTGTGGTCCTTTTCTTTATATTCTGCTGAAGGGGTTTGGGGAAAGCATTTTCTTTGTTCATTTTTTATTCAGCATTTTTGAGCAGTGACTTTGCATCAGGGCCTTGCTAGGTGCTTGGAAATAGAAAATAAGAAATGACACTTCTCTGCAGAGGCAGGAAGCCTAGACCAAAAGCTGGGTAATATGATCCGAGATACATTAGCCATGTGCAGACTGTGAGGACAAACTGTACCCCCGGATTTGCTTTGGCTTCCCTTGCCTTCTGGCTGGTACACACCAGGTCACAGCAACCCAGATGGGCCCGTAGCACACAGCAGATTATGTACCTCGATCTCCTCACCCCTCTCGGCAGGGCCAGCAACATGAGCATCCCTGACTACGTGCAGTGTGCTGAGGACCACCAGACTCGTCCCGTTGTGGTCCAATCCATAGAGATCATCTCAGAGGAGAATTTCTTTTGCATCTATCAGCTACTCACCTCGGTGTGCCATATCAGCCCATGCGGCTCCCAGTGGACATTCTGTATCCACTACAGGCACCACTATGTGCCCGAGAATGGGTGGAGCGTCTTCCAGACACACCGCAAAGTCGTGGGCCTTGTCACCATTACCAACTGTCTCTCTGCCAAGGCCTTGGAGAAGCTGCACGTGCAGAGGGGCTGTATGGCACCGCGCTTAATGACTCTCAGCTCTTTGTCTTTGTGCTGCATGGGGAGGTAGCCGAGCAGCCGTTCACCGACTTGTCCTTCAATCTACGAGGACTGCAGGGTGGTGGAGAAGAGGATTGAGGACTTCACTGAGTCAGTCTTCATCTTGCTCAAGTCCAAGTGGCTGGATGGTGGCCACAAGAATTTTGGGGCAAGATTCCCCTCCTCTGCATCCTGTTTGAGAAGGAGGACTTCATGGGACTGGACACAGACAGCAGGTAAGTTTACCTGGAGGCCAGCCCACCCTGGCTTTGTGCCGGATTGCTTCCCTATATCCAGAAAGGGATCAGCAAGGAAGAAGTCTGTCTTGTAGCCAAGGGGGGAGGGAGGTGCAGCCCGCTGGTTTACAGACATTTCAAAGTGAATCCGCCTTTGTTTCAGAGAGATCCTTTTAGGGTTAGTGTGGACACTTACTCCCGCTTTACAGCCAGGACCATGGTGGGAACCCTGGAGTTGCTGTCCAATTAATTAGCCAAAGCCACTGATGCTAGGAGCACTGGGGAGGAGGCTGGACTGAGCTGAGATATGCTGTAGGTCAAATGCACATCAGACGCTGAGGCTTGTCTAGCAAATGTATATAAACTATCTCTTTACTTCCTACATTGATTACATGTCAAAATGATAGTATTTTACATACAGTTGATTAAGTAAGATCTGTTCTTAAAATCAGTCTCTAGTATTTGTTTTTTGTTTGTTGGTTTGTTTTTTTGTTTACTATTTTATACGTGGCAACTGGGAAACTTTCTTTACATGGCTCTCATTTCATTTCTGTTGGGCAGTCTCATTCCTTTGCTTTTGGATGAGATGCTTAACCCCGAGAGGCGGAATGGGGCAGTGGTTGAGCTGGGGCTGGAGCTGGTGTCTCCTGCCTCTCAGGCCCAGCACCTGTTCGGCTCAGGCCCTCTCTTCTTGCCCGACAGCCACCATGCCAAGTTAGGACATCAGAAACACCGCCAGGGACTCCCGAATGAACTTCTTATGCAGGGAAAGGCGTATCACGGTGTATGGGACAGAGCAGGGAAATGTTCATTCTCAGTTTGTCCCTGTGATTAAGTCAAAGTCCCCACTTTGCCTCGGAAGTACAGACGAGCTCTTTTGGGCTGCCTACCCCCCCACCTTCTGCTCTGTTTCCTGGTGTATCTATCGTGCTGTCCCTCGGGCAGAAGAGGGTGAGATGTCTTTGCCGAGAAGTGGTCCCCCTTTGCTGGGGAGAGTAAGGGAAGCTGTGTCCCCCCGTCCTATGGCCTCTGTCCTTGTGTCTGGAGAGGGCTCATGGTGGTCCCACAGGTGACGGTCCGAGAACCTGGCACATGCTGCTGGGCCCGCCGTGAAGGCAGTGCTCTGTGATTCTTGAACTTACCTAAGATCAGATCCTACTTTCTGGTTGTTGGTAATTTGGAGGAGAAGATGCTAGAGAATTGATAAAAAGAATATCTAGACCAGCCCTGTGAGTGAGAAGAGAAGTGGACCCGAGTCCCACCTGCGAGAGCCCACCTAGCGGTCTCTGGATGAATTTTCTGTTCCTCCCAGATATACCTGTATGGCTTAAGGAAGGGGAGAGGCTTGTCGTGGCCATGATCTGTGCTTGTCCTCACAGGGCCCTGTGATCTACATGCCCGCACTCCCCTTCTGCTTCTTGGGGATGTGCTGGTATGTTTAGGAGCCTGGGCACTGCTGAGGGCATAGCTTCCAGCACCGTGCTACACCGAGTCTGGCTCTGTTCACCTCACCTGTCAACACCTGCTGAGGCCCCAGGCATTAGTCAAGGTAGGTGCATCGGTGCAACGTAAGCAGGGACCACCTTCTCCCCCTGGACAGACTGGTGAGTGAGCAGTTGAAGCCTTGAGCCCTGCCCCAGACCCCAAGCCAGTGCCTCCTCTTTTGTCATAGGAGTCACTGGTGACATTTTTACTCAACAAATGCTTGTCTCTGAGTCTGCAGAGCCACCAAAGAATGCCAGCTTGTTTTTGTCTTTTGAAGTCTGCCCTTGGGACTTGGCGGAGTAGCCGAATGTGTACTTAGCCCATAGTGTTTGACACTGTCACCATTGATTACCCAGAACCTCATGTACCAGGCATGGCTCCCGGCATCAAAATACAGCAGCGCATTAAATCTCCCTCCTTGTGGGTCTGTCTGTCCTGGTACCATAAGAGCTCATCCAGCTTCTGAACATCAGTGAGATAACGCGGCCAGTGAGCTCAGGTCAAGCACATTCTCCTCCAGTCACTTTTACCACATTGTTGCTTTTAGTATTCCACAGTCATTAGTTTTTTAAACAATGCTTTGGTGAAGGAGCAGAGCTTAATTCTCTCCTGCTACTCTTGGTGGAAGTGAGTAAAACGGTCCAGAATGAAATGCGACCACAATTTGTAGCTCAAAATCTGCCTAGACGCTTGTAGGTGGAATTTGGGTTAGGGGCGCTGACCACGTTGGGGTCGTCCGGCAGCACCGCTCCCCTCAGGCCCCTGCTTTCCCAGGAGCAAGAGGTGAGGGTGGGTTTCACCATCCCCGCGTCCCTGGCCTCACACACTCACGTAAATTCTTGTACATGCTGTCAAAATCATTTTTGTTCTTGTGTGTTTCTAATTTTCTCGTCTTCATCTTTTCCTTTTTCTTTATTCCTTTTTCACTTGTACTGCCCAGTGAGCATGTTGTTGCATCTGAAAATGTGGGCTGTGCACATCCTGCATTGGAAATAGCCAGATTGCCATCCGTGCTGTCTCAATCATTTTAAAAAGCAAAAACTTAACAGCTGTCTTGATCCATGTATTATTCTCGTCATTTTGTATTGTCTTAATTTTTGGAATATTTACTTTGTTTGCACATTACCCACTGGTTTTTGATACCTGTTAAACTCCTTGCTTTGAGGAACCTGTTTGGTCCTCTTTTTATTTGGTGACAAATGCGCCCTTATTAAATTTGTTTCATTGTTTTGAAGAAGTAAGATGCGAATTGATTTAGGCGGCTGCTCAGGGATTCTTTTCATGGAGTATTTAAACTTGTAAAGTCAAATTCTGTGGCAACTTGCACGATTCCTGCTTTTATACAAACGTGCTCGGCACGAGGTTCCTGGCTGTCGCTGTGTGACGTGCGTGACGGCGCTTCCTGGCCGGTGGTCACTGGTGAGGAAGTGGCCGGCTCGGGGGTGAGCATCTGCAGGGGACGCTGTTGGAGGAAGCAGTCAACGTTTGGTTCTTTAATTTTTTTTTTTTTTTTGCATTCAACTTCCCCGTGCCATTTACTTTACTTTGCCTTCATAAAGGGGCCGAATTGGGTCTAAAATCCATGCCACTATTTTGTTCCCTTTACGAGGCTGGTTTTTCTGAGTATCAGGACAACATGGCCTTCTCCTAAGTAGCTGGCTCACCTGGATCTGTTGGACACAGGGACAGCTAAAAGGGCCATAGCTTCCTCTCTGCTTCAGCCAGTGGGCATTCAGAGCTGGGTCTGTGGTTTGCCTCAGCAGCCGTGTAGACCTTCCTACCCAGGGATTTACTTTTAACCCATGTTGGTAGTAAAGAGTTGAATCCGTTTCTGTTGCAGCTGACGTTCACCACTGACGGCCGTGTCATTAGTTTGTGGTAGTCAGTCTCCAACACCCCAGACAACCATGAAGGAAGATGAATTGGCCGACCTAGGACCTTGGATTCTCACCCTCACCATGGTTCATCTCACCCGGTGGAAGGGTGTGGCCACCACCATCATGCTGACCATGAGGTCTTGTTTCTCCTTTCATGCTCTGGTCCAAATGTGGACACTTCATTTTTGACTGAATTTGTCTCACTTGAGACAGGCCAGAATATCTGAATGAGTCCATCACATTCTGGGTGGGGAACAGAACAGAAGTAAGTGACGCAAGTAGATGGAGTCTAGGCTGTCCGGGTTGGCAATTGCAGGCTGGGATCTGTGATGGCCGGGCTGTACCCTGGACACAGGCCTTTCCCGTGGCTCCCATGAGCCCAGGAGTTGGAGTGAGAACAGCCTTGCCTGGGTTCCCACATCCTCATCTGCTCACTTTCAAGTGTGTCTGCTAATTAGGAGCTCCCCCAGACCTCGGGCCCTTCAAAGCTCAGACCACGGGAGAACCTTGAGTCCCTTATCCTGGGCCTCCTGTGTGAGAATCCAGTGCCTTCTGAGGTGGCCAGTGGCAGGAGATGCCTCCCCCGCCGGGGAGCACCCTACGGAGGACTGTTATTCAGTGCACCATGCTGTGAGCTTGTGGGGTTCCGACCATGGTCCCTGCAGAACCACACTTGAGATGGACTTATTGTCATAAATAACAGGACTGATTGCAGGGCAGGGCCGGGGGGAGGGAAGAGTGGAAATTGAATGTGACCTCAGACAACTAGGTGGGTGCTGGGGCTGTTACTAAAATGGGGAGTCTGGGAGATACCTGCCAGGAATCGAATTCCAGAGTAAATGGTGGACATGAGGCATTTTTAAGATGCCATTTTTCATCCAAGTTAGGACTTCAAAGAGGCACTCGGTTCGATGAGCCTGGGGCTCAAGTGAAGGAGCCGGACTAGAGATACACGTTGGGAGTCGTCATTCTTAGCTGGTGTTCACAGCCTTGCATGTGAATTAGATCTTCTCGAGGGCTGCAGACTGAGGCTGAGGGGGGGCAGGGCTGTGCCTGGGTTGGAGGAAAGCCCAGACCATGCAGCTTTGGTGTGTCAGTTAGCTGCATTTGCTATTTTCAGAGCAATGCTATTTATCCTTAAGGGGCCAGGGGGTGGGCAGGGCCAACCAGGAAGAAATCTGCAGGGAGGGTCGTGGCCACATGTGCGTCTTGGGAAGGTGCAGAGGCTGCAGGGTCTGGGAGGGTAGAGTCCTCAGAAGCTGAAGTTGGAGTGGGGAGTGGGGAGAATGTAGTCACAGTCACCTGTGAGGGAGGGAGGGAGGCCTAGGGAGTCCCCACCTTACCGGACTCTCTTTCCCATGAACAGAAGGCAGTCAGACAGAGGATCTGAGGTGAGAAGGGATGGGCAAAGGGAGGGGAGCCAACCTGGAGAATGGTGCTTGGAAAGTTCTGGAGTAGTCTCCCTGAAAAATAGAGTTAAATATACCCAGACTCTTAAGAACATTGTTAGTGACTTGGGAGGAGGCAGTTGTTTTTCTGGCCTCCTAAGGGTAAGGCATGTATCCAGGGATACACAGAAGATACGGGCAGTCTGTTCCGGGGGCTTGATCGTTACCGGGGGAACAGTGCAAGTTTAAAGGGGGAGAAGGGCAGCGGAGGGAAACTAGCCAGGCCCCGTGTCAGGTACCAGTCGGCCGCCCTACTTGCGTGTTGCATTCACATCCATGCCTCCCAGGTGGGCAGTGGCAGCCCCCTTTTGCAGATTGGGAAGCCTTCTCAGAGGGGTTAAGGAATTGGTCTGTTTAGCGGCTAGTAAATGCTGTAGCAGGATTCAAGCAGGGCCTTGTCAGACTTCAAGGGCATGTTCTCTCTACTGTTTCCAGTACTTCCCTGTTATACCTGGAATGGTGAAGTGGGTCAGTTTTGGAGCCTTTCAGAGAAAGTATGATTTAAGTGCCTCAGGACTGTTTCACAAAGCTCAGCGTTCTTTGATGATTCTGAAGCACGCAGTGCTTTTCGCCCCACAGAGGTAACGTCTAACTCCTTTGAAGGTGACGTGGTTGCAAATGATGTACAGATGCAAAACCAGACTCTGCAGCTTCTGAACGGAAACTCTCCAGTTCTCCCTTGGTCAGCTTTCTTCCGCGGGATGTAACTGTGCTGCAGCGTAAACCTGAGCTTTCCGTATGGAGTGAGTGTTTAATATCCAAAGTTAGCATAAAACGGTCAGATGAAGAAAACCGACGTTGACAATTTATTTTTGGGTTCCATTAGTCAAGATATACTATCAATTAATGACCCATATAGCAAATGAAATTCAGTATAGGACATTGCATTTCTTGCTTTCTATTTAGAGTTCTCTTACAGAATAAGGTTGCCTGCTTTGGAACATCAGCTTCACCAAAACGGCACCTATCAGTGTGTTGGTGTGATTGCATTTACAGAGTGAATCTAATCTGGGCTTCCTAAGCCCCAAACACTCCTGTGCAAAATCACGGGCTGTAGCCATCTGTTAGTCACGCAAATACTTCTAAAATTATATGATTCCAGAAAAGAAAGAAGAGAGAGAGAGAGATTGCCTTTATCAAATTTCCTTTCAGTTCTAACTGCAAACTGTTGTTGAGCAGCTCTTGTTTCCTTTGGATATGAATATATACATTTCTTTGCATGTAACCTAGGTTTTGGACTAGAACACCAAGTTCTTGCTGTCCACAAGCCACAAAAATAGTAGCCAAATTGGACCCGTGTGAAATAGTTTATACTTTTTTCTGAGAAAGTATCCTTGAATTTGGGACTTGGGCTGTGATTTTTGCTTTTTGATTCCCCCACCCGTCTTGTAATCTCTCACTCCTTCCCACGTGGCCCCCAAGGGTTCGTGGTCTTATTAGGAGCAGGCACCCAGTTGGTCTCCATATATTGCCGCTATAGATAGAGCCCAGACAAGACTTAAGGACATTATCAGAGAGGACTTCCTGGAAGAAATGGGCTCTAAATTCAGTTGTGAGGACAGAGTAAGAGTCAGCCAGGAGAAGGAGTCAAGAATGTGGCTCAGGTCGCAGGTGCAGCCCGGGCAGAGGTCTGGAGGCTTTTGGCGTGGGGACCCGGGGAGAGTGCCCTGTGCAGTCCAGGGTGGAGGAAGCCCCTGCTCGGGAGGACACTGGAGACAGTCCGTGGTGTAGGGCTTTGGAAGAAGTTGAGTTTTACTAGAACTGACACAGTAGGCAGTGAAGGGTGTCAACAGAAAGTGACCCTCAGGAAAGGTACTTCAGGTTTTGCTTCTGATATTCTACAGACAGAAGGATCGGGATGGGCGAGAGCAGGTATGTCTGTCCCTTTGAGATCCAACCCGTCATTCATTTATTCATAACACGTGCACTTCTGTGAGTATAGGGGAGAGAGGGTGTAGCCACGATAATAAGCAAAATGTATTTGCTTCTTGAGAGCTTAGCATTGTCAGAAGTTGACTTAGACTAGAAAGCTCTAGGAAGAGAGGAACAAATTGTGGAGGTTGGAGGGAGGGAAGGCTTCCTTGGGAAACAGTCAAAATGAGCCTGGAGGCAAGTGAGAGGTAGGAGCATGTCAGGGGACCCCTGAGGTCACTGGGAACCTGTGTACTGAGGTGAGGCTGGGCAAGCAGGGTCTGGGGTGGGGCTAGAACTCTAACAGGGAGCCTCTGAAGCATTCGAAGTGGGGTTGATGTAATCAAATTTGTGATTTGGGAAGGCTGCCGTGGCTCTGTGTGTGTAGCAGGGATGAGGGGGTGGGTGCCACCAACTGGGGGATCATAAGAATACCATTCACAGGCTGGAATATGGGCATCGGGGCTACTTGGGGACGGCAGGGGCAGTGTGGATGCCGGCTTTCTTTATGGGGGGCTTGTTAGCGGGGCCGCCCTTGAGGCACCTTGTGGCTGTAAGAAAACTGATGGAGGCTGCCAGGTGGACTTTCGTCTTCTCTCTTTCCCTTCCTTGTTTGATGATCTTAGCTCAGCCAACATTTGGAACAAAAGAGATAATTTCCAGGGTTGCCCAGGACTTTGTTGAGCTCGTTCGAGTGAGATCTGATTGGATTTAGGTTTGTGTTCAGATCTGGATGTTCACTTAGCTAGAAACGTCTTGTCATTTCGATTTCCATAGGGGTTTTTATTCTTGATAAAGATTGCTTTCTTGGTGAGAGGAAATTTAAAACAGCTGTTGTCTTTTTCAAAAAATCCTCTTTTAAGAATTTTAATATTCAAAAGAATACGAATATATAAAATATTTAAGGAAGTCTTTGGTGTGGTTTCTTTGCTTTCTGAGCTAATGTGAAGTTAGAGCCTTTGCATTACTTAATAGCACATCCTTGTCAGTATTTAAAGAGCTGTTAGTGAGCGCCCCAGGTCCCACCTCTCAAGGGATCATTAAAGTTTGCTCTGAAATAGTGAGGTCATAAAGGTCTTGTTTTCAGAAATCAAACGGTTTATAATACACAGCATAACTCCATTTATAAAATAATAATAAGTTCAAAACTAAGAAAGTGGAGGATAAATGATTTTTTTAAAGCCTAAACATAAATTTTCTTGTGCTAATGTTGCAAGTGGAAATTTTGAAAAGAAATATCCTACTGCAATATCATCTATTTGGAATACATATATGAGTTTCATGTTTGAAAAGTATCTGCGCAGTGGTTTTCGAAGTCAGGAGCATTCCTGCTCAGATACTGGCAGTGATGGTTGCTGGTTTTCAATGGAAGTGCCTAAATTTGCCTTCTTAGCTTTTTGGTTTTTTTATAGTGAGAGGGTTGAGTAGTGCTTTGCCAGCATGATTTTGGGGCAATTTGAGGGCAGATGTCGTGTGCCAGCAGTGAGAAATTTCCATGCATTTTATTTTCTGGACATCACCAGGGCACATGTGGGGTTTGTGCCTGCAGGCTGGAATGCTGCAGGACTCCCTGATCATTCACCTTTATGTCCTGGAGCTGCTCCGGTCAGTGAATGATTTTCTGTGGCTTGGAGATAATGTGGTCTGATGGAGATGATCAGATGTGCAGTTAAAATGCTATTACTTGAAATAAGAGTAACCTAGAAACATTTCTCTAACAATACAGGATGAGGGAGGAGGATTGGCTGAGCTGCTTGCAGTGGGGAGTCTTAGTTGACTCCCTCACCGTGACTCCTGCCAATATCCACCCCAGCCCTGCACGGTAGTCCTGCCGAAGCAAGCAAGCACTTTGCTCAGAAACAGACTGAATTTCCTTGTGCCTCTCTTTGTTGGATTTTTTTGAAAGCACATTTTGCCCTTTGCTTCAATGCCATCCATGCTAGTCACCTCTTACACACATTTTTCTGGCCTCGTCCATAAATAGCTGCTGAATGGATGAACAGAATGTAGTATCTCCATATAGTGGAACATTATTCACACGTAAGAGTGAATAAAGAAGACAAAAAAGAAGAGGAAAATGAAAAATGCCACCTGTTTTGGGAAGTCCACTTTGACTGTTCAACCCACACTTTTCCCTTTGAAACCCAATCACTTATGCTCCACTCTACTCTTTTTGATACTACTTACCACCTTCTAATAATCTTTAAATTTTTCAAAAAAAAAAAAAAAGAAAGAGATGCGGATACCACTTCAAAATGTACAAGACTTGATAACAGCATGTTAATTGAAAGGAAGCAGACACAAATGGCCACATATTGTTGATTTCAGTGATATGAAAAGCCCAGAATAGGCACATGCAGAGGCAGAGAGCAGGTGATGTTTGGAAGGAGCTGGTTGGAGGGGGATTAGGGAGTGACTGCTAGTGACAGGGGGATTCTTTTGGGGTGATGAAGTGTTCTGGAAATAGAAGGTGATGAGGGCTGCACAACCGTGAGTGTGCAGAAGACTGCTGAGCACTGTCTCTGGGAGTGCCTGTTGTCGGGGCATCTTTATTTTTTTCTCATCCTGCAATGTGAAGAACCATCTTCTGCTCTGGCCATTCTACTCCTGTGAGTGGTGCGGGTCAGAGACTTTGTAGAGTCATGTTTCTTTTTTCCCCCTGGCTGAGTGTAGGCAAAAAAGATTTAAGCCTGAGAAAGTGCTCCATCTGCAGAAATGTCTTTTAGATTTGCATGGTGTAAAAATCTTGAGATCTTTTAATCATTGAGGCCAGTCTGTGGGGGGAAATACCCCGTGAAGCCTGGGTGAGCCGGGGAAGAGCCGCGCTTCTCTCCCAGACACGGGTGGGGATTGCACCCCCGTTCAGGCAGTGAAGGGCCCAGACCCGTGAGCAGACTTGACAGTCATGAATATTTACGTGTATCTGCTGCTTCATCTTGGATATTAATTTCAAGCTGAGTCAGTTTGTGGCGGCAGCCTCATCCTACATCAGGAATTTATAGTATCTGCTCTTTGAGGTGAAGACCTGACAGACTTGATTATTTAACTGTCTGCCTTGAATTGATATCTCAGATTCCTTTGTCAAAAGCAAACAGCAGAAATACAGAATTCCTTTAATGCCAATGTGACCTGGAACGAGTTTAGTCTCTGTGCCTCAGTGGCCTTATCTGTGAGTGGGAAAGATGGTAACAGTGCTTCCCTCAGAGGAGCTGGTGAGAGGAGAGTCAGAAGCACAAATGGAGGACTTACAAAAGATGCTCTTGAATGACCGAATTTAGTGCTCTCAGCCTGGTGAGGCCTGAGGGGCAGAGATGTCAGAACAGAGCAGTCCTAGCCGGAGCTCGATCCGTGATGGAAGCTGTTATGATCAGTATCACCACTGTGCGTTATCAGGTAATTTTAAGACTTGGTAATATGAATTCTTGAATTATGTTAAAGGACTAGACATCTCAGATCCAGTTTACATAGTCCTCTAGATTTCTTCTGAGAAATGGATGGTTTCTTCCCCATATTAAATCTGAGATGAGTCTCTAAAAAATTCTGTATTCCTCCATCTTTTTGCTTTAATTTTCCATTTCCTAAAAAACCATGTTTTTAAATGGAGTTAATGGGGACTGAACTGAGTGCCTCATGCATGTTAAGCACTTACTCTCCCAAATGAGGTATAATCTCCTCCGTGATTTTTGTTAAAATTTACTTTCTTAGTTTACAGAGGTAAGAGGCCTCTAATTCTTTTTCTGGAGACTTGTCCATGAACCTGTAAATCTATAATTAATGGACAAAATTTGGTTTATTAAAAAATCATTAGAATATTCTGCAATTCATCCAAAAAGAAATGCTCATTGACTTAAAATGTTTCTCCTTTAAGGGGATTTCTCCTGTTTGGTCTAGCTTAATTTGTTAACAGCCATCCTCATCATCATAATGACCAAACTCACTGTGAGTGGACACCTACCTAAGGCTAAAATCTTTTCCTCATGTTTTAATTCATAGCAGGTGTTTGATTGTAGGTATCAGTGTCTCCTTTTTTGCAGCTGAGGGATTGAGAGATGGAGCAGCTTGTCCCAAATTACACGCAGCAGGCTGTGGCTAGCTCGGTGCTGGAACCCAGGCTGCACAGAATGCATTCTTAATTGCTCCTCTTATCAGCCTCCCGTTAAGTGGTTACCCGAACACCTGTGACTCCATAAACGGCCGAGTTTAGTGATCTCGGACTGATGAGGCCTTGAAAGGAGAGACACCATTGAGAAGTTGAGACAGAGTGGCAGAAATTAAAATTGTTCATTTTCACAAGTTTTTAATTCTCAGGTAATTACATAAAAAGTTATTTTTTTTATTTTAGTGCTCTGTAAGCACTAAAAACAAAACATTAAAAATAATTATAGTGCAAAAGAGAAGTGAGCTCTTAAAGTCCAACCACTGCTAATGATGTTGCTTGTTTTTCTCTTGTGGCCCTTTTTGACAGAAATACTTACAAAGACTGAATTGGTTTCATGTAGTTTTAATATGGAAGAAAAGATTGTCAGTGAATATTGTAAGAAAAGTCTTTACTCTTTTCTTTCCTGTTGATGAATATGTACGTTATTTTCATGGCTTAAGTACATTTCCTCATTTGTGAAATTTGAGTAATATCGTTTAATTTGTCTGACTGTGAGAGGTAGATGCCTTGTATACAAAGAACCCAAGAGGTGCTTAATAAAAGTGTGCTGTCACAATGACAGATATTTTAGAAGGATCAACTCTGAATACTAAAGAGTGTCGCTTATTTCTGATACATATTCAATATGTATTTGTATGATATATTTGAATATGGTTTAAAGTAACAAGGATTCATTTTTTTTTGGTGTAGTATGAAGTTTTAATGAAATCTGTATCATTCTAGTGAGACAGGGACTAGTTAAATTGCCTTAATCAGATGACCTTGAAGATTATTTACACAGAATATGTATTGTTACAAATCAGAATTTATGTTGCCGTGTAACCATCCACTCAGACATTTAAATTCGTGGGATTCTGACCAGATCCGTTAAGTTTAGTAAAATCCATATTGATCATTTTCAGGGAATAAGCTCCTCTATTTTGTGATTAAAGAAAATTTTGATTTTTTTCTACATTCTTAACAGGTTTAAAATATCAAAACATTGATTTGACATGTCACTTTTTTAATAGAGAGAATAAAGCTCATGCTGTTTTATTATGTAAATAAATGTTTTTGTATGGCAACAAAATTGTATGATATCCTGGCTCTTTTAGTATTTTGCAAGATACTTAGATAACCTACTGTTGGAAAAATACAAACGTGAATTTTATGAATATAGGCCTAGTAAAGATCTGTTGGTTTTTGCTACAGTGCAAGACATGAGGCATAGGAGAGCTTTGCTGCTGATTGCCAGGAGGACAGATCCCATGTCTCAGTTTCCCCTCCTGTAAAATGAAGTGGCTGAACTGGATTCTTTCCTCTTCTAAGATGAGTTTCCATGAGCCTATATCTTCTGTTTATATTCAGGAGTATTAGCAATATCAGATTAAATACTGAATATCCCTCCTTTCCCCCGAATCAAAGTGCAGCATGTGCTACATAAGTTTTATTTATCTGATTCTCGTTACTGATCCTACAGGCAATTTTTGTGTTGCATCTTTCCTGGTAACCTGGAAGGTCATTTTACCCATAGGTGGCACTGTTGCACCTACTTACAGTCTTAACTTTCCTGTTTGTAAAAGGAGGCTTAAACAACGTTATTTTATTTTGATTACTTTACTTAATGCTTCAGAATAGCCCAATGTCCATTATGTCTGTCTAACTGGAAAAGTTATTCTGCTTATATCTTAGATTTATTCTGTCATCTCACTGTGAACATTTCAGACTTGCTGTGCAAACAATAGCAAAATCGGGCTTTTCTTCTAGTGTTAGAAACCAGTGAGCCGGGATTTTATAAAACAGCTAGAAGCGGCATCTGGAGGACCTTAAAGGTGAAAAGTGTATTGAGTTCCCTGAGTTTTGATCCCGCCGCTGTGTGTTAATTGGTGGTAGGAGATTTGGTACATATACGAAGGGGTGTAGTTTTTGATATGGTTTGCCTGCACGCGCTGCCACTGAGCCACTTGAGCCTGAGTCAGTTCGTTTTGAGTTTTTCCCTCGTCTGTGAGATGGGGACATTTGTATCTGATTTGTAGAATTGTGAGAATTAGAAATTATGTGCAGTGTTTACCACAGTGTGTATGTCAAGAGGGCTCTTAAACTTTAGCTGCTGTTTTGTGTGAAGCCATCATTTGAGAGTCTTTGGCAATTACTAAGAAACAGGAAAATAAGAAGAGATGGTTTTATGATGAAAGATATTTGAGGAGGTTCCATAGTTCCTATACCCATAATTTAGCATCAGCAGAGTCAGAACTGTTACACAGTCGCCCTAAACCAACGTTAAGCCACAGAATTATTTGTTACTTCATATATTTTGGGGTTTAAGGAGATCCAATACTTATACATATGTTGTCTCCAGCAGCCTACTGAGAGATGACACAAAAGAGTAGACAGGCAATAAATGTCTTCTTTGTTACTGATGAAGCCACGTTCTCCATGAACTTCAAGGCTGTGGGAAAATGCGTGTCATGATACTGTGTCCCAGAAATACAGACTCACCCTGTCCCATGTAGCTCTGGGCCACAGCGAGCCTTCCCTTGAGAAGACCTGCCCTTTCATGCACAGGGCTTTCCTGACATGGAGCTGAGCATCCCGCGTGCTTCCCAATGGTGACCAACACTGGAGTGAAAGGAAGGGTTTCACATGCCCTGCTTGTCTCCCCGGACTCACACCTCACTCTGTTAGTGTAATGAGTGCTAGCTGTGGGCCAGGGGCCAGGGGTGTGAAGGGAGAAGCACCCTCCATGGCCCAAAAGAGTGGTTAGGAGGCATCCCCTCCCTCAGTTTAAACAGGTGGTGGGATGGAACATAAGGGTACTCCCCAATTGTTTATAAAAGGAGAAATAAGGATGTTCTTTGGGACTTAGGCTAGCCAGGAAACACATAAGATGATTAGAGGGGAGACTTGTAAAACAATTTGATATTAAGTTGACATTTGTTGAACACCCAAAATGTGCTACATTCTTTTCTGAGCATTTTACAGAAATGAATCCTTCAATCTTCTCAACAAGCGAGTAAGGAAGGTTTGATTGTTATCCCAGTTTTACAGTGTGGAAATTGAGGCACACAGAGGGTAATTAAGTTGGCAAAATCACAGAACTAGTAATTGGCAGAGCTGGTATTTAAACCTTGGCTGTCTGGTTTTGAGGCTCCCAGAGATGGGCTTTGGGTGTTTAGCATTATCGACATCCCTGAATCTTTATACCTCTGTGCATCAGTTAGCCTAGAAAGGACAGGGAAAGGAGTGTTACACAGGAGCTCATAGTCATTTCTTGGCCGCTGTCCACGGAGAGTGCACCGTGATTGGCGTTAATTGACTTCTGGGCAGTAGATCTGTTCGTATAATAGAAATATAGTCCATTGAATTAATCTAGAAACCCTTCCTGCTCCGTTTCTGTCCCTGCTTGCCATGTGACTGCCTGCCCGTGATTGGGCCGTGGAGGAGAAAATGTACTCATGGTTGAACTCTGATATTTCAGTCTGGTTCATAGATTCACGTCTTCTGTTACATTAAAAATTTAAGTTTCTGGTTTTCTTGCATCAGTGTCTCATGAGCTTGGTTAATGTGAAACCAGTCCATGGGAGCCCAGGGATGATGACGGTATAATTTCTGAGCACGTTGAGGCCCTTCTACCCGTGCAGAAGTGGCTGGAGGATGTCCAGCTTCCTCACTGTTTTCCCCCAACAGCATGGTCCTCTCCCACCCCTGGATGTGAGGTTGGGAGCTCTCTGAGTAGGCCAGTCAGAGGCCGAGCCCACCAATCAGAAAATGATGAAGTACCTGGAAGTGGGTTTAATAGAAGACAAGGCTTCCAGGTTGTCAGATGGGCTGTTCGAGTCCATTTGGTGAAAAGCTGTCCACTGTCTGTGGTTGAGCTACTTCTTTGCTGTTGAAAAGTCTGGAGTAGATGAAGGGATTTTAAAAAGCAGAAAGGAGTGATTTCAGGTGGTACGTCCACACCGGTGAGAAGTGATGAATGACCGCCTTTGTGAGTCATAGACAGTCTTACAAACTTCATAAACCAGCTTTAAAAGCTCTTCCATCTGAGTGCACTTCATATGGGGTCCAGATCATCACTGGTCGCACTGTGAGGGCAAGTAACTGATAATGGCAGAAAGGACACGGAGGCATCAAAAAGGTCTCAGTCACTTTCCCTGTTTAAAGGATGCAGCACAGTGTAATATATTTTAGCTGGTTTTTCACTGAACAGTTTTTAGTGTTTTCTGGGACTCCCCAGTGCCCCAAGGTTCCATGCAGCTGGGTGTCCCCTCAGTGCAGCTCTGTCAGCGCTTGCCCTGGGCTGACGCGGTGTCACGGGGAGCAGGACAGTCAGCGTCCCCGGCTCCTCCGAGCTCCGTCTCCTCATCCGCAGAGCCGGGTTTCTCATCTGTGTCTACTTAGTAGGGTTGCTGAGAATCACACGTGATGCTTCAGGTGTGACTTTTAGTTGTCTCTGTGATTGGCATATAGTTAATATTTGATAGAAACACTTGTTTTTTTAGTATAATTGTAGCACCTAGATTGCAGTGGTTTTTAGTCTGCATTTTTTATAACTTTATTCTTATTTTTAAATATGCACTTATTTTTATTTATTTTTTTTGGAGGTACTGGGGACTGAAGCCAGGACATTGTGCATGCTAAGCAGGTGCTCTACAACTGAGTAATACACACCCTCCTTTTCTGCACTTGAAGGTAAATATTGCTATACACAAAATAGCTCTTAAACACCATCATGGGACCTAGTCACTGTATAGACAATTGAACACGTATACTATTTCAATAGGAATAAATGTTTTTGAGACATACATTTCTGAATCTGTTAATGTGCTTAAAAACGATCATAGGTAGCGATAAACACGAATCTTTGATCCAGTACTTCTTAGAGACTGTTTTGCCATCAAGGGAAATTACATTCTACAGAGAAGGCTAATTGGGTCTCTTTGATATTTAGATGGTTTAGCAGATGATGAAGGCTTTCAAAAGCTGACAGTTTTGTATTTTAAAGTAACTACAAAGTTACCTTCTACAAGTTGTATGTACTAAGCTTGTGAAGTGCCCAGTAATCCAGGGGGTATGTGTCTGTGTCTGTGTCTGTGTCTGTGTGAACGTTGATGTGTGTGATTTCAGGAAGGTAGAAAGAAATTCCATATAGATTTCTGATACCTTTCTCCTCCATTTCAAGGTGTTGGCATATATTTACACTAATAAATTGATATTCAGTTGTCATTTGGCATATTGGGAATAAGACTTTCTCATACTTGTTTCAGAAGGATTAGGGAGCATGAGCTTAGGAAATGGGAGGAGATAGAGGCAGGGAGGTTCTTTAAACTTTGTGCAGAATTAGAAACAGTAACTTTTCTCTTTTCTTCTAAAGCAAACTGGCACTGAATTGTAACATACTATTACTCAGAATTGCTTTTCTGATCAGATACATGTACCTCAGATTTTTAAATGCAACATGAATGATGAAATGTGTTTTAGCAGTTATTTTTAAAAGTAGTCTCTTTTCAAGTAAAAGGCTATAGCCTGTTCTTTCTTCTAGCGGTACAAGAAATTCTCATTGTTCTGTTGCAATGATCTATGTGCTTACTTTCTTTTTTTTTTTTCTTTAAGTGCTTTTTTCATTGTGGTTTGAATGAATGTTTAAAATTTCTGGATTTTGATCTTTAGAACATGCTGATTTCTCAGAACTGTTAAAAACCTGATTGTTCACTGCTCCTTGTTTGGTGGGGCACCCTATTGATTTCTGTTGTCTGTTAAAGAGTGAAATTCTTCCTCTAGCCTGCAGATCATTAAGTGAATGGTTTGCAGTGTGCCTTTAAAATTATTTGTATGCATTGAGCATGTTTGTCCAGTGAATTTTAAATTGACTCATTGTAATGACTTTGATTTGATTCTGTGTCTTTTCCTCCTCTCCACAAGAATTTGAATTCTCTGTTGCATTTTGTATACGTGTTCTTAACAGGGGAAGAAATTTTGCATTTTTTACAGAGGTGGGTTTTCCTATCCCCTCTGAATGCCTTCTAAAATTGATACAATAAAAATCAGTTATTGCAGTGCATAATTATTTCATAAATTATTTTTTGGCA
This sequence comes from Vicugna pacos, assembly GCF_048564905.1. Taxonomy (NCBI): domain Eukaryota; kingdom Metazoa; phylum Chordata; class Mammalia; order Artiodactyla; family Camelidae; genus Vicugna; species Vicugna pacos. The sequence continues at coordinate 29,856 of NW_027328799.1, forward strand.
TAATCAGAAACAATGACCAAGAATGATAATAAAAAATACGAAAACCTTCCTTCCTTTGAAGAATAGAAATCAGGTAGTCAGGCTCCCTCATGCTTTGTGCCTGACACACTTACTCTCATGTCATTGTGTATCATGTCATTGTGTATCATTGTTTCAGGTTTATAGATTTTTGTTTTAACATTTGTGTTGAATTCTTTCTCCAGGCTGATGTTTCCTGTTGGGTTTGTGGAAAGAGTAGAAGGGAAAAAAATACTTTGTTTTGTTTTCAGGAGGCCTGAGTTGATGGGAAAAGAGTTGAGGGTGGGCTGAGGAAAAGAGTGACACTCCCTCTCCTCCTGGTTGAAATTGATAAACAAAGAAATCAATTAAGTATATCGATATTTGACCAAAAGAAGTTAGTGAGCCCAAACTGGCTAGAAATGCACAATGGAAATTACTGAATTCAGCTTCAGAATGAGGTGCTTTACCAAGTAGAAGCAGCTTAGAGCAATCAGAAAATCAGTAATATGATGAGATATAAATGGAATATTATATCTTTTATTGCTGAAACTTTTCTACGTTAAGTTGTGTAGAGCTAAAATTAAGTTTCAATCACCAGGAGTTAAGAGAGTGAGTGGTACTGTAGGATCGTTATTCACGGATGTGCCTAGACCCTGATAGAGTGGCTGAAGATGGCAGGAAAAGACCCACATCCAGGATTTTCATCCTAGGGTGTCCTCCATAATGGTTCCATGTGGAAGCAGATGATTGGGTTAACAAATTGTAACACACCCCAGTCGCCTCTGAATTTTAAGAAGAAAAAATATGCTTTGATACTGCTTTACAAGCAAGTTCCTGTGCATCCTCACTTCAGACTCCTTGCCTTAAAAAGCAGAGACAATGCTTTGCTTGTGTAGTTGAGGTTTTAGATAGCACTCTGCTGGTTGTAAAGCAAGGACTGAGACCCTCAGCTATAAACGCTGGGCTTGTGTGTTGTTAGATAATGTATTATCCCCAAAACAAGGACCTGGCTGGTCTGGTGGTCTGCTTTTTAATGAACATATCTAAAAATGTATCTTGTTCCCCTCACCCCATGACTTCCCTAAAGATACACTAATCCTTTGTACTCATTGTGTATTCTACCATCTCTGCCTCATCCTGTCTTTCCCGAATTTCCTCCTTACTATCTCACAACTGTTAACGAAGTTTTCCTTTGATTATACCCTATAAATGTGGGAGCATTTGAGAGGCTCATGGAGATGGCTCCCTAATCCCTCTCGATTTCTTGACTTTTTCCACAGAGTCTTGAATAATCATTCCTTGTCAGTAAGACTTCTTCCAGCCAGAACCCACAGTTCCAGGTGAGAAGGTTGCAGGCTTTATCTCTCCTACCGGAGGCAGAGACAGAAGAGAATTGAGATATGCTCCCTCGTGATCCCTTCCTGCCCCAGGTCTACTGCAGTTCACCTGCAGCCTTCTGGCCTCTGCTCAGAGGGCCTCTGTCCCAGGACTGACCTCAGCGTTTTCTTCCCTTGTCAATATATCCTGTGCCTTTCAGAACTTGGTCTCTTCTCTGCAATTCACAATTCAAACCTGGCAGATGTGATGGTGGTCAGCGTGCTGGTGGGCAGTCCTTTGGGGACCCCCAGGAGCCATGCTGATTCTCCTTAGTCTCTCAATCGGGGTTACAGAACAGTCGAGCACCGAAGGAAGCCCATTCTCGAGATGTCAACAGAGCATTTCATCACTTTCATTTTATTTTTCAATTTTTGGTGGAGAAATTATTTGTAGTGAACTGTTCCAGGTATTTGCCGCCTGCTTTCCTCATCACCATTCCTTGTTGTCTCTGGTGCTAGTTTTATAAACCAGGTTTCTTCTCTGGTCATTTCTGGCAGCTGGGCTTGCCGAATCCTTGATCTGTATTTGAAACAGAATGCTTCCTCGTGATGTCAAGGTGATTTTCCTATTTCTGAATATTTCGTGTACACTCAGCAACTGTTTCAAGTGAAATGCTCTTGTCCAATTTCGGTTAACTCACATTTGCTGATCTCCTGCTTTCATGCTGAGAGCAGTTTCTTTTTCCTCTAATAAAAGTTAGCAATTTGCATTTACTATGGAAGATACTGGCCCAAGGTCCTTTAGTTCTTAAGAGTTTTAATACAATTCACCCATTAAAATGTACATCGGTTTTTACTCTATGCCCAGAATTGTGCATCCCATTCAATCTTAGAATATTTTCATCCCCCCAACAGGAAGCCCTGTACGCATAAACAGACATTCCCATCTTGCCCATCCTCCCCCAGCCCCAAGGAGCCACTTTTCTCTCTGTGGATTTGCCTGTGCTGGACATTTCATGTAAATCGAGTCACTTCATATAAGTGGAAACGTCTATTGTGACTGACTTCTTTCACACTGAGTAACGTTTTCAATATTTGCTCATGTTGTGGCCTTAGTCACTATTCTATGCTATGCTATTGCTGAATAACATTCCACTCTATGGCTGGGCCCCACTGTTTACCCATTCATCAGGTGATACGCATTTAGGTTGTTTCTGTTTTTGGCTGTGATGAGTAATGTCGCCGTGAACACTCATGTGGTATTATTTATGTGGATATTTGTTTTCAGTTCTCTTACGTGTGTGCCCAGAGAGCAGAATTGCTGGGTAAGTCAGAAACGAAATGTTCAACTCTCTGAGGCCCTGCCAGGCTGTTTTCCAAAGTGGCCACGCTGTGTTACATCCTCACCAGCAAGGGCCGCGTGCTCCGCTTCCTCTGTGTCCTCTTTAGTGCTTGTTACGCTTTTTTTTTATTATACCCTATTGTAGTGAGTGTGAAGCGGTTTCTCCTAGTGGTTTTGACTTGATTTCCCTTACAGCTAATGCTATTGAACATCATTACATTGTGCTTTATGGACATTTGTATATTTTCCTTGAAAAATACCTTTTCAGATACTTTATTAACCTTTTACTTGAGTTGCCTTTTTATTGTTGAGTTGTAGGGTTTTTTTTTCCTTCATTTTGAGATACAAATTCCTTACCAGATAAGTGATTTGAAAAAATTTTCTCCTCTGTGTTGTTGTTTCACTTTCTGGATGGTGCCCTTTGAAGCAAAGTTTTAAATTTTGATGAACTGCAATTTGTCTCTGTTTTCTTTGTTTCTTGTGCTTTTGGGGTATTATTTAAACTCTGAGGTATTTTATTTAAGCTTTTATATATAAAATAACTTAATTCTTAGGACCGTTATAGGAGATGGGTGCAGTTGTTGTCCCCAGTCTATGGATAGGAGACTGAGATGCAGAAAATTTCACTGAAATATCAGTGTCACATCTACCTAGTGCTTTGGGATTTCAGACCCTCATGTTTGTCCCCAGCATTTGTGATCTTCACCACCATGCTCCACTACTGCCTGGAATCGTTAATGAAAATGACTTTCATTTTTTGATTTCTTGTTAGTTTGTTTTCTCATTGGGGACCTCATCTCCTTATTTTCCTTTCGGATATCAGTGTAGATTTATTTTAGGTCTCATGTAGGCAGAAGCATTGCTATCAGTTAACTTCTTTATTACTCACTCTCCAGTGATGATTGTTGCTAGTTGACCTAACCAAGTCATGCTTAAGTCTTTCCTGCTAATGACACTAAAAACAGTCATGACTTATAGAATGCTCAAAGAAAGTACTTGATTGATTTTATTTTGCTACCCAATCAAACCAATCAAGTAAAAACCCCAGTGTTGACACAGACTATAAGCCCTCCAGAATAGGATCACTGTCTTCCTTCTGTTTCATTTATTTGGTCACAGTGTCTGGATAGTGACTTGCTGTCCAGCAGTTTTGTGAGGATATGGTGCTCGTGAATCATTGTAAGGACAGAATTTTGACAACAGACTGTGTTGTTCATTTCACAAGGGAAAAGATAATATAGAAATACTGCTCAGATCTATTTTAAAATTAAGCTTGGAATTTTGAGAAGAATTCAAGAAACCATACAAAGCTCTTTTTCAATAATTTTAGATCTATCTTAGACACATATGGTTACATAGCAGAGTAAGTTATCAAGTACATTTGACAATAGGAGTGTAATATTGATTATTTGTTTTAGTTGAAATATTCTACCTGGGATAAAGTAATCAGTGCCCATAAATGAACAAATATGTTTGTATTTCTATGCAACATGGGAGCAGAGTTCATGTTTCTATATAATATGTATGACTGTGTGTTTTAATCTGTCTGTCAGTGTTTTTATAGTTTTTCAGCAATGTTGTAACTTCAGAATTCTTCTAACATATTCACTCCCGATACTACTGCAGTTTGTACTGTGTATCCTATCTTATGCATGGGATTCCACTGTCCCCTCAGTGAGGAATTTCCTCTCCTATTGAGCTAGTAGCAGAGTTAAAGGAACAGTGATTTCAAGGCCTTTGCTCTCCACGTGTTCGCAGTTTCCTGTCAATCACGATTTTCTCTTTCTTGTGTTTTCATTGTGCAATTAGAATTTTTGAAAATAATTATTAATATGTTTCACCAGTCTCCCTAGAAATTTGATGTGTTTGTGCTTTTCAGTTTTCAATTTATGAAAATTGTAAATGCAGACTTGTTTTTAAGTAGTCCTTTTTCACTAGATATTTGTTTACCTCTTTATAGTTAAAACAATTTTCCCCAATGAATGAATCGGTGTGCATGTTTTAAAAGATACTTTAGTTTTTATTTTTCTTATTCTAACAGGTATATTCGTTGTACAGAATTTAGAAAATAAGGATAAACACAATAATACCTTAAAAATGGCCTCTAATCTCACTTGTAGATACAGTTGTAATGTTTGAAATTGAGAATTACAAGTCCTCTCACTTTGTTCTACTCTTTCAGGTACGTTTTGGTTACTGAGACCCTCGAATTCCCATATGAATTGTAGCAGAAGCTAGTCAGTTATTGCTGAGGAGCCCGCTGGGATTGTGATCAAGACCACGTTGTATGTGTGCTTCACTCTGGGGAGCACTGCCATCCCAAGAATATTGTCATGTGATCCAGGAATTTGCGTGGTTTGTCTTTCCAGGTATTTAGGTCTTCTTTAATTTATTTCAGCAATGTGTATGGTTTACATAGTATTATTTTACTTTAATTTTTGCCTTTATACTGAGGACAATTGTGCAAGGTACCAAGATTAGAATTGTACTATAGCCCCGCAACTTGCTGCCACCATGGACGCTGTGGTCTCTCTTTGCCCTTTGTAAAATCTCGCACAAAATAGGACCTAAGTAACTCTCTCTTGAAAGAATGATTATATGATTGCTGGATGATGCTTGAGAGTCCTTGTGATGATGTCTTTTTCCCAGGCTTTCCCCTCTTCTTAAATATGCCCTTTCTCTTCCTTTCCTCCAGCCTGGGTTTCAGCCTGCCTGTGGCATTGATTTTCCTTGTCTGTGGACTCTTCTTTTCACTAGTTCATGATAATGTTACATGTCGGCTGTGGGAACTTGCTAGATGTCAAGAAAGAGCAAATCCATTGCATGCTAGTATTTTTAGAGTGTGTTATTGAATTATCAATTGAAATTAAATCAGGCTGACCCATTGAGCCATCCCCTGAGCTCTTTTTGCCTTCCTACAGGTGATACTGCTCTCGTTGCTGCATGTGCCCTCCCCCCAGACTTAGTTTTGGAGTTGAGTAAATCACCATCACTGGAGCCCTCTCTTTAAAAGATGAAGAGAACATTTGCTCCTTCTCCCTGCTTGGGGACTTGGATGAGATGAGGTAACAGATAAAGAATGAAGCCCCACCTCATTCTGACCACTGCTCTTTCCGTTCATTTCTCCAGGGGAAGAGTACAATTCAAAAATATAAAGATTGTGAGCTAATGAAATATACAAGACAACCGATCATTTATTAAATACACTTTCATGCCAGAAACAAATGTATTATACACACAAAAAGCACATAAATTACGGTAGTACTGTGGTTACAAACGTGGGCCGATTTCGAGTCCTGCTCTGGAGTGACAAGTCCTGTGAAATGGAGAACTTGTAGGTCGGCTTAGCCTCTCCCGGACTTTTTTCTTTCCTGCAGAGACAGGGCTCGCTAGTCATCCCTCCCCCGTAGAGGTGCTGTGGGTTGTAAACGACGCGCGTGGGCAGGCCAAGCACAGCTGCTCGTTCCTCGTAAGTGCAGGATAGCACAGCTTTTGCGGTTACGGCTTTATGATCGCACCGTGTAGACCCTCAGTGCTCCGAAGGGATGCCTTGCGGATTGGAGATGGGATTCTCACTTCTGTAAATACCCAAAGATTGTGTTATTGAGCCTTGCTGATATAAATCTATTCTTTAGAAAGTACATAATGTAGATATATTTTTCAAACATGCATGCTTTTTTTCTTTTATTATTTATACTTCTACCCTCTCATCACATGGTGTGACTTTTGATGGAATCCAGGAAACAGTCCTAAGCCACCTGCCTCTTCACACTTCTTCGTGATGGTTTTCTTCCTTGACTAGAAGAGGGTTTTGCATAGGAAATTTTGTTTGCTCCCCTTCTCTTGGAGTCTTCCTGTTTGTCTGCCCATCTCTCACCTGTCCATCTGTCCATTTCTCTACCCACTCATTCTTCTGACTTGTTCCAAGAAGCACTTCAGGCAGCTTACAGAAGAACAGATACCAAATAAACAGGTGAGAAAATGGGGCCAAGTTCACAAATTGAGGCTCGGAGTTGAGCCTGTGTGAGAGTTGCAGGCGTGAAACACACGCCTCTGCCTTGTGACTTATAAGATAGACAGCATCAATGTGCCTGAGGCTCCCAGCACACACAGGGAAGCAGGGTTTGTGGGAGATGCTCACTGGCTGTGAAATAAATAAGTGGCTTAGGAGAAGCCCAGCCTTTCCAAATACTAAGACTTAGGAGAATATATTGAGTGTCTTCCAAAATCTGAGTATTGCATCTTTTCTTTTTCAGAGTTTTATGTATAGCTGGTTTACATTCTATACCTGGAAATTTCTCCAAAACTGCTGCCCACGTGAGTCCCATGACTCGGGAATGGGGTGGTTCTGCTCATTGACGGGTGTTGGCCAGAAACGGAAAATGACAGCCTCAAAGGAGCCTGGGATTTGTCAGTTATGTTTTGTCAGTGCTGTAGATTTCAGAAAATGCTTTTACCGTTTCTCTCCATCTGAGGAAGCAGCGTGCTCTCTTCCCAGCATCAGGAGTTCAGGGTCTCGGGATGGTGGGGGCTGACTGCACTGCCGTAAAGACAGCTGAGCTAGTCACTGCATGTGTGGTGCTTTCACGTAGTGCATTTCATGTTTTTTAAAAGGTTTCAACAGGTAGTTAATTAACTGAGTTAATTAACATTTAATAAATATGAGGCTTTTTTGAAAAGACAGTTATAGGCAGAATATAAGTTGTGAACACTTTAAAAATGGCTTCATTACTGAAATTTCAGTAAGGAAGATTCAGTTTATCTTATTTACGCCTCTCTTTAAAAGTAACAAAGAAACAAGACAGAAAAAGCAGAGGATTACTTCTGTTCTTCCTCTCGGCTTGCAGGTGCCCTCACCTCCAGTGGCATCCATCCAGACCCCAGCACTGACACTGGCCATGCTCAGAAATGCCTCAGCCCTGAAGACACAACTGACAAATGGAAGGGAGCCGCGTCCTGTTACAGCGGGTGCTCTCACTTTGTGGGTCCTTATGTAACTGCGTGGTGTTATTCAGGATCGCCCTTTCTACACTGTGTGACGGTGCTGCGGTGTCTCCTAGTTATTTGTTTCTGTAACTACTCATGTATTTTTTCCAATGTGTGGTACTAGACATCTAAAAATGCATTTTTCAGATGAAAAATAATGTGTATTTAATATAAAAGTCTGAAAAAAGAGTCAAAAGGTTCTATCCTGGTCCCAGTACTCAAAGATAATAATTAACACTTTAACATTATTTTCGTTTCTTTTCATCAGTGTGTATCAGCTCTGTCATAAAAACCAGTGAGCACTGTTTACTGTGTGGAGACCTCCATTTTCCATTCGGCTTATTACACATTTTTCTACAATATTCTATCTCCCCTGACATGATTTTTAATGACCAGTATAGCATTCTGTTTTGTGGAGGCATCGTCCATTTTACTTTGTACTTAAGTAAATTCCAAGTATACTTAATTGAAATCCTGAAAAGAGAACTGTGGTGGTACCGAAAGTCCCCTACTTCCCTTCCCCTTTTTTCCTGAGAGTAAAAGCTGCTGACAATGTGGAGTATATATTTCATGACCTTTATGCCTTTGTCATATATATACACACATACATACACGTATATGAGAAATCTATGTATATGTGTGTGTATATATGCTTTATTGAAAAATAAGGCCATACTATATGTTTTCTGTAGCTCGGTTTATTCACTAACGTATATATCATAGACCTCCTCCCACTCCAGACTCACCCGGTCCTTTCAGATAGAGTAAAGGGGTCTCCTGATGTGCAGGTTTGGTCTCTTGTGTAACGACACCTTTCGTGGGAGAGTACTGTGGACAAGGCCTTGGACCACGCCGAAACGCTGCAACTTTAGTGCCCACAGCTCTCCGTGATTTACCGCATCATTGTCTTGATGGTGAACACTTAAGTTTTCTCCATTTTCCACTGTCAGAAAGGGTGTTTGACTGGCATCCTTCTTGTACAAACATTTCTGTGATCTTGTATGAGTATTCCTTTAGCTAAGGTTTCTGGAAATTTAGTCCTTGGATGTGACAACTTCATACATCACAGGATGCTTTCAAGTGAATCTTGAAATTCCTTCTCCTGTGGGGAATGAAAAGATGTAGAATAACTTATGTAACCAATTCTCTATCGCTGGATATGATTTCACTTCAGCATTTCTTCCCACCATTGTAAACAGTGCTGTGCAAATGTTCTGATGAGTACATCTTTTTGAACTGATTTTTTCTAAATGTAACGATTCCTAAAAGTGGAGTTCAGCCTGTGTGCACACACGTTTTTCAGAGTTTACATATCCATTGACATGTCATCCTCCAAAAGATCGCTCACAGTTTGTTGTCTCAAAGATGGACACTAGCTATAATATCTTTTAAACATATTTGCCAATATGACGAGCAAAATGATTTTCATTATTTTAGTTTGCACTTGATGACCAGTGAGGTTTTGAGCATTTTTCACTCATTAGCCATCTGACTTTTAAAAAGTGAATGATCCCTTTTGTCCTTTGCAAACATTTAAGTGGGGGAGCTTCTTGCTGCTTTGTGACAGCTCAATGTGTATTATGAACATTAACCCCTTGTCTTCATCAACATGTATCAGAGAGCTTTTACTTGTCATTTCTTGCCTTTCATTTTGTTCAGTAGGTTCATTATTGTTGTGGCCCAAAATAATCTTAAGATAGTAAATGTCTTCTTTTTGGGTTTTATTCTTAGAAATGCTTTCTTATAATGGTATAAATTTCTTCTGTAGGTTTTTTTAATCTCTAAGATGGAGATGATAATGGTACTTGTTACAGTGAGGAGAAGCTGAATTGATATGAGCAAAGAGTTGTATTTGCTCTTATTAGTACTTTCTAATATTTACATCATTTTCTGTAATTTTTCTTGTGGTCATTTTGACGGGAATAGAATTTGTTTTTTCCAGGTATTCTCTGATTGTAACAAGACAATTATTAAATTCATACTTTGCTTTTTAATTTGAAATCCCACCTGTAAAAAATACTTATGTATACTAGAGTCTCTTTTTGAGCTCATGATTTATTTCTGTCAATCTTACTTTCTTACTCTAGCACTATATCTTACATATTGTAAAAATTTATTTAATATATTATAGTGCGAATTTTTTGATTCTTTTTTCGATCCCTAAATTTCTTGGCTTGTATTATGACTTTGTTATTCCTGAAGAATTCTAATATAATTTTTTCAAGTTAAAAAAAAACAGATAAGTGTTGTCATGGGATTTTTTAGTAATTTTGAATTATCTTTAGGAGAACGTACATCTTTAAAACTGCTTTCCTCCATACAAAAGGTTGATGTCTCTACTTTCACACTTTTACTTTACCCCTCAGTACAGTCCTGTACTTTCTCCATGTACAACATGGGCATTGTTTTTGAGTTTATTCCAGATTATTGTTGATGTTTTTGTTAATTTTTTAAGTGAGAAATTTTTGCTATTATATTTTTTAACTGTTAAAACTGACACCTAGGAAGGCAGATTCGGTTTGTAAATACTCACTTTGTAACTTCTCATTTAAAATTGTAAGTATTAAGTACTTGTTACAGAATCCTTTCTTTTCTGTTTTTAAAAATTTGTTTCCAAGATTCTCAAAATGGTCATAGCTAAGTAGTATAGGTGGGGAGACAGATGGAGAGAGGTTGTGTGGCTCATGTACAAACTGTGAGCACTTTCGTGGCTGCCTTTATGCTGGAAAAGCTGATAAACAGTCCAGCTTAAACCAGGGTGGCTTTGTATGCACTTGAAATCCAGCTTTCCTGCCTGTATGGTGAAGCCTGGTAGGCGTGTCAGGTAGATGATCAAGGTCGAATGGAGGTTATTGGCTGCACAGGGCACTGTGTCTGAGAATTGGAGACCATCGCCATGGGAAATGCTTGGTGCCAGGAACAATGCAGAGGAGCTGGGGAACCTTGTGTTAAGGATTTTCCAGCCCTGGGAGTGGGAATATCAGACTCTGCATTCAGATCTGAGTTTGAATTCATCCTCTTTAGTTTACTTGTCCTCTGACTTTTGTCAAGCTATATACCGTCTTTCACTTCCTGTTTTCTTGTCTCTCAAATTAGGAGAATTACATCCTGCTGCTAGAGTGTTTGATCAGGTTAAATAATTTGTGTCTATAAGATGTCACATACAGTCACAAGCTCAGTGAGAAATGGGCTGTCGCCTGTTCTTCTGCAGCTCAGTGCTTGACAAGACATGGGGGAAAGCCAGTCCCTAATTTGTGTGTGATGCAAGTAGGAACAAAATTAATGTCTTGCCTTTCCCTAGCAGTATTCTTACAGCTTTGCTTCATTTACTTCTTTCCTCCTTTCCTTTCCCCTTTCCCATCCTCCACCAAAAGAGCCTCTCAGAAAAATAGATTCAAATTACTTTAAAGGTTGGCTCATCCTCATGAAATCATAGTATCATAAAAAAAACTGTGCAAATCCCAGAATATATTTTATATGATTTACACACACACATGTGCGTGCAAACACACACACACACAAAATCAGTCTACCTCCCACTTGCAGAGGGAGAAGGTCCACTTTTTCTGAGTTTTCATTCACAGAGAGTGAGAACAATGTCTCTTACACAGACTTTCACCAGGATTCGTGCATGGTGTTTTTAATTGAATTTCGGCTTTGTAGCCATAGATATAGTCTCCTAATAGAAGAGAGAAAGTGGAGACATAGACATTCTGCTGAGATATTGGTGTCATCATATTTTAGATGTAAAGGACTTAAGACAGCATAGAGTCGCAACATTTTATGGGTGAGAATCCATGATGTTGTAACTTAGACAAGAACCTGGGTCTTCTGCCATCTTGTCCAAGCGGGTGAAGAGGCAACTGGGCAGGGGATAGTAGGGATCCTTCCTGCTTCACTTCCATGTTCTTGCTAGTTTTCATTTCAGCTGCCTTTAGTTTATGTTCATGAGGCCACTCATGGGAAGGTCACTCTGTCCTGATAGAATGAGTTTCTTATCAGCGAAAAGCTCTGGACCCACTCATATTTCCCAGAGTTTTCTGCTGACCTGCTGACACTTTATATAATTGAGACCTAAGAAACTACTGAATATAAAATCCTTATTGTTATCGTTTCCCCTCGAGTTCCATAGGAATGGGGTGCTGTCTCAGGCTGTCTAAAGCCAGATCTGAACAAAGATAGGGTGATGGGCTGTGCTGCTGGACCTACACAGTCGAAGGGGATTTCCACCTTAGCTTTAGAATCAGGCAGATTAGTTCAAATCTTGCCTTTACCAATTATTATCTTTGTGTCTTGGGGGAGAAACTGTACTTTTTTGTGTCCAAATTTGTTTATCTGTAAATAAGTTCAGTATTTATTTTAAGGTTTCTGTTTTAGAATTGAATGAGCTAATTCATTCATTTATACCTAAAATAGCGATCGCATGGTTCTATGCTGGTGCCTTGGTAGTTGATTACTAAGGGACTCGGCAGTGAGAATGGGGGTGGGGGACCCCTGGATAATAGAGCTTATATTCCAGGATATGCTTGTAAAAGACTGGATGTGCAGTAGATTTTTAGTAAATATCTACTCCTTTCCTAATCTGCATTGATTGTTTATATATCTTTATACAAATATATTAACAATTTTTATTGCAATTTAAATATTTTTGTAGTATTTACATTATGTAGCTATAAAAATACATGAAATAAAATGATTTGACTTTTATTTTCTTTTCAATAAGCAAAACAAAATAAAATAGAAAAGAAAAAATTCTTGAGGGAGTAGAAATAATTTTATTTCTGTGGAATCAATTCCGTATAATAGGTCTTTGTCATGTTGTTAAACAGCATATAAAATTGATAGGTTGTGACATACTGGAAATGAGGAAACAGTGGAGACATACTACCTCTAATGCAGTCATTTTGTTACCAAGTCCAAACTCGTTCTGCTTGCTGCATGACAGGCCAATAAATGGGGAGATGAGATGTTGGAGTAAGGAATAGTGACTTCATTTGAAAATCTGGCAGACCCAGAAAATGGCATATTGATATCCAGTAGAACTCTCTTCCCCAAAGCAGAATTCAGTCTCCTTTTATACTAAAAAGCGGCGGGGATGTGGTTGGTTGTTGCAAACTTCTCGCTGTACGAATTGTTTGTCCTTGGAATCCTTTGTTCCTGCAGCTGTCCATGGTGGGTCAAATTAAGTTGCCCCCGTAAAACCTCCAAATAAAAGAAAGGTTATTATCTATTTTGCCACTTGCCATCTGTACATAAGTGTAGAAGAGCTAATATCCTTAAAGATCAGAGCCCGGAGAATAGGCTGTCCTGGATATTTCAGGCTAAAGGCAACTTTTTTTACAAAAGGTGCAGAGATAGCAAGTCGGAGCCTAGAAAACAAGGTACAGGTTTAAAGCCAAACGAACACATCTAACATGGAGTCAAATTTGTTCTTTTCTTTTACAATTTCTTTTTCTAACTCATAAATAATTTTAGTAAGAAACATGAGAAATTTTTTTTATTTTTGCTTCTTAATAACGGATTACAACTACACTTTAGTGAGCAGGGATGCTGTGCGTGCCTTGGGGTCACAGCAAACTCTTGTTGGGGGTGGTCGACCCTGTAACATACCTGATGTCCCGTGAGTGTTGGTGAGGGTCCCCCTAACCAGGGGCTCTCTTCAGGAACCACCATATGGGCATTGACCTCTGGAGACCTCTTTTTCAGCTGCAGGAAATTTTTTCAGATTTTGTGATGGAAAAATCTCTCCAGCTGCAGATAATCAGGGAATAAAGGAAGAGGAAAAGGGCTTGAAGTAGAGTAGAAGAGAAGGACAGAATATCAGGGAACGTGGGGGCTTGGCAGCGGGGCCTCGGGAGAGAGAGGAGCAGAGGTGTGGAGGGTCCCGGCTACGGAACCAGCTCCTGCACCTTTCCCCGCACCCAAGCCACACAGCTTTTAATTGGGCCCAGGACTCCCTCCTGTCTGGATGTCACCCTGGGCAGAACTTTGAGAATCGAAGCTAAGGGGTGGTCAACACTCACCTAGGGGGTCACTGAGGACTTTGCTCAAGTCCACATTGACTTTTCCAGTCATGTGCCTTCACCTGTTCTTTATCTCAGGATCTGAGAAGCAGGAGCAAGGAACTCATGGAGAGATCCAGGAAGATATCTGACTGTGTTAAGAGACGACAGTCACAGTGACACGTGGAGCGAAGACACTTGCAGTAAAGTAAAATAACTTCACAACTATTGCATCAGAGCTGCAAGTGTGAGAGAGCCTAAGCCTGTCTCAGAGTGCAGGGGACAAGAGAAAAGGAATGGTAAAATTACCACTGACATTTGAAATTTTGTTAAAAAGAATGCTACTGTTAATTGTATCACTTGAATGTATGCAGGTGTTTTTCTATGAGCATTCATAGGTTCACAAAACCCCACCAGCCACTCTTGCTCCCATCTGGTGTGGGCTTTCTCAAGCACAGTGCCCTTCCTGCTTGGGTGGGCCACGCTGCTGGTCCTCGCCTGGGGCCGCACTGCTACAGGACACTGAGTCCCCGAGGCACGACCTGGGATACATGACAGGAACATCTCTGCTCTTGGCTGAGGGCCTCCGTTTCCCCCTGCAGTGTAAGAATGCCGGTGACTCAGTTAGAAGCATGCATCCAAGCCATCCTTCCGTGTCATCACCATCTAGAAGCGGTGCCTGAATATTCTGAATTTCTGCAGAATGTTGTTTACAATCACCTTGAACAAGTGAGTGTGTGTCCTCTTTCAAGTGGAGGAATTACTGCCATTTTCCTGGAACTTACTCACCAGTAGTCCATCTGATTTTTCTGTGCTAGGATTCAGTATAGCCTGCTAATAACTCTGCAGTCAGATCTTGAAACCCTGATGAAGAGGATTATTTATTTTCTTTCCTTATATGATAGTATTTTACTTTCAAAATTCTGAGTTTTCTGTTCTTGGAGGAATTTTTTTGGGGTTTGGAGAAACAACTTTGCTCTTACCATCTTTGTGACCTGTTGCTATATGCGTCTCACCTGTCTTCTGTCACTTGTGAGGCGGTTCCATTTGTGACCCTGTCCGGGTTATTCATGGTATAAAACATAAAATCTGTAAAAGTACAGAACCCTTTTACTCCGAAGACATTCCACAAATACTCCTTTAATCTGGGTGTGGTTTTAACAAGACACAAACATTAGAACATATACTTGCAGGTTGCCAGTGCAAAATCCCCAAATGAATAGTCTAGCTCAACATCTAAAATCTTTCTTATCTACCTTGGATATATATGGATAAGTGAAGCAGTTTGCTAAGAACCCAAGACCAGGTTTAGGATACAGGCTGATGTAGCTCAGTGGGTCCTCCCAAGCTGATGCTCTGCCAGAGAGTGGGGTTGAGGGGAGAGGGCGTGCCCTGCCCTCCATGAGCTGACAGTTTCATGGCAAACACCTTCACAAGGTGAAGAAATTGGAGTTTCTTCTATGAACAGTGGGTCTGAAAAGAGCCCAAAAAGCATGGGAGTGACACAATCCCATTTGTCTCAAGTAGGGGAGAGTGGCTGTGGGGCCACTTGGGAGACTCGTGAGTCCAGGTGGGCAGTGTTGGTGGCTTCCACTTGAGCGGTAGGATAGTGGGTAAAAGCGAACAGATTGAAGGCATGTTTAGATGGTAAAAAGAAAGATTTAAAGCTGTCTGTGAAGGTAGGATGGAGTAAGGCCCAGGTTTCTGGGTGGATTAATGAGTTAAATGATGGTCCTTCTGTGTTCTGAGGAGGGAAAGCTGCAGAGGGATTTCTGGGGGAAAACTGATGAGTTCAGCTGTGGGTAAAGTGAAAGGTTGTTAGATGTGTGGTCTGGGATCTCAGGTGAGAGCCAGTAGTGAGTAGGGAGAGGGGAGAGAGACTTTCAAATAATTTTATCTTGTGAACATACATATAAGGATGAGTAATGACACACTTAACCCCTCTATATTCTGTATTTAAAACCCAGTAACATTTTGCTATATTGGTTGCAGGGGTTCTTAATTTTTTAATACAAATAAAATAAATAGAAACAAAATAGTGGAGTTAATGAATATCTTAGAGTTGATGTGTGTCCTTGTATGTATTTTGATTTCTCATCTTTATAAACATAATCTACAAAAAGTTAACTTGCTTAGAATAAGAGTTAAACACAGGGACATGACACACTCTGTTGGGGGTTGAAGGTGATATCTTTGGCAAATTATATAGCCTCTCTTTGCCTTTGTTGCATCTTCTGTGAATGCCCCCGTGCCCCTCATCACAGCTGATTTCCTAGACTAGAAGTTGGGAGGGAGGCTGCTGAAGGGAGTAAGAGGTGGCAACTGCTAGGAACAAAGAAGACAAAGACAAAAACAGATTAAAGCCGAGAAACTGAGTCCTAATACCCTCAAAGGAAAAATAATCCCGCAGTGTTTTGAGCCACTTATCGTAAGGGAAACAAAATCACGTGGATCCAAATCTCTTGAGCATATGTATATTGTGGGTGGGAGGGTATCATCAGAAAAGGGTTGAGAAGAGGCTTTTTGGTTTCCCTTAACGTTTTCAGTAAGAATGGGGTGCAGAAGCAAAAACCACCCGCTACACAGTAGAAGGTGTTGTTTTGTGCGAAACTGACCAAAGTTTGGAAACCAGTCATCAGTGGTGCTGGGAAATGAAGAGGCTTCTGGATTGGGTGGGGCACTTGCTGTGACTTCCAGGTGACCTGCTGGCTGGGGTCTGTGAGGCGGGCAGTAGGTTTGCAGTGTGACCTGGGCATAATCCCTGGCTCTGAGGCTGCTGGTCTGACTAGCAGACCTGGGCAGATGCAGTCCTATTGGGGCATCTCGCGATGTGGCCTGGGACACCTGCCAAGCTGAGGGCGAGAGGAGGGATCCCCTAAGGGGGTGTCCCTGTGAAGAGTAGAAACGTCCTCCTGCAGGGGAGGAAGAGCCTCTGAGCAGCGGGCCGGATGCACAGGCAAGAGCAGCCTGAGCACGGAGATTTCGGGGACCTGGAAGTCATAAAGTGGCCCGAACAGCCTTGTTCCTGAGAAACTGGAGGGAAAAGATGCTGCAAATGCAGGCTAATTTCAGACCCTGTGGTGGGTCATGAGTGATAGGAAAGAACTGGTCAGGCAGGCACGAAAGAACCCTGTGGTTGTCCCAGTTGGGGCGTCACACCAGAGGGAGGAGCAGAGTTATAGACTTTGTCACTTTTTATCTGTGTGACTTTGAACAATAACACCCCACCTCTCTATATATATATCTTCATCTGTAAAGTGACAGAGTGACAACTCGTGTCATCAGAAGGCTTAGTTTAGCTCTGATCCTCATTGTCCAGTCCTGTCAGTGCTGCCCTGCAAGGTTCTGCAGTGGGTGCTCTTACCCTGAGATGGGAGGGCGTAGAAGGGCATTGTAGCACCCGAGGGCAGGAAGGGGTTGCTTTAAAAGCAGACATGTAGCCTCCTGCAGCTGCAGACCTACAGGCAGTTTGGTTTATGGTCGTGGAGAGGACTTTGGAGGTCTTAGCATCGTCTTAAGACTTGTTTTCCCTTGGGGACCTGATTTGCCTTTGCAGATTAATGTTGAAGATTTGGGCTTCTGGCAAAGCTGTTTTCAGAGATGGGTATATATGTAACATATAGTATAAAATGAAAGGTTTTATTTAATATTTGGGACTTTGTAGCTGTAGGGAACAGCTCTTTTGACCTGGTCTCCACGGAGGACACTAGCGGTCGGCAGAGCGTGCGGGAGGGCAGGCAGCCTGCAGTGCTGCTGCGGGGGTTCTCCCCAGCAGGACGCTCTGCTGAGTTGACTCTTCTCTGAGTTTGGTTGCCAGAGGAGCAGACAGCAAAGTAATGAGTTCTGGTGGGATTGTATAATGACAGGAAGAAAGAGGGAGCCGTAGTTCTTAGGGACTACTACACTCTTTTGGTTCCTGATCCAGTGTGTCCCATTACACAATTGATGAGTTGTGTCTATTCTGGGACTTGATTGAAATAAACGTGCAGCCTGAATATTAAGAGTTATGTTTTATTTGTCAGAAGGACTCGAGCCAGGATGACCGCCTCTCAGAACACTCTGAGGGACTGCTCGCAAGAGTAGGGGAGAAGCTAGGATTATATAGGAGCTTTACAACAAAGACCAGGTAGTCAGAACAATAAAACATTGCTTGTTATCTAAAGAAAGCCAGGTATCTCAAGTTCATGAATTTAATGCTTTTCAATATATGGGAGGAAGCCAACATTTGGGCTGACTGAATATATACTTTAGACAAGCACCTAGCTATCTAGGGCCAGTAATCTGTCCTTTCTTATTCTGAGTCTGCTCAGAGGGCACCGTTGTGAATGGCTGCAGGCCTGTCTTCACTGGGGGGTGGCGGCAGCCGCTGATGACTTGTTTTCAGCATTCTTTGTTTAGTGACATGGTTGCAATATTTTCATTCAATTTGTAGTGTTTTCATTCACAGAAAATTATGGTATTACCCTGATTATGGATAATCTGGAAGCTTGGAATGGAACCGAGATGGAATTACTGCAGGTAACTTCTACTTTAATAAGCCATGTGTAAACATGAACACGGAGGAAGCATACAAAAGGATTCGGTGGTGAATGGGAAGGGTTTCTGCACGTTACAGGAGAAGGCAAGGCAGAATTCCTCTTCTTTGTGGGCAGGTATGTGAGTCCAACTTTCCTTTCTGAAGTGCTTTCTGAGAACAGTTTATGGTAATTAAGGAACATTGACAAACGGTGACACACATTGCATTTAAGAGCTGGCTGGCTTCAACTTGGGTATTGGACAGGTGGAATTCATAGGCAGTGGTCAGGTGGATGGGACAGAGATGGAGCCCAGGCCTGGGCCCATATTCAGGTTGAAATCGCCATTTACTCACCATAGCGCCTTGGACTTGAATGTAACCTCTCTTAAACTGATGGTGAGTCTGTGAAATGGGCATGATAATATTCGTTACTTCCTGGGCTTGTTGTAAGTTCTGAAGATTATTATAGCACACATGAAGCACTTAACACACTGACACTTAGCAGTGTACACTTTGTTCGACCACCACGCTTGGTGTGTGTCAGAGCCTTAAAGGCAGCATATGTCTGTTTAGGATGCACTGGTAGCCCCTTGGCTAGTTTGTGAATTTGGTGATTTCCTTTAATACTTGTAACTCTGTGTGCCATGGGCAGTTATTTTTATGGACAGATGAGGAATCTCAGGGTAAAAAAGACTGTGTAATTTGCCCAAAGTCAGACCATAATTTTGTGTGCAGGGGCCTCGGTTCAGCATGGGCTCCTGGGCCTTCTGCTCTCTCCGTTCAGCACCAGAGCCAGATGTGGGCTCGGCTGTTTCCCAGCCCAGAATATCCGGCAGGCCACAAGACACACCTGGTCCTGTGCTGCTTGAGCAAAATCTCCGGAGGAGAGGCAGTTACAAAAGGGATAAACATAAAAACAGAGGACAGCAAATTGTGATCAGCTCTGAGAAGGAAAGGAACACGTCTGGCCGTGCAGAGCTGGGAGCTTTCCCGTCGGGGCTGCTCTGGGGGCTCTCATCTCAGCTAAACAAGCTGTGCTGCTGCACCAAGGCAGGATGGCAGGGCGCGTGTGGCCAGGTAGACAGGGCCTCGTTGATCGTACTCATTCCCTACTAAGTGGCAGGTGTCACAGGCACTTAACTAATAAACAGATGTTGGCCAGAATCATCACGCATTTTGCTTGGTAGTTTTATTGGCGCCAACTTTGAGAGGAGGTCATTGAAGCTGGGGAGTTTGCTGCATGCCCGTGATTACCATGGAAATACCCCCACTGGTCTTTCAACCTAGACTGGTGTGGCTGTCATGTCCCAGCCCTGTGAATGGCATCGTGCAGCTTCTCCCAAGTGGCCCAAATGACTGACATTGATATGCTTAATTCGTAGGAAATGGTATGTGGCAATAAGAGAAAAAGGTAGTAAGAAATTGGAAAACTAGAAAATAACCAATTCTTCCCCTGCTGGGGGACCGTACCCTGTGTCTCTCACCCCACTCACTGCCTGTCACCTCCTCCCTGTCGACTCCGTGTTCAGAAGCCACTCTGAGCCTTTGAAGAACATTTTGCCTCATGACACTGTTGACTAGGACCTGCGACCTCTCTGTCCCTGGTTAACTCTCTCTTCAAAGCCATTTAAATTTCTTGCAGGCTCCTCCACTCAAATGTAAGAATAGCTCCTTTAAACTTCTTGATGCAGCTCCTTAATGAAGATCTTGGGAAGGAAACCTAGCCAAAACCTGGGAGGTATTCACAGAGTGAATGTAACCTGAGCATTTTTTGACTTTCAGAATCAGAGCGGTGGGAGACACAGGAAGGCCTTTTTAAGTTAGAAAGTGGAAAGAGAAAGGACTCAGGATGTTTGAGACTGAAACATCTCGGTCCCAGCCAGCAAGGCACCTGCATTCAGGATGGTGTGTGGGGAGTGCAGAGTTCTCAAAAAGAAAGAAGTGGTGGGATGGCAGGGAGGACATTTAGGTACTTAACTGGGGAAGGAAAAAGTTGGCTGAACAATTCATGGTTGAACAAGAGGATTGTGACATGATGTGCTTGTATTTTGGAGAGAAGGATTTTGTGGAGCCAGGCCTAAGGAGAAATCTGACTCCCCAGTCCTGTCTGACTGGGGAGTCAGCACAACAAAAAAACACAGAGAACCAGGCAGACCCCATGGCCCCTGATGGGGGAGAGGCTGCCCACCAATTGGAGACCTGGAGGCTGCTTCTGTCCCTTAGCTGGGGCCTCAGACCTCACTTCACATCCCAGTCCTGTTGATACAAGAAAAAATATGTGGGGCATGAGAAGGGCTGTGTCCCAGGCTTCCGTTGAGCCCCTGGGATGTGCCCCACCAGATTTTGTTCCTTGGCTTCATGCAGTAAAGAATTCAAGAACAAGCCAGTGTTGAGTAAAGGTAGATTTATTCAGAGAGATACATTGACAGGCATGAGAAACGTCACGAAGTATGGGGGTTTGATGCTCAGATTAAAAGTAGGCACACACTCCACAGAAATAGTGTGGGCCTTCTCCGAAGAGGTAGAGAGAGGGGTTCCTGGGAGGTGGCTCTGTGTTGCTCCTTTTCTTGGGCTTCGTGGTTTCATATGCTAATAAGTAGAAGGACCAGCCTTAGGGCAAGGGGCTGGGATTCCAGGGAGTTGGCCATTTTCCACCCTTTGACCTTTTGTGGCTAGCCTTGTGACTGCCATGGTGCCTGGGGCCGTGTATACACCATGTTACTATTACAATGGGTGTATAATGAAGCTCAAGATCTACTAGAAGTTAAATCTCTTCATCCTGAGCCTCAAGACCTATTGGGGGTTGAATTCTTCACCATTTTGATGTTAATTGCTGTGGTCTTTCTTGAATGGCTTGCTCTGTGCCCTTCCATCCTGTCTCACTGTGATGACACAGAGAGAGCAAAGGCCGGGCCCTGCGTGTGTTCCTGCATTTAACAGCGGGAGATGTGGGGTGGGCTGAGGATGACTCTGAGTGGTGAGAAATATGTTTCAGATTTTCCCACATGAGACATGGGGACCTGCCAGCAGCCATCGCAGATTTATCTCACGGGCATTATCGCTTGTGTTGTTACGGAAACAACAGGCCAGCCAAGAAATAAGCAGCACTCAGAGGGTGGGAGTACTGAGATTTATTATGCCAGCGGGCTCAGAGGGGCTTCTGTTCCCAAGCCCTGAGCACATCCAAGACGTGCACATGAGGTTTTATAGGGTTAATTACAAGTATGGGGCTTTTAGCCAATAAGGCTCAAACAACAAAAAGCAAGGAATCAGTACACTGAAGCTTATCAATTTGGAACAGATCACGTTACTGACAATTGTTGACCTTGGATTTACGAGTTAGCTTGTTAGCCCAGTAAACTGACACTGAAATTCAGATTTACGAGTTAGCCCAGCAAAACTTAGATCAGTAAACCGACACTTATCACACTTAGATTTGTGACTTAGCTTGTTAGCCCAGCTGGGGTTTTTGTTCACAGTGTCACTCATCTTTTCTATTTTCCTTTTATTTTTAAAGTATTTAATCCAAATTTAATATCAGGATTTTTTTGGAAAGAAATTTCTCTTTTTCTTTTCTTTGGGGCTCTTTTGGGGGGTAGGTAATTAGGTATATTTATCTGTTAGTGGAGGCCCTGGGGCTTGAACCCAGGACCCTGTGCACACTAAGCACACGCTCTACCACCTGCCCCATCATCTTTTTCTTTTTGCTTTAGCTGCCAAGAATCTTACAGCTGAATTTCTAGTCGGCCTTTAACACTTGTCCTGACTTCATGGAATCCATTTTTATGAGTTTACCTCCCCCTGGTTTCATTTAAGTATTGAATCTCCATTTTCTCTTCACTCTCAGTTTTGCCTTTTTGTTGTTATGGTTGTTAAGCTGTGTTTAAAAAATTGTTTAATTTCTCTTTTAGCAGGAGGCTGAAGTAAATAAATATGTAAACAAACATCACACTTAAATGCTTTTATATATTCTAAGCTGTTTAGTAGTTAATTAAAAACCAAATTGAATATTAAAGGGATAACATTTTTAAATTATTTTTTAATTTTTTATAAAGACATAGCTGATTTAAAATATATGTTTCAGGTGTACAATAGATGCTCCATTTATAGTTACTGTAAAACATTGTCTGTATTCCCTGTGTTGTAAGATACATCCCTCTAGAGTGTTTACATTACATGTTGCAGTTTGTATAAGAAATTTGGGTAACGCAGAGTCTGGGACGTGGCTGTGGCTGACCCAGGTTCACGCAAACCCTGCCTGTCAAAGCTCAGGCCTTCACTCCTGTCTGCAGGGGAGCGAGTGGAGGCAGCTCTCATCAGCGCTGGCACCACCCTCTGAGTGGCAGTGACAGCAGTGACTGTGTGTGGACGTGAAAATTGTTGTTCCAAGAGTTTTACATGCTTTTCTGCATTTAATAATTAAAGCCCTCCTGTGAGGAAGGGTTTTAAGTTTTTAATGAATAATACATTTTATTTTGATATTGATAGACTTCAAAACTCCGGAAAATTTACAGGAGTAGTACAATAAATGCTTAGATACAGTTCACCTTAAAGGGCACTATTTGCCCTTTTGTGACGGGCTTATTTTAGCATAAATTTTCAAAGTTCATTCATATTGTAGCCTGAATCAGTACATTATTCTTTTTGTTTGATAATATCCTTTTCCTTTTTTTTCGTTTTTGGTCTATTTAAAAATATTTTCATTGAAGTCTAGTCAGTTTATAGTGTTGCGTCAGTTTCTTGTGTACAGCACAAAACTTCAGTTAAATAGGAACATACCTGCATTCATTTTCATATTCTTTTTAAACATAAGTTACTATAAGTTATTAAATATATTCTCCTGTGCTATACAGTATATACTTGCTGTTTATTGTATACATACTCAGCATCTGCAAATCTTGAACTCCCAATTTATTCATTCCACACCCTCTCCCCTCTGGTAACCATAGTTTGGTTTCTATGTCTCTGTGTCTGTTTCTGTTCTGTAGATAAGTTTATCTTTTTGTTCCTTTGTTTTTGTTTTTTTTTTTTTTGTTTTAGATTCCACATGTGAGCGATATCATATGGTATTTTTCTTTCTCTTTCTGGCTTATTTCACTTAGAATGTCATTCTCCTGGTCCATTCATATTGCTGCAAATGGCATTATTTTATTATTATTTTATTGCTGAATAGTAGTCTATTGGACATATATACTACAACCTCTTTATCCAGTCGTCTGTCAGTGGACATTTAGGTTGTTTCCATGTCTTGATATTGTAAATAATGCTGCTGTGAACATTGGGGTGAAAGTGTCTTTTTGAATTACGTTTCCTTACGGATATATGCCCTGGAGTGGGATTGCTGTGTCATCTGGGCCCCCAAGGTTTTGTCTTTTGAGGTACCTCTATACAGTTTTCCACAATGGCTCCACCAAACTGCATTCCCACCACAGTGTAGGAGTGTTCCCAATTCTCCACAGCCTCTCCAGCACTTAGTGTCTATGAACTTCTGAATGATGGCTATTCTGACTGGTGAAAGGTGATACTTGTTTGCAGTTTTGATTTGCATTTCTCTCATAATGATATTGAGCATTTTTTCATGTGCCTATTGGCCATTTGTATGTCTTCATTGGAGAAATGTTTCTTTAGGTCTTCTGCCCATTTTTGGATTGAATTGTTTGTTTTTCTTTTTTATCAAGTGTAAAAGCTGTTTACATATTCTGGGAATTAAGCCCTTGTCACTTTCATTTAATGCAACTATTTTCTCCCACTCCATAGGTTGTCTTTTTGCTTTAATTTTTGTTTTCTTTTCTGTGCAAAAGCTTGTAAGTTTAATTAGAACCCACTTGTATATTTTTGCTTGTATTTCTATTGCTTGAGTAGACTGCTCTTGGAAAATATTGTTGAGATATATGTCAGATGTTTTGCCTATGTCTTCTTCTAAGAGGTTTATAGTGTCTTGTCTACAATTTTTAGTCTTTAAGCCATTTTGAATTCATTTTTTTGTATGTTGTGAGGGGGTAGTCTAACTTCATTGATTTACATGCAGCTGTGCAGTTTTCCCTGCACCATTTGCTGAAGAGGCTGTCTTTGCTCAATTGTATGTTCTCACCTCCTTTGTCAAAGATTCAATTACCAAAAGTTTGTGGGACTATTCTTGGTAATTTTGTTTATCCATTCATTGATGGATGGATATTTTTAGTGACTTTTAGCTACTCTGAATGATACTGCTATGAATATTGATGTGCAAGTTTTTGTGAGAATACATTTCCATTCTGTTGGCTGTACAGTTGGCCCACCATATCTGTAGTTTCCACTTCATGGATCCAGATGGCTGATTGCAAAGGGACTTGATCATCCTTGGATTATGGTATCCAGGTTGGGGGGTTCCTGAAACCAACCCCCCGAGGACACTGAAGGATGACTCTACATGTAGGAGTGGAATTGCTCAGCCACATAACTCTAACCTTTTGAGGAAACATCGGGCTCTTCCAAAGAAGCTGCACCATTGCCCCTTTCCAACGGCTGCATATTGAGGGTATCCATTTCTCTGCCTCCTGACTGACACTTGTTATTGTCCATGTTTTGATTATAACCATCCTAGTGAGTTTAAAATGAGATCTCATTTTGATTTTGATTTCGCTAGTGATGCTGACCATCTTTTCAGATGCTTATTGGCCAATTGTGTATCTATTTAAATCCTTGGCAAATTAAAAAATTGGGTCGATTTTCTTTGTATTGTTCAGTTGTAAGCATTTGTTTTATATCCTGGATACTATTCTCTTATTAGATATATGCTTTGCAAGATTTTTCTCCTATTCTGCAGATTGTCATTTCACTTTAATTTTTTTAAACATTAAAACAATTTCTTTATAGGGGAGGTAATTAGATTTATTCATTTTGTTTTTCTTCCTTAGCACGCACTCTATCATTTGAGCTACCCCTTTCCCCTTTCATTTCACACTCTTGATGTTGTCCTTTGTAACAAATGATTTTAATTTGATGAAGTCCATTTTATCTATTTTGTTTTATCACTTGTGCTCTTGGTATTGTATCTAGGAAGCCATAGCCTATCCTATGACCACAAAGATTCATACTATGTCTTCTTTTAGAAAGTTCATATATTTAGTTTTTACGTTTCTGTCTGTGATCCATTTTGAATTAATATTTGTTATATAAAATATGGGGTCCAGATTCCAGATTCATTCTTTTGCCTTCAGATACCCAGGTGTCTCTGCTCCATTTGTTGGATAGACTATACTTTCAATGGAGTGTTGTTGGCACATTTCTGGAAAACTGACTGTAAATGTAAGTTTCCCCCCAGGATTTTTTATTGTGTCTCATAGATTTCTGCATCCAAACTTATGACAGAAGCATAATGACTTGAGTGCTATAGATTTGCTGTAACCTTTGAGTGAGTCCTCCAAATTTGCTCTTCTTTTTCAAGATTGTTTTGGCTGACCTGGGTCCCTTGCTTTCAATATGAACTTTGGGATCAGTTTTTCAATTTTTGCAAAGAAGTCAGCTGGAATTTTGATAGGGATTCCATTAAATATGTAGATTACTTTGGGAAGTCTTAACATTTTTAACAATATTTTCTACCATTGCATGATCATGGGATGCCTTCCATATATGAAGATATTTTAAATTTTTTTGGTGATACTTCAAAATATTCAATGTACAAGTCTTGTAAACTTTTGTTAAATGTATCTCTCATTTTAATTTTTATGCAGTTGTAAATGGAACGGCTTAGCTTCATAAGGGTGGGACTATATATATCAATTTATTTATTTCTAGGATTCCTACATGGCAAATACACTAGGTTTATATTTGCTACATTGATCTATCCACAATTCTTCCCACCCCCGTGTCATAAGAAACCAAGACCCAGCTTAAGCCATCTGAACACCTATGTGGAAGTGAGAAATGAGACCTTTGGGTGGGGTTTGTGTAGATGATACTGAGATCTTATTCAGGATGGCTTCATCTTAATTTCTTTTAAACAATCCTTTCAGAGTATATAGTCAGATACATTAGGAAAATGCTGTTTTGATGTGCAGAGGAGCTAAGACTATAATTTTCAAGTAATTTCTAGTGAGAGTGTTGTACTTGAAACATAATTTGCATCAATCTTTGAAGATTTATGTTTCAGGAGCTTTGAGTAAATAATACCTGTCTTTATTCAATAACTACAACTAAATGCTCAAGCAACATGTAAGAGTTTGAGCAAACTGCTCCCGCCCCGTAGTGCTGGTTGGTTGCAGCTGTAACTGGAGTCAGCGCTTACCTCGCCCAGTACACTTGTGCTGATCTGCCCAAAACAGTTCGTCCAACAGTTTGTCGGTAGTCTTTTAGACAAAGCCATAAAGCATTGATTTAAGGTTGCTGGAATGTAATCTATTCTTATTAATATTAAGTAAGCACATATTGAGTACTTACTGTATGTTGGGAATTGTCCCTCAGCCTCACATGAATATTACTTCTAATAAAACCTCTCATATTTCCCTGTTATTTGCACTTTACAGATAAGGAGACTGAGGATTAGGTCTTCTCTCTTTTGGGGGGAGCTCATTATCAATGATGGGAAGTTGTAAGGAAAAAGATATTGATTCATCCAGAGAAAATATTTTTCTGAGATTCAGTATTGAAGAAGGTAACCACTGAAGAGGGTGATCATTGTTTGAGTGAGACGAGCCCCGGGTTGTACGGAG
Organism: Vicugna pacos; assembly: GCF_048564905.1. Classification (NCBI taxonomy): domain Eukaryota; kingdom Metazoa; phylum Chordata; class Mammalia; order Artiodactyla; family Camelidae; genus Vicugna; species Vicugna pacos. The sequence continues at coordinate 56,708 of NW_027328799.1, forward strand.
TCAGCATCCCTGTCCTGGACGCTGCACGTGTAGAGCTGCGTGGTGGGTGAGGCGGCGCGGCCGCGCAGGGAAAGCGGATGCCGGGCCGTTGGGCTGTGCTCAGGCCCGGTGGGGCTTTCTCCTAAGAGCAGTGGACCGTCATTGACAGATTTTAAGTAGGCTAGTGCGATGCTCTCGTAGATCACTTTTGTCTTGTAGAATGCTTAGAAACATTTAGAAGGCTCGGCAGGAGGTGATGTGATGAGTCAGAGTAGGGTGGCTGCGAGGTGTAGCAGTGTTCAACTTTCAAGTGATTTTCAGTCCCAGGTTTGTGGCTCAGTAGCCGTGTCACTTTGGATGACACACCCAAGGAAGTGAAACAATTTATCTAATCAATAGAAGCAGTGATGTACCGAACTCCCAGGACTGCTGTGTAGATCCAGTGAGATAACGTGTGCACAGTGTGCAGCATGGTCCCCAGCACAGAGTCAGTGCTGAGGGAGTGCCAGTGAGTACCTGGTAGGACAGGTGTGGGTGGTGGATCTCGTTGACTGAGGAAATTTGTCCCTGAAGGAGGGGTCTTGTCACATCTGTGAGTGATTGGCCTGAGCTGGGAGAGGCAGGGAGACCTTGCCCCTGACCAAGGGCCCTGGGCAGGATGGCTATGGGAGGAACACCGTGAAGTTAGCTCTTTGCAGGTGGAGTTGGAGGTGCCCTTGAGACATCTAAGTGCAGTGTCACAATCACAGAAGTGGTCTGGTCCCGGGCTGTGCATTTTCCTGCTGAGATATTGATCTCTGAACGCAAAGACATACTTTACAGGACAAGTGAATAGTAGTATCATCTCTCATCAAAGCTCACATCTCTTTATTCATCACTCACTTTGCTAATTGGGTACTTACAGAACACACTTCACTGTCCTCCCCTGGGCTCAGGTTCCACAGAAAAGAGCTGGTGAGTCTCCCTCTTTTGCAGAAGAAGACACACTTAGCTGGTAGACTTCTATCCCTCGCCAGACTTAGAATTTTAGGTTGTTGATTTAATTCTATTTTCTGTTGGTCATCTCCTGACAGGAGAGACGTTTTACCTCATGGTCAGGTTTCAATTAGCTGTTACTGAGAATTGCTGGTCTGATCCATAGTGTATTTATTCTATTAACTTTGTAGAGTACTTATCATTTTTCTGTCTTTGCTCTTTAATTTTGTTTGCCCCTTCAATTTTCTATCTTATTTGGGACCTTATTTTATTTTTTAATTAAAAAATGTCTATTAGCAGTTAACAAAACAAAAGCAAAGAAAAAATGCACATGATAGCTAAATTTAGAAAATATCTTGTGTGTTTTCTGTCTCAGCAATGGAGGGTTCTAGAAACTCGTGAAAAGCTTCATTACATAAGTTCCTTTAAATTCTGATTAAGAAATAATACCTTCCTTCCTCATCTTTCAAGCTGCACAGCTAATTGTCAAGAAAGTGAGGGGAAATTCTCAGTAGCCAAGACAAACCAGAAAGCAGGGATTCTGGGAGATACGTGAGCCTTAGAAGCCCTGGGGTGCCGGTTGGCTCCTGAACTGAGTTTCAGTTGCCCTGGCAGGAGGGCAGGAGGTGAGCCTGTGGCCTCTCACACTGGGAGTTGGATGGCTGTTCTTATATAAGGCCAAGCACATCCTGAGAATCCTGCTTTATAAAAGGTTGAATTAGAAAGAAAAGAATAAAAGCATTCCTCAAGGCAAGGAAGTAAGGAAAGTAAAATTTTTTGGAAGCGGGAAAAAATAACATATCCAAAGTAAGGATTTAGTTTAAAGCTGTTCTGGCATGAGAGTGACCACAAACCCATGGCAGAAAATCACAGCTCCTCCCGGAAAGAGAAGGTGTGTTTTGAATGAATCAGTGGACAGCCATTCTGAAAAAGGCCTCCAGAGTCTTCTGGATCAAGATACTGGACTCAAACACCTCCCTTCCATGGTCTCATTTAAATAACCAGAAAGGTTTTAAAGGAAAGAAGCCATAATCATAGTTCTATTTATTGACATTACTTTATGCTAGGAATTCAAAGGTGACTATGGAGTTGTCTCCTCTTTTATGGACCTTACTTTCTATTTGACATAGTTGGGGAACTTGGTGGAGGGTGGTGTTAGTATGTTGCAATTAACCAGGAGAGGAGTTTAAGAAAGCAGTGAAGGGTTGGTGACATTTTTCGCTGAGGACAGTCCTGTTCAGTTGGCTTGTAATTACAGGCTCGTTGAGATGTCACTGGAGGGAATTAATCTTAAGGTATTTGGACTTAACTCAGGCCTCTTCAGAATGGACAAGTGAACCTGGAGAAAGACAGTCAAATCTGTGCAGACATTGAAGTTCACTTCAACATGTGGTATCCATGAGCCAAAGATAGGACTAGTAGACAGCACTTCTTGAGGACAGAGGAGTGGTTTTTAAGGTTCTTCAAGAATGAATCCCAAGGTACCAGGATGGCCAGTTGTCAAACTGTGACTTTGCTCTTTGGACGGTGTATCCACCCAGGGTATTGGCCGTTTATAAGTTTCCATTTCTCCTTAATACATGTCAGGTTATGAGGACGTGGGCATAAACGTTTCACACCTTGTCAAGGTGACTTTGGGTACCTGCCTAGAATCATGGGCACAGTTGCGGCTGCGTCATACATCTTGCCGCACATCCCGCTCCCCGGCTCCGTGATCACGGCAGAGTGGTTCCTTATTGAGCTGTCCATCTCCTCTGTGACATCGTAACCAAACAAAAGATTGGAGAGTATTAGCTTGGCTTTTTTCTTTTCTAACATTCCCTTCAAATTATGATGACTGATAGTGGACCCAGTTACGTTTGCAGATGATTTACAAGTAGGGCTGTCAGTACAAACCTTGTAATCCCCGCTGTGTGATCTAGAGAAGAAAGTTACACTCTTTCCAAATTGTTTTGATGCACTTATGTGGGAAAATGATGTATGTTTGAATATGTATTTCCTCTCTTAATCATCATGGCTAGAGATGAATATTTGTAGACATGGAATGAGTACTCTGTATTTGAACTGTATGGTCCCCTAAATTCTCCCCAGCTTTTTAAAGTCATCACTGGAGTGCTACCTCCAGAGTGCCGCAAAGCATCCAACACTGCCTGCTCTTCGGACACTGTAAGTTTCCAAGTTGGAGAAGGCTGCTGGCTGGTGAGGCATTCTCTCGCACATCTCTGGTTGGGTGATGTGAGCTGAGAACACAAGAATTGGCAGACAGTAACTAACCACAATCACGTCCATTTCTGGAACACTCATGGAGGATTTTACACCTATGCTAGTGGAATACGTTATTTCATTTAGTTTTCCCAAAAATCATAATTAGATTTTATCACCTGTATTAAAAAGGAAACTGTCAAAGCGAGTGACGTGCAGACTTTGGACTGGAACACGGGTCTTTCTGATCCCTGTCTCTGTTCCCTCCCCGGCCTATCCTTGCAAATGACCAGGAGACTCTCCCTCAGTCTTGAGTTTCCCTCTGATGTTACTGCTCTCTTTGTTTCTAAGAGAGGAAAACAAGTCTAAACTTACTTTCCAGTTGGAAATGGAATGGAGAGTTAACGTTGGAAGCCGGGAGAATCTGTCCTGTGATGAAGTGGTCTCCGAGCCACTTCCACTGGGATGTCACATCACTGTCTGGGCCCCTTGCTCAGCCTGTGCACAGGTGACAGCGCAGTTGTGCCGAGCAGTCCTCCCGGACAGGGCAGTGGGTTGGAAATGAGTTTGGGGATTTGGTTTCATTACACAAGTTCCTGAGGGCCTTGACCTGGCACTTCGAGTGGGAGCATTCCCTGTCCCACAGACTGTGCTCTGGGCCCGTGCAGACCTGACGTGGTCTCAGCCTGAGTCTCAGGGCCCGTGGTGATGAGGAGCATTTTAGCCCAGGGTCTGCCGGAGGCTCTGAGACTACTGGGCTGTGGGACTTTGTCCAGGATGATAATAATTCCTCCCCGAGTTTCAGATTTCCTTGCCTGTGAGCCGGGGTAGTAGTTGTTTCTGAGATGATTGTAATGATTCAGTAATGGTCGCAGCGTGTGCTGACAGGTAGCTGGGTGCTTTAGGAGCAGAAGTCGCAGTCACTCTGTCAGCCTCTCCCTGTGCGCTCTGTGCTTTGAGAAGTTGTGTGTTTGGTGAAATTCCCGCCCAGACCCTAGGGTCTAGATGAACTGTTGTTCCTTTACTTTCCCTTCCTTTTCCTCTTTCCCTTCTCTGTGTCCCATGTTTAGGTAGCAGATTCCTCTATTTCAGGGAATACGGGCTTTTCTAGTAAAGGGACAGGTGGAATGCGGAGAGGTGGGGCCCAGAGGGGGTCTGGAGTGTCTGCACAGTGCTGCTTCCCTGCGTTTCTGCATCCGGTCCCATCAGTGCACTAAGTCAGCCTTCCTCTTCCTTCCTGTGTCATCGGGTCTCTGTTTTAAGGGAAAACCATTTTTATGGGTCTTTTTTCACTTACGTGTTTCATTCAGATGCTTGTTGCTTTTCTCCCTGTGCTTCAGCGTTCCGAGGAGAAAATTCAGCCGTGCAGCATCCTCTCCGAGCTCTACGAGTTGATCGGCTTCCACTGCAAATCCACCTTCTTCAAGCGGGTGGCCCCCGTGCGGCACGCGGCCCCCGGCATCCCGGAGCCTGGCGGGAAGGCCTGCTCCCGACTCCTCCTGCAGACGCTTCCTGGCTACAGTCTGTCACTGGACTTGCAGGACTTCAGCAAATGTGTTGGAACTAAAACATTGCTTCAGCCCCATTAACCATGCCTGGTTTGGGCCCTGCTGTCCTGCCTCATCAGGGTGAATCTTGATTCATTTAGAACAGGGCTCAGCAGACTTTTCCTTTCAAGGGCTTGGGGGTAAATATTTCAGGGTCTGAAAACCTCCTGATTTCTGGTGCAGCTGCTCAGCTCTACTGTTTAGATGCCAGAACAGCCAGATAGTCCACACACCCATAGAGCTTTATTAACAGCGGTGGCTGGGGCTGGATTGGGTGTATGAACTGCAGTTTGCCCCCACAGCCTCCTCAATATTGACACCTGCACCAGAGTGTACATTTGTGACAATGGGTGAACCTACACTGACATGTCATCATCACCCATAGCCCATAGTTGACACTAGGATTTACACATTGTGTTGTGCACTCTGTGGGTTTGGACAGATGTACAATGACATGTATCCACCATCACAGCATCATACAGAGTCGTGTGTCTTAGTGACCTTAAAATGCTCCGTGCTGCACCTCATTCATTGCTCTTTCCCCTCTAGCCTCTGGCAGCCACTGATCTTTCAGTCTCTGTGTTTTTCCCTTTCCCAGAACACCATACAGTTGGAATCAGACAGTTGCTGAAACTTCCCAGATTGGCTTCTTTCACTTGGTAATATGCATTTAAGGTTCCTCCATGTCTTTCCATTCCTTGATAACTCATTTCATTTTAGCACCAAATAATAGTCCATTTTCTGGCGGGACCACAGTTTATTTATCCATTCACCTACTGAAGAAGAGCTTAGTTGCTTCTGAATCCTGTTGAGTATGAATAAAGCTGCTATTAACATCTGTATGCAGATTTGTGTGTGAACATAAGTTTCCATTTCATCGAGTAAACACCAAGGAGCACAGTTGCCGGATCATATGTTAGAATTACGTCTAGCTCTGTAAAAAATTGCCAGACTGTCTTCCAAAGTACCTGGGCCATTTTTCATTCCCACCAACAATGCATTATAATTTCTGGTGCTCCACATCCTCACCAGCATTCGGTGCTGTCAGTGTTCTGCATTTTGGCAGTTCTGACAGGTGTGCAGTGGTATCTCGCTGTTTCAGTCTGCATCCCCTTGATGACAGGTGCTGTGGAGCATCTTTCCAAAGGCTTCTTTGGCATCCAGATTTCTTCTTTGATGAGGTGTGTGTTCAGGCATTTTGCTCATTTTTTAATCAGGTTATTCATCCTTCTTGTTGAGTGTAAAGAAATTTTGGTATATTATGGATTTCAGCCCTTTATCAGTGTGTCCCTGCCCTTCACCTTCAGTGCCAGAGTTGTCCTTTGGGTCTCAGTGGAGTGTCAGATCTTCAAAGAGATTCCCTGTCTTCCCTCAGCCTAAATACTGTCCTTGTATTTTTCACTTTCATTGACTCATTTTGTTCTTTTTAAATAGCATTTCCCATAATTTGTAAGTATATTAAAGAGAAAAGGGCAATGATTGAACACTGCCAGCCCCACCAGGCTGTGTGCCCTGTGAAAGCAGAGGCCCTGTCCCCACTCACCGTTTCCCATGACAGCACATGTCACATGTCCATGTAAAAGTGTGTAACGTGGGGCCAAACCTGATGAGCAGCTATGACGACATGTGTTGTCTAACATTTATTGAGTAGACTTTGTTTCTGATCTTAATTATTAAATCATATGAATGAAACTTGGTTGTTTTGAAATATAAAGCAACAAAGCACACCTCAATGTGATTGGTAATTTCTACTTAGATTTCTGACCCAGGAGGGGATGTTCAACTTCATTTTGTGGAGGAGGATGGGAAGGTAAAGTAAGAGAGTGAGATCAAATAAAGTAAAAATGATAACAGTCAGTTGGCTTTATTTTCACTGAAATAAAAGTTATTTTAATCCATATCTCAGCAGTTGTTCTGCTGTTTTAAACATTTCTCATAGAATTAAATGGAAGCCCACTAAACCCTGAAAGGGAAACTGTGTGCTCAGGTCCTGAAAATTGTTTATGTCTATTTCTTGAGATACAAATTTCCCTGCTGGTTACAGAAATTCGAGGCGGGAACACAACAGTGCACTGCATGTGTCTGCCAGCTTCACGGGCTGCTCAGTGTCAATTTCATTTTCTTGGGTTGCAGTTTAGGACGGATTTCCATGAGAAATATTGCTCAGCCTTTTCCTGAATGAAGGATTGAATTTTCCACAGGAAATAATATGAAAGAGAGTGACAAGGCACAAGAGTTTCCCATAAAGGAATAGTAGATGTAATAAACTCACACTATGGTGAATATTTTTAATAAAAGCCAGGTGAAAATTTTATCACTAGGTCAAATGGCACAAATCTGTCTGAAGAAAAAAGATTCAAATTATATAGAAGAAGTGGTTTGAATCAAGAAGAACTTATGATTCCTACACTATTTGTTGTAAGAAATTATACTCAGTCTTATCATAATTGCCGGTGGTAGGAAGTGGATCATTATTTATTTATTAAAAAAAAATCCACAAGGTGCTAGTTGCCCCATTCATGATGCGGCAGTCCTGTGGTTAGTAATGTTGGGACATTTAGGAAACTTAGCTAGGTTTTTCGGACATTGATTTCAGCCACTTTATCTTTACTACAATCTCTTCTTTTGTGTCGGAATATGGTCCATACATATATATGGGGAGGAACAATTTCCAACTCGGATTTACAGTGCAAATTGCAGGAACTTCAAACCGGAACTACGAAACAGAATGAGAAACCAGAGTAAGTGTTTTCCCTGCAACCCGTTCCCTTTGTGCTGGATGAACGAACGTCTCTCCACATGCTCAGATCTGAGAGATAAGTGTGTGTGAAAGCCGTCCTTCACCTAGCTTGAAGGGAACACAAAGTTTCTTTTCAGTTGCAAACTCCACTCCATACATATATATGGGGAGGTACAAGCTCCAACTCGGTTTTACAGTGAAAACGGCAGGCACTTCAAACCGGCACTAGGAAACAGACTGAGAAACCAGAGTAAGGGTTTCTCCTGCAACCCGTTCCCTTTGTGCTGGATGAACGAACGTCACTCCACATGCTCATTTCTGAGAGATAAGTGTGTGTGAAAGCCGTCCTTCACCTAGCATGAAGGGAACACATAGTTTCTTTTCAGTTGCGAACTCCAGTCCAGACATATATATATGGAGAGGAACAAGTTCCAACACGGTTTTACATTGAAAAAGGCAGGCACTTCAAACCGGCACTAGGAAACAGACTGAGAAATCAGAGTAAGGGTTTCTCCTGCAACCCGTTCCCTTTGTGCTAGAAGAATGAACGTTCTCCACATGCTCAGTTCTGAGAGATAAGTGTGTGTGAAAGCCGTCCTTCACCTAGCTTGAAAGGAACACAAAGTTTCTTTTCAGTTGCAAACTCCACTCCATACATATATATGGGGAGGTACAAGTTCCAACACGGATTTACAGTGAAAACGGCAGGCACTTCAAACGGGCACTAGGAAACATACTGAGAAACCTGAGTAAGGGTTTCTCCTGCAACCCGTTCCCTTTGTGCTAGATGAATGAACGTTCTCCACATGCTCAGTTCTGAGAGATAAGTGTGTGTGAAAGCCGTCCTTCACCTAGCTTGAAAGGAACACAAAGTTTCTTTTCAGTTGCAAACTCCACTCCATACATATATATGGGGAGGTTCAAGCTCCAACTCGGTTTTACAGTGAAAAAGGCAGGCACTTCAAACCGGCACTAAGAAACAGACTGAGAAATCCGAGTAAGGGTTTCTACTGCAACCCGTTCCCTTTGTGCTGTATGAACGAACGTCTCTCCACATGCTCAGTTCTGAGAGATAAGTGTGTGTGAAAGCCGTCCTTCACCAAGCTTGAAGGGAACAAAAAGATTCCTTTCAGTTTCAAACTCCACTCCATACATATATATGGGGAGGTACAAGTTCCAACACGGATTTACAGTGAAAACGGCAGGCACTTCAAACCGGCACTAGGAAACAGACTGAGAAACCTGAGTAAGGGTTTCTCCTGCAACCCGTTCCCTTTGTGTTAGATGAACGTACGTCTCTCCACATGCTCAGTTCTGAGAGATAAGTGTGTGTGAAAGCCGTCCTTCACCTAGCTTGAAGGGAACACAAAGTTTCTTTTCAGTTGCAAACTCCATTCCATACATATATATGGGGAGGTACAAGCTCCAATTCGGTTTTACAGTGAAAACGGCAGGCACTTCAAACCGGCACTAAGAAACAGACTGAGAAATCAGAGTAAGGGTTTCTCCTGCAACCCGTTCCCTTTGTGCTGTATGAACGAAAGTCTCTCCACATGCTCAGTTCTGAGAGATAAGTGTGTGTGAAAGCCGTCCTTCACCTAGCTTGAAGGGAACACAAAGATTCTTTACAGTTGCAAACTCCACTCCATACATATATATGGGCAGGTACAAGCTCCAACTCGATTTTACAGTGAAAACGGCAGGTACTTCCAACCGGCACTAGGAAACGGACTGAGAAACCAGAGTAATGGTTTCTCCTGCAGCGCGTTCCCTTTTGTGCTGGATGAACGAACGTCTCTCCACATGCTCATTTCTGAGAGATAAGTGTGTGTGAAAGCCGTCCTTCACCTAGCATGAAGGGAACACATAGTTCCTTTTCAGTTGAAAACTCTTCTCCATATATATATATGGGGATGTACAAGCTCCAACTCGGTTTTACATTGAAAACGGCAGGCACTTCAAACCGGCACTAGGAAACAGACTGAGGAACCAGAGTAAGGGTTTCCCCTGCAACCCGTTCCCTTTGTGCTGGATGAACGAACGTCTCTCCACATGCTCAGTTCTGAGAGAAAATTGTGTGTGAAAGCCGTGCTTCACCTAGCTTGAAGGGAACACAAAGTTTCTTTTCAGTTACAAAATCCACTCCATAAATATATAGGGGAGGTACAAGCTCCAACTCGGTTTTACTGTGAAAACGGCATTCACTTACAACCGGCATTAGGAAACAGACTGAGAAACCAGAGTAAGGGTTTCTCCTGCAACCCTTTCCCCTTGTGCTGGATGAACGAACGTCTCTCCACATGCTCACTTCTGAGAGATAAGTGTGTGTGAAATCCGTCCTTCACATAGCTTGAAGGGAACACATAGTTTCTTTTCAGTTAAAAACTCCAATCCATACATATATATGGGGATGTACAAGCTCCAACTCGGTTTTATAGTGAAAACGGCAGGCACTTCAAACCGGCACTAGGAAACAGACTGAGAAACCAGAGTAAGTGTTTCCCCTGCAACCCGTTCCCTTTGTGCTGGATGAACGAACGTCTCTCCACATGCTCAGTTCTGAGAGATAAGTGTGTGTGAAAGCCGTCCTTCACCTAGCTTGAAAGGAACACAAAGTTTCTTTTCAGTTGCAAACTCCACTCCATACATATATATGGGGAGGTTCAAGCTCCAACTCGGTTTTACAGTGAAAAAGGCAGGCACTTCAAACCGGCACTAAGAAACAGACTGAGAAATCCGAGTAAGGGTTTCTACTGCAACCCGTTCCCTTTGTGCTGTATGAACGAACGTCTCTCCACATGCTCAGTTCTGAGAGATAAGTGTGTGTGAAAGCCGTCCTTCACCAAGCTTGAAGGGAACAAAAAGATTCCTTTCAGTTTCAAACTCCACTCCATACATATATATGGGGAGGTACAAGTTCCAACACGGATTTACAGTGAAAACGGCAGGCACTTCAAACCGGCACTAGGAAACAGACTGAGAAACCTGAGTAAGGGTTTCTCCTGCAACCCGTTCCCTTTGTGCTAGATGAACGTACGTCTCTCCACATGCTCAGTTCTGAGAGATAAGTGTGTGTGAAAGCCGTCCTTCACCTAGCATGAAGGGAACACATAGTTTCTTTTCAGTTGAAAACTCCATTCCATACATATATATGGGGAGGTACAAGCTCCAACTCGGTTTTACAGTGAAAACGGCTGGCACTTCCAACCGGCACTAGGAAACAACTGAGAAACCAGAGTAAGGGTTTCTCCTGCAACCCGTTCCGTTTGTGCTGGATGAACGAACGTCTCTCCACATGCTAAGTTCTGAGAGATAAGTGTGTGTGAAAGCCGTCCTTCACCTAGCTTGAAGGGAACACAAAGTTTCTTTTCAGTTGCAAACTCCATTCCATACATATATATGGGGAGGTACAAGCTCCAATTCGGTTTTACAGTGAAAACGGCAGGCACTTCAAACCGACACTAAGAAACAGACTGAGAAATCAGAGTAAGGGTTTCTCCTGCAACCCGTTCCCTTTGTGCTGTATGAACGAAAGTCTCTCCACATGCTCAGTTCTGAGAGATAAGTGTGTGTGAAAGCCGTCCTTCACCTAGCTTGAAGGGAACACAAAGATTCTTTACAGTTGCAAACTCCACTCCATACATATATATGGGGAGGTACAAGTTCCAACACGGATTTACAGTGAAAACGGTAGGCAATTCAAACCGGCACTAGGAAACAGACTGAGAAACCAGAGTAATGGTTTCTCCTGCAACCAGTTCCCTTTGTGCTGGATGAACGAACGTCTCTCCACATGCTCAGTTCTTAGAGATAAGTGTGTGTGAAAGCCGTCCTTCAATTAGCATGCAGGGAACACATAGTTTCTTTTCAGTTGAAAACTCCACTCCATACATATATATGGGCAGGTACAAGCTCCAACTCGATTTTACAGTGAAAACGGCAGGTACTTCCAACCGGCACTAGGAAACGGACTGAGAAACCAGAGTAATGGTTTCTCCTGCAGCGCGTTCCCTTTTGTGCTGGATGAACGAACGTCTCTCCACATGCTCATTTCTGAGAGATAAGTGAGTGTGAAAGCCGTCCTTCACCTAGCATGAAGGGAACACATAGTTCCTTTTCAGTTGAAAACTCTTCTCCATATATATATATGGGGATGTACAAGCTCCAACTCGGTTTTACATTGAAAACGGCAGGCACTTCAAACCGGCACTAGGAAACAGACTGAGGAACCAGAGTAAGGGTTTCCCCTGCAACCCGTTCCCTTTGTGCTGGATGAACGAACGTCTCTCCACATGCTCAGTTCTGAGAGAAAATTGTGTGTGAAAGCCGTGCTTCACCTAGCTTGAAGGGAACACAAAGTTTCTTTTCAGTTACAAAATCCACTCCATAAATATATAGGGGAGGTACAAGCTCCAACTCGGTTTTACTGTGAAAACGGCATTCACTTACAACCGGCATTAGGAAACAGACTGAGAAACCAGAGTAAGGGTTTCTCCTGCAACCCTTTCCCCTTGTGCTGGATGAACGAACGTCTCTCCACATGCTCACTTCTGAGAGATAAGTGTGTGTGAAATCCGTCCTTCACATAGCTTGAAGGGAACACATAGTTTCTTTTCAGTTAAAAACTCCAATCCATACATATATATGGGGATGTACAAGCTCCAACTCGGTTTTATAGTGAAAACGGCAGGCACTTCAAACCGGCACTAGGAAACAGACTGAGAAACCAGAGTAAGTGTTTCCCCTGCAACCCGTTCCCTTTGTGCTGGATGAACGAACGTCTCTCTACATGCTCAGTTCTGAGAGATAAGTGTGTGTGAAAGCCGTCCTTCACATAGCTTGAAGGGAACACATAGTTTCTTTTCAGTTGCAAACTCCAGTCCATACATATATATATGGAGAGGAACAAGCTCCAACACGGTTTTACAGTGAAAACGGCAGGCACTTTAAACCGGCACTAGGAAACAGACTGAGAAACCAGAGTAAGGGTTTCACCTGCAACCCGTTCCCTTTGTGCTGGATGAACGAACGTCTCTCCACATGCTCAGTTCTGAGAGATAAGTGTGTGTGAATGCCTTCCTTCACCTAGCTTGAAGGGAACACAAAGTTTCTTTTCAGTTGCAAACTCCACTCCATACATATATATGGGGAGGTACAAGCTCCAACTCGGTTTTACAGTGAAAACGGCAGGCACTTAAAAACGGCACTAGGAAACAGACTGAGAAACCAGAGTAAATGTTTCCCCTGCAACCCGTTCCCTTTGTGCTGGATGAACGAACGTCTCTCCACATGCTCAGTTCTGAGAGATAAGTGTGTGTGAAAGCCGTCCTTCAATTAGCATGAAGGGAACACATAGTTTCTTTTCAGTTGAAAACACCACTGCATACATATATATGGGCAGGTACAAGCTCCAACTCGGTTTTACAGTGAAAACGGCAGGTACTTCCAACCGGCACTAGGAAACGGACTGAGAAACCAGAGTAATGGTTTCTCCTGCAGCGCGTTCCCTTTTGTGCTGGATGAACGAACGTCTCTCCACATGCTCATTTCTGAGAGATAAGTGAGTGTGAAAGCCGTCCTTCAACTAGCATGAAGGGAACACATAGTTCCTTTTCAGTTGAAAACTCTTCTCCATATATATATATGGGGATGTACAAGCTCCAACTCGGTTTTACATTGAAAAAGGCAGGCACTTCAAACCGGCACTAGGAAACAGACTGAGAAACCAGAGTAAGGGTTTCTCCTGCAACCCGTTCCATTTGTGCTGGATGAACGAACGTCTCTCCACATGCTCAGTTCTGAGAGATAAGTGTGTGTGAAAGCCGTGCTTCACCTAGCTTGAAGGGAACACAAAGTTTCTTTTCAGTTGCAAACTCCACTCCATACATATATATATGGGGAGGTACAAGCTCCAACACGGATTTACAGTGAAAACGGCAGGAACTTCAAACCGACACTAGGAAACAGACTGAGAAACCAGAGTAAGGGTTTCTCCTGCAACCCGTTCCCTTTGTGCTGGATGAACGAACGTCTCTCCACATGCTCAGTTCTGAGAGATAGTGTGTGTGAAAGCCGTCCTTCACCTAGCTTGAAGGGAACACAAAGTTTCATTTCAGTTGCAAAATCCACTCCATAAATATATAGGGGAGGTACAAGCTCCAACTCGGTTTTACAGTGAAAACGGCAGGCACTTCAAACCGGCACTAGGAAACAGACTGAGAAACCAGAGTAAGGGTTTCTCCTGCAACCCGTTCCGTTTGTGCTGGATGAAAGAAAGTCTCTCCACATGCTCAGTTCTGAGAGATAAGTGTGTGTGAAAGCCGTCCTTCACATAGCTTGAAGGGAACACATAGTTTCTTTTCAGTTGCAAACTCCAGTCCATACATATATATATGGAGAGGAACAAGCTCCAACACGGTTTTACAGTGAAAACGGCAGGCACTTGAAACCGGCACTAGGAAACAGACTGAGAAACCCGAGGAAGGGTTTCTCCTGCAACCCGTTCCCTTTGTGCTGGATGAACGAACGTCTCTCCACATGCTGAGTTCTGAGAGATAAGTGTGTGTGAAAGCCGTCCTTCACCTAGCATGATGGGAACACATAGTTTCTTTTCAGTTGAAAACTCCACTTCATACATATATATGGGGAGGTACAAGCTCCAACTCGGTTTTACAGGGAAAACGGCAATGACTTCCAACCTGCACTAGGAAACAGACTGAGAAACCAGAGTAAGTTTTTCTCCTGCAACCCGATCCCTTTTGTGCTGGATGAACGAACGTCTCTCCACATGCTCATTTCTGACGGATAAGTGTGTGTGAAAGCCGTCCTTCACCTAGCTTGAAGGGAACACAAAGTTTCTTTTCAGTTGCAAACCCCAATCCATACATATATATGGGGAGGTACAAACTCCAACTCGGTTTTACAGTGAAAACGGCAGGCACTTCAAACCGGCACTAGGAAACAGACTGAGAAACCCGAGTAAGGGTTTCACCTGCAACACGTTCCCTTTGTGCTGGATGAACGAACGTCTCTCCACATGCTCAGTTCTGAGAGATAAGTGTGTGTGAAAGCCGTACTTCACCTAGCTTGAAGGGAACACAAAGTTTCTTTTCAGTTGCAAACTCCACTCCATACATATATATGGGGAGGTCCAAGCTCCAACTCGGTTTTACAGTGAAAACGGCAGGCACTTTAAACCGGCACTAGGAAACAGACTGAGAAACCAGAGTAAGGGTTTCTCCTGCAACCCGTTCCCTTTGGGCTGGATGAACGAACGTCTCTCCACATGCTCAGTTCTGAGAGATAAGTGTGTGTGAAAGCCGTCCTTCACCTAGCTTGAAGGGAACACAAAATTTCTTTTCAGTTGCAAACTCCACTCCATACATATATATGGGGAGGTACAAGCTCCAACTCGGTTTTACAGTGAAAACGGCAGGCACTTCAAACCGGCACTAGGAAACAGACTGAGAAACCCGAGTAAGGGTTTCTCCTGCAACACGTTCCCTTTGTGCTGGATGAACGAACGTCTCTCCACATGTTCAGTTCTGAGAGATAAGTGTGTGTGAAAGCCGTCCTTCACCGAGCTTGAAGGGAACACAAAGTTTCTTTTCAGTTGCAAACACCACTCCATACATATATATGGGGAGTTCCCAGTTCCAACTCCGTTTTACAGTGAAAACGGCAGGCACTTGAAACCGGCACTAGGAAACAGACTGAGAAACCCGAGGAAGGGTTTCTCCTGCAACACGTTCCCTTTGTGCTGGATGAACGAACGTCTCTCCACATGCTCAGTTCTGAGAGATAAGTGTGTGTGAAAGCCGTCCTTCACCTAGCTTGAAGGGAACACAGAGTTTCTTTTCAGTTGCAATCTCCACTCCATACATATATATGGGGAGGTACAAGCTCCAACTCGCTTTTACAGTGAAAACGGCAGGCACTTCAAACCGGCACTAGGAAACAGACTGAGAAACCAGATTAAAGGTTTCTCCTGTAACCCGTTCCCTTTGTGCTGGATGAACGAACGTCTCTCCACATGCTCAGTTCTGAGAGATAAGTGTGTGTGAAAGCCGTCCTTCACCTAGCATGAAGGGAATACATAGTTTCTTTTCAGTTGCAAACTCCACTCCATACATATATATTGGGAGGTACAAGCTCCAACTCGGTTTTACAGGGAAAACGGCAGGCACTTCTAACCGGCACTAGGATCAGACTGAGAAACCAGAGTATGTGTTTCTCATGCAATCCGTTCCCTTTTGTGCTGGATGAACGAACGTCTCTCCAAATGCTCAGTTCTGAGAGATAAGTGTGTGTGAAAGCCGTCCTTCACCTAGCTTGAAGGGAACACATAGTTTCTTTTCACTTGAAAACTCCACTCCATACATATATATTGTGGAGGTACAAGCTCCATCTCGGTTTTACAGTGAAAACGGCAGGCACTTCCAACCGGCACTAGGAAACAGATTGAGAAACCAGAGTAAATGTTTCTCCTGCAACCCGTTCCCTTTGTGCTGGATGAACGAACGTCTCTCCACATGCTCATTTCTGAGAGATAAGTGTGTGTGAAAGCCGTCCTTCACCTAGCTTGAAGGGAACACAGAGTTTCTTTTCAGTTGCTAACTCCACTCCATACATATATATGGGGAGGTACAAGCTCCAACTCGGTTTTACAGAGAAAACGGCAGGCACTTCAATCCGACACTAGGAAACAGACTGAGAAACCAGAGTAAGGGTTTCTCCTGCAACCCGTTCCCTTTGTGCTGGATGAACGAACGTCTCTCCACATGCTCAGTTCTGAGAGATAAGTGTGTGTGAAAGCCGTCCTTCACCTAACTTGAAGGGAACACAAAGTTTCTTTTCAGTTGCAAACTCCACTCCATACATATATATGGGGTGGTCCAAGCTCCAACTCGGTTTTACAGTGAAAACGGCAGGCACTTCAAACCGGCCTAGGAAACAGACTGAGAAACCAGAGGAAGGGTTTCTCCTGCAACCCGTTCCCTTTGTGCTGGATGAACGAACGTCACTCCACATGCTCATTTCTGAGAGATAAGTGTGTGTGAAAGCCGTCCTTCACCTAGCATGAAGGGAACACATAGTTTCTTTTCAGTTGCGAACTCCAGTCCAGACATATATATATGGAGAGGAACAAGTTCCAACACGGTTTTACATTGAAAAAGGCAGGCACTTCAAACCGGCACTAGGAAACAGACTGAGAAATCAGAGTAAGGGTTTCTCCTGCAACCCGTTCCCTTTGTGCTAGAAGAATGAACGTTCTCCACATGCTCAGTTCTGAGAGATAAGTGTGTGTGAAAGCCGTCCTTCACCTAGCTTGAAAGGAACACAAAGTTTCTTTTCAGTTGCAAACTCCACTCCATACATATATATGGGGAGGTACAAGTTCCAACACGGATTTACAGTGAAAACGGCAGGCACTTCAAACGGGCACTAGGAAACATACTGAGAAACCTGAGTAAGGGTTTCTCCTGCAACCCGTTCCCTTTGTGCTAGATGAATGAACGTTCTCCACATGCTCAGTTCTGAGAGATAAGTGTGTGTGAAAGCCGTCCTTCACCTAGCTTGAAAGGAACACAAAGTTTCTTTTCAGTTGCAAACTCCACTCCATACATATATATGGGGAGGTTCAAGCTCCAACTCGGTTTTACAGTGAAAAAGGCAGGCACTTCAAACCGGCACTAAGAAACAGACTGAGAAATCCGAGTAAGGGTTTCTACTGCAACCCGTTCCCTTTGTGCTGTATGAACGAACGTCTCTCCACATGCTCAGTTCTGAGAGATAAGTGTGTGTGAAAGCCGTCCTTCACCAAGCTTGAAGGGAACAAAAAGATTCCTTTCAGTTTCAAACTCCACTCCATACATATATATGGGGAGGTACAAGTTCCAACACGGATTTACAGTGAAAACGGCAGGCACTTCAAACCGGCACTAGGAAACAGACTGAGAAACCTGAGTAAGGGTTTCTCCTGCAACCCGTTCCCTTTGTGTTAGATGAACGTACGTCTCTCCACATGCTCAGTTCTGAGAGATAAGTGTGTGTGAAAGCCGTCCTTCACCTAGCTTGAAGGGAACACAAAGTTTCTTTTCAGTTGCAAACTCCATTCCATACATATATATGGGGAGGTACAAGCTCCAATTCGGTTTTACAGTGAAAACGGCAGGCACTTCAAACCGGCACTAAGAAACAGACTGAGAAATCAGAGTAAGGGTTTCTCCTGCAACCCGTTCCCTTTGTGCTGTATGAACGAAAGTCTCTCCACATGCTCAGTTCTGAGAGATAAGTGTGTGTGAAAGCCGTCCTTCACCTAGCTTGAAGGGAACACAAAGATTCTTTACAGTTGCAAACTCCACTCCATACATATATATGGGCAGGTACAAGCTCCAACTCGATTTTACAGTGAAAACGGCAGGTACTTCCAACCGGCACTAGGAAACGGACTGAGAAACCAGAGTAATGGTTTCTCCTGCAGCGCGTTCCCTTTTGTGCTGGATGAACGAACGTCTCTCCACATGCTCATTTCTGAGAGATAAGTGTGTGTGAAAGCCGTCCTTCACCTAGCATGAAGGGAACACATAGTTCCTTTTCAGTTGAAAACTCTTCTCCATATATATATATGGGGATGTACAAGCTCCAACTCGGTTTTACATTGAAAACGGCAGGCACTTCAAACCGGCACTAGGAAACAGACTGAGGAACCAGAGTAAGGGTTTCCCCTGCAACCCGTTCCCTTTGTGCTGGATGAACGAACGTCTCTCCACATGCTCAGTTCTGAGAGAAAATTGTGTGTGAAAGCCGTGCTTCACCTAGCTTGAAGGGAACACAAAGTTTCTTTTCAGTTACAAAATCCACTCCATAAATATATAGGGGAGGTACAAGCTCCAACTCGGTTTTACTGTGAAAACGGCATTCACTTACAACCGGCATTAGGAAACAGACTGAGAAACCAGAGTAAGGGTTTCTCCTGCAACCCTTTCCCCTTGTGCTGGATGAACGAACGTCTCTCCACATGCTCACTTCTGAGAGATAAGTGTGTGTGAAATCCGTCCTTCACATAGCTTGAAGGGAACACATAGTTTCTTTTCAGTTAAAAACTCCAATCCATACATATATATGGGGATGTACAAGCTCCAACTCGGTTTTATAGTGAAAACGGCAGGCACTTCAAACCGGCACTAGGAAACAGACTGAGAAACCAGAGTAAGTGTTTCCCCTGCAACCCGTTCCCTTTGTGCTGGATGAACGAACGTCTCTCCACATGCTCAGTTCTGAGAGATAAGTGTGTGTGAAAGCCGTCCTTCACCTAGCTTGAAAGGAACACAAAGTTTCTTTTCAGTTGCAAACTCCACTCCATACATATATATGGGGAGGTTCAAGCTCCAACTCGGTTTTACAGTGAAAAAGGCAGGCACTTCAAACCGGCACTAAGAAACAGACTGAGAAATCCGAGTAAGGGTTTCTACTGCAACCCGTTCCCTTTGTGCTGTATGAACGAACGTCTCTCCACATGCTCAGTTCTGAGAGATAAGTGTGTGTGAAAGCCGTCCTTCACCAAGCTTGAAGGGAACAAAAAGATTCCTTTCAGTTTCAAACTCCACTCCATACATATATATGGGGAGGTACAAGTTCCAACACGGATTTACAGTGAAAACGGCAGGCACTTCAAACCGGCACTAGGAAACAGACTGAGAAACCTGAGTAAGGGTTTCTCCTGCAACCCGTTCCCTTTGTGCTGGATGAACGTACGTCTCTCCACATGCTCAGTTCTGAGAGATAAGTGTGTGTGAAAGCCGTCCTTCACCTAGCATGAAGGGAACACATAGTTTCTTTTCAGTTGAAAACTCCATTCCATACATATATATGGGGAGGTACAAGCTCCAACTCGGTTTTACAGTGAAAACGGCTGGCACTTCCAACCGGCACTAGGAAACAACTGAGAAACCAGAGTAAGGGTTTCTCCTGCAACCCGTTCCGTTTGTGCTGGATGAACGAACGTCTCTCCACATGCTAAGTTCTGAGAGATAAGTGTGTGTGAAAGCCGTCCTTCACCTAGCTTGAAGGGAACACAAAGTTTCTTTTCAGTTGCAAACTCCATTCCATACATATATATGGGGAGGTACAAGCTCCAATTCGGTTTTACAGTGAAAACGGCAGGCACTTCAAACCGACACTAAGAAACAGACTGAGAAATCAGAGTAAGGGTTTCTCCTGCAACCCGTTCCCTTTGTGCTGTATGAACGAAAGTCTCTCCACATGCTCAGTTCTGAGAGATAAGTGTGTGTGAAAGCCGTCCTTCACCTAGCTTGAAGGGAACACAAAGATTCTTTACAGTTGCAAACTCCACTCCATACATATATATGGGGAGGTACAAGTTCCAACACGGATTTACAGTGAAAACGGTAGGCAATTCAAACCGGCACTAGGAAACAGACTGAGAAACCAGAGTAATGGTTTCTCCTGCAACCAGTTCCCTTTGTGCTGGATGAACGAACGTCTCTCCACATGCTCAGTTCTTAGAGATAAGTGTGTGTGAAAGCCGTCCTTCAATTAGCATGCAGGGAACACATAGTTTCTTTTCAGTTGAAAACTCCACTCCATACATATATATGGGCAGGTACAAGCTCCAACTCGATTTTACAGTGAAAACGGCAGGTACTTCCAACCGGCACTAGGAAACGGACTGAGAAACCAGAGTAATGGTTTCTCCTGCAGCGCGTTCCCTTTTGTGCTGGATGAACGAACGTCTCTCCACATGCTCATTTCTGAGAGATAAGTGTGTGTGAAAGCCGTCCTTCACCTAGCATGAAGGGAACACATAGTTCCTTTTCAGTTGAAAACTCTTCTCCATATATATATATGGGGATGTACAAGCTCCAACTCGGTTTTACATTGAAAACGGCAGGCACTTCAAACCGGCACTAGGAAACAGACTGAGGAACCAGAGTAAGGGTTTCCCCTGCAACCCGTTCCCTTTGTGCTGGATGAACGAACGTCTCTCCACATGCTCAGTTCTGAGAGAAAATTGTGTGTGAAAGCCGTGCTTCACCTAGCTTGAAGGGAACACAAAGTTTCTTTTCAGTTACAAAATCCACTCCATAAATATATAGGGGAGGTACAAGCTCCAACTCGGTTTTACTGTGAAAACGGCATTCACTTACAACCGGCATTAGGAAACAGACTGAGAAACCAGAGTAAGGGTTTCTCCTGCAACCCTTTCCCCTTGTGCTGGATGAACGAACGTCTCTCCACATGCTCACTTCTGAGAGATAAGTGTGTGTGAAATCCGTCCTTCACATAGCTTGAAGGGAACACATAGTTTCTTTTCAGTTAAAAACTCCAATCCATACATATATATGGGGATGTACAAGCTCCAACTCGGTTTTATAGTGAAAACGGCAGGCACTTCAAACCGGCACTAGGAAACAGACTGAGAAACCAGAGTAAGTGTTTCCCCTGCAACCCGTTCCCTTTGTGCTGGATGAACGAACGTCTCTCTACATGCTCAGTTCTGAGAGATAAGTGTGTGTGAAAGCCGTCCTTCACATAGCTTGAAGGGAACACATAGTTTCTTTTCAGTTGCAAACTCCAGTCCATACATATATATATGGAGAGGAACAAGCTCCAACACGGTTTTACAGTGAAAACGGCAGGCACTTTAAACCGGCACTAGGAAACAGACTGAGAAACCAGAGTAAGGGTTTCACCTGCAACCCGTTCCCTTTGTGCTGGATGAACGAACGTCTCTCCACATGCTCAGTTCTGAGAGATAAGTGTGTGTGAATGCCTTCCTTCACCTAGCTTGAAGGGAACACAAAGTTTCTTTTCAGTTGCAAACTCCACTCCATACATATATATGGGGAGGTACAAGCTCCAACTCGGTTTTACAGTGAAAACGGCAGGCACTTAAAAACGGCACTAGGAAACAGACTGAGAAACCAGAGTAAATGTTTCCCCTGCAACCCGTTCCCTTTGTGCTGGATGAACGAACGTCTCTCCACATGCTCAGTTCTGAGAGATAAGTGTGTGTGAAAGCCGTCCTTCAATTAGCATGAAGGGAACACATAGTTTCTTTTCAGTTGAAAACACCACTGCATACATATATATGGGCAGGTACAAGCTCCAACTCGGTTTTACAGTGAAAACGGCAGGTACTTCCAACCGGCACTAGGAAACGGACTGAGAAACCAGAGTAATGGTTTCTCCTGCAGCGCGTTCCCTTTTGTGCTGGATGAACGAACGTCTCTCCACATGCTCATTTCTGAGAGATAAGTGAGTGTGAAAGCCGTCCTTCAACTAGCATGAAGGGAACACATAGTTCCTTTTCAGTTGAAAACTCTTCTCCATATATATATATGGGGATGTACAAGCTCCAACTCGGTTTTACATTGAAAAAGGCAGGCACTTCAAACCGGCACTAGGAAACAGACTGAGAAACCAGAGTAAGGGTTTCTCCTGCAACCCGTTCCATTTGTGCTGGATGAACGAACGTCTCTCCACATGCTCAGTTCTGAGAGATAAGTGTGTGTGAAAGCCGTGCTTCACCTAGCTTGAAGGGAACACAAAGTTTCTTTTCAGTTGCAAACTCCACTCCATACATATATATATGGGGAGGTACAAGCTCCAACACGGATTTACAGTGAAAACGGCAGGAACTTCAAACCGACACTAGGAAACAGACTGAGAAACCAGAGTAAGGGTTTCTCCTGCAACCCGTTCCCTTTGTGCTGGATGAACGAACGTCTCTCCACATGCTCAGTTCTGAGAGATAGTGTGTGTGAAAGCCGTCCTTCACCTAGCTTGAAGGGAACACAAAGTTTCATTTCAGTTGCAAAATCCACTCCATAAATATATAGGGGAGGTACAAGCTCCAACTCGGTTTTACAGTGAAAACGGCAGGCACTTCAAACCGGCACTAGGAAACAGACTGAGAAACCAGAGTAAGGGTTTCTCCTGCAACCCGTTCCGTTTGTGCTGGATGAAAGAAAGTCTCTCCACATGCTCAGTTCTGAGAGATAAGTGTGTGTGAAAGCCGTCCTTCACATAGCTTGAAGGGAACACATAGTTTCTTTTCAGTTGCAAACTCCAGTCCATACATATATATATGGAGAGGAACAAGCTCCAACACGGTTTTACAGTGAAAACGGCAGGCACTTGAAACCGGCACTAGGAAACAGACTGAGAAACCCGAGGAAGGGTTTCTCCTGCAACCCGTTCCCTTTGTGCTGGATGAACGAACGTCTCTCCACATGCTGAGTTCTGAGAGATAAGTGTGTGTGAAAGCCGTCCTTCACCTAGCATGATGGGAACACATAGTTTCTTTTCAGTTGAAAACTCCACTTCATACATATATATGGGGAGGTACAAGCTCCAACTCGGTTTTACAGGGAAAACGGCAATGACTTCCAACCTGCACTAGGAAACAGACTGAGAAACCAGAGTAAGTTTTTCTCCTGCAACCCGATCCCTTTTGTGCTGGATGAACGAACGTCTCTCCACATGCTCATTTCTGACGGATAAGTGTGTGTGAAAGCCGTCCTTCACCTAGCTTGAAGGGAACACAAAGTTTCTTTTCAGTTGCAAACCCCAATCCATACATATATATGGGGAGGTACAAACTCCAACTCGGTTTTACAGTGAAAACGGCAGGCACTTCAAACCGGCACTAGGAAACAGACTGAGAAACCCGAGTAAGGGTTTCACCTGCAACACGTTCCCTTTGTGCTGGATGAACGAACGTCTCTCCACATGCTCAGTTCTGAGAGATAAGTGTGTGTGAAAGCCGTACTTCACCTAGCTTGAAGGGAACACAAAGTTTCTTTTCAGTTGCAAACTCCACTCCATACATATATATGGGGAGGTCCAAGCTCCAACTCGGTTTTACAGTGAAAACGGCAGGCACTTTAAACCGGCACTAGGAAACAGACTGAGAAACCAGAGTAAGGGTTTCTCCTGCAACCCGTTCCCTTTGGGCTGGATGAACGAACGTCTCTCCACATGCTCAGTTCTGAGAGATAAGTGTGTGTGAAAGCCGTCCTTCACCTAGCTTGAAGGGAACACAAAATTTCTTTTCAGTTGCAAACTCCACTCCATACATATATATGGGGAGGTACAAGCTCCAACTCGGTTTTACAGTGAAAACGGCAGGCACTTCAAACCGGCACTAGGAAACAGACTGAGAAACCCGAGTAAGGGTTTCTCCTGCAACACGTTCCCTTTGTGCTGGATGAACGAACGTCTCTCCACATGTTCAGTTCTGAGAGATAAGTGTGTGTGAAAGCCGTCCTTCACCGAGCTTGAAGGGAACACAAAGTTTCTTTTCAGTTGCAAACACCACTCCATACATATATATGGGGAGTTCCCAGTTCCAACTCCGTTTTACAGTGAAAACGGCAGGCACTTGAAACCGGCACTAGGAAACAGACTGAGAAACCCGAGGAAGGGTTTCTCCTGCAACACGTTCCCTTTGTGCTGGATGAACGAACGTCTCTCCACATGCTCAGTTCTGAGAGATAAGTGTGTGTGAAAGCCGTCCTTCACCTAGCTTGAAGGGAACACAGAGTTTCTTTTCAGTTGCAATCTCCACTCCATACATATATATGGGGAGGTACAAGCTCCAACTCGCTTTTACAGTGAAAACGGCAGGCACTTCAAACCGGCACTAGGAAACAGACTGAGAAACCAGATTAAAGGTTTCTCCTGTAACCCGTTCCCTTTGTGCTGGATGAACGAACGTCTCTCCACATGCTCAGTTCTGAGAGATAAGTGTGTGTGAAAGCCGTCCTTCACCTAGCATGAAGGGAATACATAGTTTCTTTTCAGTTGCAAACTCCACTCCATACATATATATTGGGAGGTACAAGCTCCAACTCGGTTTTACAGGGAAAACGGCAGGCACTTCTAACCGGCACTAGGATCAGACTGAGAAACCAGAGTATGTGTTTCTCATGCAATCCGTTCCCTTTTGTGCTGGATGAACGAACGTCTCTCCAAATGCTCAGTTCTGAGAGATAAGTGTGTGTGAAAGCCGTCCTTCACCTAGCTTGAAGGGAACACATAGTTTCTTTTCACTTGAAAACTCCACTCCATACATATATATTGTGGAGGTACAAGCTCCATCTCGGTTTTACAGTGAAAACGGCAGGCACTTCCAACCGGCACTAGGAAACAGATTGAGAAACCAGAGTAAATGTTTCTCCTGCAACCCGTTCCCTTTGTGCTGGATGAACGAACGTCTCTCCACATGCTCATTTCTGAGAGATAAGTGTGTGTGAAAGCCGTCCTTCACCTAGCTTGAAGGGAACACAGAGTTTCTTTTCAGTTGCTAACTCCACTCCATACATATATATGGGGAGGTACAAGCTCCAACTCGGTTTTACAGAGAAAACGGCAGGCACTTCAATCCGACACTAGGAAACAGACTGAGAAACCAGAGTAAGGGTTTCTCCTGCAACCCGTTCCCTTTGTGCTGGATGAACGAACGTCTCTCCACATGCTCAGTTCTGAGAGATAAGTGTGTGTGAAAGCCGTCCTTCACCTAACTTGAAGGGAACACAAAGTTTCTTTTCAGTTGCAAACTCCACTCCATACATATATATGGGGTGGTCCAAGCTCCAACTCGGTTTTACAGTGAAAACGGCAGGCACTTCAAACCGGCCTAGGAAACAGACTGAGAAACCAGAGGAAGGGTTTCTCCTGCAACCCGTTCCCTTTGTGCTGGATGAACGAACATCTCTCCACATGCTCAGTTCTGAGAGATAAGTGTGTGTGAAAGCCGTCCTTCACCTAGCTTGAAGGGAACACAGAGTTTCTTTTCAGTTGCTAACTCCACTCCATACATATATATGGGGAGGTACAAGCTCCAACTCGGTTTTACAGAGAAAACGGCAGGCACTTCAATCCGACACTAGGAAACAGACTGAGAAACCAGAGTAAGGGTTTCTCCTGCAACCCGTTCCCTTTGTGCTGGATGAACGAACGTCTCTCCACATGCTCAGTTCTGAGAGATAAGTGTGTGTGAAAGCCGTCCTTCACCTAACTTGAAGGGAACACAAAGTTTCTTTTCAGTTGCAAACTCCACTCCATACATATATATGGGGTGGTCCAAGCTCCAACTCGGTTTTACAGTGAAAACGGCAGGCACTTCAAACCGGCACTAGGAAACAGACTGAGAAACCAGAGGAAGGGTTTCTCCTGCAACCCGTTCCCTTTGTGCTGGATGAACGAACATCTCTCCACATGCTCAGTTCTGAGAGATAAGTGTGTGTGAAAGCCGTCCTTCACCTAGCTTGAAGGGAACACAAAGTTTCTTTTCAGTTGCAAACTCCACTCCATACATATATATGGGGAGGTACAAGCTCCAACTCGGTTTTACAGTGAAAACGGCAGGCACTTCAAACCGGCACTAGGAAACAGACTGAGAAACCAGAGTAAGGGTTTCTCCTGCAACCCGTTCCCTTTGGGCTGGATGAACGAGCGTCTCTTAACATGCTCACATCTGAGAGATAATTGTGACTGAAAGCCTTCATTCACTTAGCTTGAAGGGAACACAAAATTTCTTGTCAGTTGCAAACTCCACTCGATACATATATATGGGGATGTCCAAGCTCCAACTCGGTTTTACAGTGAAAACGGCAGGCACTTCAAACCGGCACTAGGAAACAGACTGAGAAACCAGAGTAAGGGTTTCTCCTGCAACCCGTTCCCTTTGTGCTGGATGAACGAACGTCTCTCCACATGCTCAGTTCTGAAATTTAATTATTTATGAAACCCGTCCTTCAACTTGCTTTTTGGGAACACAAACTTTCTTTTCAGTTTAAAGCTACACATTTGGAGTGACTTTCGTTCATCTAGCACAATTGAAACTTGTTTCTGGTGGAACCCTCACCCTGCTTTCTCAGACTTTTTCTTAGTGCCGATTTTTGATTCCTGCGATTTTCAATATTAAACAGATTTGGAGCTTTTACCTCCCCTTATATATGTTTGTAGTCTAGTTTCCAAATGAAAAGCATCTTTTTTCCCACAAAGCTTGGTGTTTTTTTTTTTCACACACCCTTCTCTGTAATAATTGAGCATGTTTATTGTCATTCGTCTATCTAGCATTAAGTGAATTTTTGTCAATTTTAACACTTACTCTTGTTTCTGATTATGTTTCCAAAACTGCTTAGACGTTCATGCAGTTTTCACTGTTAAATCGATTTCGAGTTATTACCTCCCGATACATATCTATATAGTTTTTTCCAGTAGAAAAAACTATGTGTTCACAACATGCTGTGTGATTCACGGATTTCACACAAACTTTATTCTCAGAGTTCAGCATTTGAGCAGACGTCCTTTCATCTAACCTAAAGTGACTGGGTTGCAGTTGATTCACTTACTCTGGTTTCTCAGTATGTTTTTTGTGTCAATTTGAATTTCATGCAATTTTCACTGTAAAACAGGGTTGAGCTATTTCCCCCATATATATGTATGTAGATTGTTTTCCCAGTGAATTAAACTGTGTGTTCCCTTCAAGCTAGTTTATTGATGGCTTCCACACAGTCTGAACTCTCAGTACTGAGCAAATGGAGTTACGTTTGTTCATATAGGATAAAAAGAATAGGTACCACTAGAAACTCATACTCTGTTGTCGCAGTATATTTAATATTTTTGTTTGAATTTCATGATGTTTTCACTGTATAACCTAGTTGAAAACTGTACCTGCCAATGTATATTTATGTAGTGTGTTCCTCACTGTAAACAAACTATTTGATCCCGAGATGATTTGTGATTTTCGGCTTTCACACACATTCAATTTTTGAAACTGAGTATATGAGGTGGGATTCGTTCATCTAAACTAAACAGAATGGATTCCTGTAAATACACTTACTGTGGGGTCTGAATATGTTTCCTAATTCCGGTTTGAAATTGATGCATTTTTCACTTTAAAACCAATTTGGAGCTAGTACCATCCCGTATATATATATATACAGTGTAGTTTCCTGCTGAATAAAACTTTGTTTTCCCAAAAAACTAGCTAATTGATGACTTTTACACTGACCTAAATCTCAGAATTAACATGTGGAGAGATATTCGTTCATCTAACCTTAAGGGAATGTCTTGCAGTAGAAACGCTAACTTGGTTTCTCAGTATGTTTCCTAGTGCCGGTTTTAATTTCATGCAGTTTTCACTGTAAAACCGAGTTGGAAATATTACCTTCCCATATGTATTTATATAGTGTAGTTTTCCAGTGTAAAGAAAGTGTGTGTTCCAAACAAGCTAGTTGGTTGACGGCTTTCACACACACTTAACTCTCAGAATTGAGCATGAGGTGTGAATTTTTTCATCTAACATGAAGGGAATGTGTTGCAGTTGAAACATTTACTCTGGTTTCTCAGTATGTTTCCTATTGCCGTTTTGAAGTTCATACACTTTTCACTTTAGACACGAGTTGGAGCTTGTATCTCCCTATATATATATAGAGAGAGATTAGTTTCCCACTGGATAGAATCTGAGTGTTCCCAAGTTGCTTGATGATTGACGGCTTTCACACACAATTAATTCTCAGAATTGAGCAAGTAGAGAGACGTTCATTCTTTTAGCAAAAAGATAATGGTTTGCAGTAGAAAGAATTACCCTGGTTTCTCAGGATGTTTCCTAGTGTCCTTTTAAAGTTCATATATTTTTCAGTGTAAACCCGAGTTGGAGGTAGTACGCCAATATATATGTATATATGTAGTGTCGTTCTTCACTCTTTAGAAACTATGTTTTCCCTTCAAGCTAAGTGATGTTTTACATTTGCACACATTCATCCTTCATAACTGAGCATGTGTAGACGCTTTCGTTCAATTACGATAAAGGGAATTCTTTGCAATTGAAACACTTACACGGGTTTCTCAGTCTGTTTCCTCATGCCGGTTTGAAGTTCATGCAGTTTTCACTGTAAAACCGTGTTGGGGCTAGTACCTCCCCATATAAAATCATGTCATGTATTTTCCCCATGAAAAAGATTGTGTTTCCCCAACAAGCTAGGTGTTTGACGGCTTTCACACTCACTTACTCTCAGAATTGAACATGTTAAGATACGTTCTTTCATCTTGCATAAAGAGAAGAGGTAGCACTTGAAATATTTACTCTGTTTTCTCAGTATGTTTCCTAGTGGCGGTTTGAAATTCATGCAGTTTTCAGTGTAAAAACGACTTGGAGCTATTACCTTCCAATATAGATATATGTAGTGTATTTCCCCACTCAAAGGAAACTATGTTTTCCCTACAAGCTAAGTTATAGTTTACATTCACCCTTATTCAACACTCAGAACTGAGCATGTGGAGAGGTATTCTTTCAACTAGCTTAAAGGGAATGATTTGCAGTAGAAACACTTACTTTGTTTTCTCAGTATGTTTCCTAATTCGAGTTTGCAGTTCATGCAGTTTTAACTGTAAAACCAATTTGGAACTAGTACCTCCCCATATATAGGTATTTAGTGTTGTTTCCCACTGAAAAGAATTTGTGTATTCCCAAAAGTTAGCTTCCTAACGGGTCTCACACTCATTTAACTCTCAGAATTGAGCATGTGTAGAGACGTTCATTCATATAGCATAAAGGGGATAGTTAGTAATAGAAACACTTACTCTGGTTTCTTAGTATATTAACTAGTGCTGGTCTGAACTTCATGCATTTTGCACTTTTGAACCGACTTGGAACTAGTACCTCCTCATTTATATGTATGTAGTGTATTTCCCCAATCAAAAGTAACTGTGTGTTCCCTACAAGCTAAGTGATAGATGGCTTTCGCACAGAGTCTGCTCTCAGAACTGAGCATGGGGTGAAGCGTTAGTTCATCTAGGATGAAGGGAATGGGTTGCAGTTGAACCACTTATCTGGATTCTCAGTTGTTTCCTAGTGCCAGTTTGAAGTTCATTCAGTTTTCATTGTAAAATCGACTTCGGGCTAGTACCTCCCCGTATATATGTATGTAGTTAGTTCGGCACTCAAAAGACACTGTGTTCCCTACAAGCTAAGTGATAGATGGTATTCGCTAGCATTAAACTCAAAACAGAGCATGTGGACAGGCTATCGTTCATCTAGTATAAAGGGAATGGGTTGCACTAGAAATAATTACTCTTGTTTCTTAGTATGTTTCCTAGTGTCAGTAAATTTGCTGCAGGTTTCACGGTGAAACACTTGGACCTAGTACCTCTCCATATATATGAATATATTGTAGTTTTCCACTCAAAAGAATATGTTTGTTTCCAACAAGCTAGGTGACTGTCGGCTTTCACACACACTTAACTCTCAGAATTGAGCATGTGGAGTCTGGTTCGTTCATCTAGCATAAAGGGAATGGGTAGCATAAGAAACACTTACTCTGATTTCTCAGCATGTTTCCTATTGCCGGTTTGAAGTTCATGCAGTTTTCACTGTAAAATCGACTTGGAGCTAGTACCTCCCCATATATATATGTAGTGTAGTTCCCCAGTAAAAAGAAACTGTGTGTTCCCTACAAGACTAGTGATAGATGATTTTGCACACATTCAACCCTCAGAACTGAGCCTGTGGAGAGACGTTCGTTCATCTATGATGAAGGGAATGATTTGCCGTAGAAGCACTTACTGTGGTTTCTCAGTATATTTCCTCGTGCCGGTTTGAATTTCATGCATTTTTAACTGTAAAACAGAGTTGGAGCTAGTACCTCCCCATATATATTTATATAGTGTCATTCCCAACTCAAAAGAAACTGTGTGTTCCCAAAAAGTTAGGTGATTGACGGCATTCACGCACACTTAAGTCTCAGAATAGAGCATTTTAAGATACGTTCATTCATCTACCATAAAGGGAATGGGTTGCATTAGAAAGACTTACTCTGGTTTCTCAGTTTCGTTCCTAGTGCTGGTTTGAATTTCATGCAGTTTTCACTGTAAAGTTGACTTGGAAATATTACCTCCCATATATATGTGTATATTGTTTTTCTCCACTCAAAAGGATCTGTGTGTTCCCTACAAGCTAACCGATAGATGGCTTTTGAACACATTCATCTCTCAGAACTGAGCATGGAGAGAGGCGTTCATTCATCTAGGATGAGGGCAATGGGTTGCAGTAGAATCACTTAGTCTGGTTTCTCATTATTTTTCCTAGGTCCGGTTTGAATTTCATGCAATTTCCACTGTAAAACCAAGTTGGTGCTAGTATCTCACCATATAGATATTGTGTAGTTTCCAATAGAAAAGAAACTGTGTTTTCCCAACAAGCTAGTTGTTTGATGGCTTTCACACACATTCAACTCTCAGAATTGAACATGTGTAGAGGCATTCGTTCATGTAGCATAAATGGATTTTGTAACTTTAGAAACACTGCGATTTGTACGTATGTTTTCTAGTGCTGGTTTGAAGTTCATGCAGTTTTCAGTGTAAAATCGTGTTGGAGCTACTAGCTATCCATATATATATATATATATATATATATATATTTAGTTTAGTTCCACACTCTAAAGAAACTGTGTGTTCACAACAAGATAGGTCATTGACCGATTACACGCACATTCAACTCTCAGAATTGAGCATGTGGAGACGCGTTCGTTAATGTCGCATAAAGGGATTGAGGAGCCATAGAAACACTTAATGTGATTTCTCAGTATGCTTCTTAGTGTGAGTTTCAAGTTCATGCACTTTTCTCTGTTAAACCGAGTTGGAGCTAGTACCTCCCCATATATATTTATGTCGTGTATTTTCCCACTGAAAAGAAACTGTGTGTTCCCAACTAGCTAGGTGATTGACGGCTTTCACACACACTCAGCTGTCAGAATTGAGCATGTGGAGAGGCGTTCGTTCATCTAGCATAAATGGAATTTGAAAGCGATTATAATGACCTATGTTGGTATTAAAACAGTAAAGGGAGGATTAATTTAGAGCCTGTATAGTTATGATCAGCATACATGACAGAATTTCATTTTCAGCATAAATTTCTTTTTTTAACGTTCAGAAAACTTAATTCTTTCCTGTAACTGGATATAGATAGTGAATGTTTTTAAGTCTTTGAGCAACTGCTTTAAACTAGAATTGTTACTTTGCTTCTGGTCTTTAACCTAAGGGAATATCCAGAATTCCAGTGGCAGTTCAAAGCAAGGGCCTGAAACTTGCCTATTACTTGTTTTAAGTACAGTAAGAATAACTGTATACTAGGGTACTGTGGATAACTGAAGGGCTGCTTGGATATGTTATATGTAAGTTATATTTTCAAAAATTATTAATATCATGAAAATCAATCAACCTTGGTGATCTATTTGGTATAATTTAATCTTTAATAATGTAAATTTTGATAGCCCTTTTATTTATGTAACTTATGAAAAATAAGTTGGCTTTATATAACTACTTTTTAAATAAATGATTAAATTTTGGGTTTTTTATCATTTGCTTATTAAAAATAGGATATTAATTACACAATATGTATTTTCCTTCAAGTTCATACATTTTTCCCAAAACTATCTTGACTTGTTTAGATAAGTTAACCCATAGTCTGATTTATTTTAAACACTCAGAATGTTCTTATGTATGTTGCTTTATTAGAGAGCAAGAATTCCTTATTATTTTTAATAAAATATACTTGCAGGAAACTATACTGGGATTCTTTCATTCACAGAGTCAAGCAATGATTCCTGTTTTGTTAGATCAGGTGTCTAGGTCTCTCAACTTCCAAAAGATTACATGGACAAAGTGAAAAACGCCATTAATGATCTACTAAGAAAGTTTATTGTGTTCCTTGATTAAAAGTATAAATATGGGTCAGCCTTAAATTCGGATGTAAAGCTGTTATGAATTACATGAGTCTTCTCCAAAATTCTTTTTTTAAACATTTTTTATTGATTTATAATCATTTTACAATGTTGTGTCTAATTCCAGTGTTCAGCACAATTTTTCAGTCATTCATGGACAATTACACACTCGTTATCACATTTTTTCTCTGTGAGTTATCATAACATTTTGTGTATATTTCCCTGAAAAATTCTTTAATTTGGGCTTTAAACCCTCCAGTAAAATACTGGTTTGAAGGAAGAAGAAAGTTGAGAAATGATTCAATCCAAATTCTATGGGAATAAACAAAGCTAAATGTTTCAGTCATTATTTGAAGCAGAACAGATATGTTTTCTGCACCATATGATTTTAATATTATTCATCTGAACATACGGTATAGACACCATGAGACCACTAGCCAACAAACAAGATGTCAGGTATAGCAAGAAAAACAACTGAGGGGATTTTCTACTGCAAAATTTCCCCTAACTCGAACTGTAATAGAGAACAAATCTGACGCCACATTGGATCTGTTCCTTTAGTTTGAAGCACTGTGCCCTGTTTTCCAGGCTTAATCTTGCTGGCTCTGCACCTTTTGTAAAACAACGTTGCCTTTAGCCTAATACCTACAGGAAAGCCTATTCTTGGGGCTCTGACCTTTAATGATGTTAGCACTTCTGCACTTATGCAGGGATGGCAAGTTGCAAAATAGAGAATAACCTTTGTTTTGTTGGAGATTTACAGGGACACCACAGCCTGACACACATGGATGACTGCAAGAACAAAGAATGCCTGCAGCAAGAAGTTTGCACAGCCAACCACACTCCCTCCCCTTTTTAGCTTAAAAGGGGCCTGAATTCTGACTTGGGCAAGATGATTCTCCAGGACATTAGTCCCCCATCTTCTTGGTCTGCCAGCTTTCTGAATAAAGTTACTATACCTTGCTCCAAAACCTTGTCTCCTGATTTATTTTTTTATCGCTGTTGTGTAGCGAGCAGAACAAGTTTGGCCTCGGTAACAGAACCAGCTTTGTCATTTCGTCTGATGTGAAATCTCTCTGGGTGTACACGTGCTTGCCTGGTGGTGGTGGTGGTAGTAGGCAAAAATATTTCACTTCTCCTGATTTCAATAGGCTAAAATTTCCTGCTATTTAAGTCAACTCTAGACTTTTACAGAATCACCTGCAGATGTGCTTCTGGAAGCTAGAAAAATTCCAACAATGAAAATAATTGTATTGTCTCCAGACAAGATACTTTTCCTCAAAACTGAGTAGCTGTGAGACACAATTCAGGAGTACAGATAGATGCAGTGTGCTTCATTTCCCATGTTGTTCCAACACAATTTTCCAGTTATATCAAAGTAAATTAAAATCAGTCTTCAATAGCAGATGCTCTGGCATGATACAACAATGTCAATTCCACATATTGAGCCAGAGCAGCTTTAGAGTAAATAATTTTATACCAAATCCTGCTTGATGTCCTGTCTTCTCCCTGGTGGCTAATTCCTTCTTCTGTCTTCCTAAAAGTTCTCCTGTTATGGGAAGTTAGCCTTTACTGTGCACATTCAATTGAGAAGACACAAATTAAATATAGGAGGGGATGACATGCATATTTAATTCTTACTTATACATAAATACAAACACACAGGACCTGTGTCTTGGAAGACGTCACTTCCTAATATGGGCAAGAGGATGGTCTATAGTTCAATCAATGATCTAAAAGCAGTTTTCTAGGATATAATAAAGCAATGCCTGAGTTATAAGACAGAACAACCCCTGGATATGAAACAGTGGCACCAATCAGTGGGGGCACATGTGTGCACACACACGCCCATGCACACAGAGCAGCCTTGGAGACACTCCATCTGTGCTGATGGAGCAAAGTCATGCTGGGGAGATGAGGAAAAAGTGCCTAATACAATCAAACCAGGACACCTGAGGAATGGGTCATAGGAGTCAATTAAATTTTCTGGTTAGCTGTAGGTCAAACAAAAACACTTTTAGTTTCAAACGTCATTATTAAAAATTTTGTTAAAGCACAGGAGCCTGTTTTCCTGCCTTGCTTAGTGTCATATGCCATATTAAACATGACAGATTCATGCTTCTCTGACTGTGGAATGGGAAAGGCCTTGCTGTCCTATTCTGAATATTAGTCTATGTTTTGCAGCACAGTGGATACTGAAAATGGGGCAATTTGAGTGAATGGGAATGGACATAACCTAGCAGTCATTGACTGTGTGTGATCTGCCAACTTTCTCCAAAAAGAAGGGGTAGCAAGCAAATCAGATTAATTCAGGGATCTTGGGGTGGGGAGTCGGGTGGGCTGACAGCTGGGTGGTCTCATGTAGCTGTTTTACTGTGTAAAATAGTGACTATGAGCCACAGTGACACATTGTCAAATTCTTGTGCCTGTAGCTATGATACCTGGCCAAGTCTGTGCAGCCAATTTTATCGATGGTGCATAATGAAAATAACTAACCTTCCCTGAGGACCATCTTATGTGAAATCCATTCATTGTCTCACTGAATTCCCTAAGCACACTTTTTGGTACATAACAGTCTTAAAATATGAAGCAGGGATAAAATGAAGCTCTGAAGTGTTGAAGCCTTGCCCGAAATCATGCAGTTGGGAAGACGCGGTGCTGGGAGCTAAGCTCGAGCCAGACTACAGAACCTGAAGGGCCCAGCAAGTCCCCTCACCCAGGAACCTGGCCCACAGCCACTGCCAGGTCCTGTTCTGTTTCTATGAGTGCTCATGGGAAAGTGCCAGGGACTTAGCGTAAATATGACTTGATTAAGAAATTCAAACTGGGATAGCCTTTTGTTTGGGACTGCAACCTGGGAGTGAAACTGGCAGTGAAGTAAGGGAGGAAACAGCCCTGGTTGTAAGAACATTTCTAGGGAAGAAGGCTCCCTGATGGGCTGGCATGGGAATCGCTGTGGTTGTGAGCCCCCTGTTGCCCTGTGGGGGTGTGGGCAGGGAAGGAGAGAGACTGTTCAAACTGGTCATAGTCACTACAGTTTGTAAACAGCTGAGTTCTGTTCCCTCACAGCTCAGACACATGCAGGACATGAGGCTGCTTAGCTAATGACCAACAGTGGGTAGCAAAGGCCAAGAGTGGGGTGGGGAGGAGAGATGGGACCACCTTCTAGAAGAACCTCTGCCCCAGGGGTCCAGGAATGTAATGAATGATTGGGGATTCACAAAGGGTTTATATGACCTCATCAGGTAGTTCCTACTTTAAACTGAGAGTCTGGAATATATGGTAAAATACGGTGGAATGACTGCTCTTATTTTAGGTTCTGCAAAAACTTAAACAGATGGATTTCTATCTCCATTATACAAGCACTGCTGGGTAACCTTTAGAGCCATGTGAGGATCAAACGAGTGAGTACTTATTAATACTATTACCATGCTTCTACTGAATTAACACTTCTGCAACAGTATAATGGCCACGCTTCTTAACAACTGCCTCTGTAAGAGCTCTTGTAAGTCATAAATAATATTTATAAAGAAAATATATTAAAATAATAACAATTACAGTTACAACAAATATGTTGTTTATAGCGATGTCAGTGTTAGCATCTGCCTCTCATATTAAACAATGCCCAACACTGGATTCCTTAGGAAGTAATGCCAATGCATGTTTGGACTTTTCAAAGTCTTCAGCCCATGAAGACTTTTTACTCACATTGGTCCACCACAGCCAGAATTGCTGTTCCTTGCATGGTGGGCTGCCATGCTGCGATGTCCTGGGCTTTTTCTGGTACCATGCGTCTATACAGGGTAGTCAAGTTTCCACATACCCACTCTGATTTGCAATATATTGTTCTCCAGAGCCAACAGATTGGCCACTGGAAAGAGGCCACAGATAAGGTGGTGAACCCAAACTGAATACCTGTTGAAGGAATGGACACACAACATGGAGTGGTGGATGGATGGAAGGACAGCATCAATTCCTTTACTCCTGTAAAGAGAGAGGGGCAAATGGTGAACTAAATCCCAAAGAGAAAAGACATTCATGGTAATAATAATGTTCAACAGTGAAAGAATCCAAACAAAAGGCAAATATAAAATCTCTCGGAAGAAGACACATTACAACCTGTTTCTTTCACGTATATACCCTTAGTAGGAATAACATACTTAAAAATCTTCAATCAATCATAGTTATTTTCTGGTAACAAACTTGGGAATCTTGAAGCATATTATTCACTCTCAGTGTTGAAATAATACAATCTTGGAAGATGATTTGTCATTGAGGATTAAGAAAAAGAATATTGTGGTTGTATATAAGAATTTAAAAAGGAATAAGGAATGTACTTTTGGGAAAGCTCTGCATAGAGAATGTTGGAGGAAATGCACTGAAAATAGGCAAGTGAGCAAGCTCCCTTGAGTCTGGGAAGGTGAGTGCAGCACATTCAGAGAGTCTATGAAGTTATTACAAGTCACAGAAAGGTATGCAATTAAAGTGTCTTCCTAAGCAAAATATCCTTCTTCAGGAATTTTTATCTTGATATTTCTATGGTCTGTGTGGTCACAGGAAGTCAAAGTTATGGTGGTGGCTTAGAAGTTCTTTTCTCTCTGTCTGTAATTTACAGGGCATTGCTACAGATGGGGCAGCAGAGATCTGCGGTAAGCTGTTCCATGGGGTGGGGGAGCAGTTAGAAATGATAAGGCCAGAGATCTAAAAGACTTTTAGACCCTAACTGGCAGACTTTTAAGTAAACTACCACAGGTATGTAACTAAGACAGTGGATGAAAGGCAAGTTTGTAGTCCCTTTAGTGTTACTGCTCAGTCAAGGGATAGGGACCACTCTGGCCAGGAACGGCAAGACCGTGGATTGGGTGGATGAGTAGGAGGAGCTGACATTTGCTTCTGACCTGAGAGGCAGGGGTGTGTTGCCGAAAAACCGACAGTGCTGGAAAGAAGCCTCATGTCCCCAGCCTAAAAGGAGATGTCATATTCAGGGAAGTCACAGAGAAAGAACCAGAGTTAGTGATGCCACAGGGTCAGCAGCGTGGCAGCAGTGATGTCAGTATCTGTTTCCATAACCCACCTAACCCTACATGAACAAGTCTGCCTACAGGGGGTGGGTAAGTATCAGAAAAATGTGGAGTAGGTGCAGCCACTGGCAAATTGGCAAGTGGACATCTTAATGAAATGCACTGCTCACAGTCACCATATTGGAAAGAGGGCCCCACACTGTCAGATCCCTTTCTAATTCAAGAGAAACTAGAAATTAAGACTTCATTAGCATTCATCCCTGTTCAAACCCAGAAAAGATATCATTTATAATGACAACCAAGGCACAGACTATTCAGAAATAAATTAATGAAAAATGTTAAAATGATTCTGATAAATGACTTAAAAAAGAAAAAAAAATGATGATTGAATGAACAATAGAATGCACCATCCTCTTCAGTTGGCAGACTCAAATTTGGGGGACATAGAACATTTTTTCTCCAAAATAAATTTAGTATCTGAATGCAAATTTACTTAATAAACCCGAATGGATTTAAGAAAAATTTCTGAAAGGTGATCCTAAATTACTTCCAGAAATATACACAAATATACAAATAAAATAATGAGGAGGGATGTTTGAATTTGTAATATTAGGCACACTCTGGAAAAGGATAAAATAGGACCAACTGTAGGAGATATTAATCTATGGTCATGGAAACAGTATAGAAATAGTGCACTGAGAGTATGAATGAAATAGAATACATTTCAAGAATAGATGTGGATATTTAAGAGATTTTAGTAATATTATAAAACTGACACTTAAAATCAGTGGATTCAGGTACTGGTGTAATTAACTAAATCATTAGAAGGCCTGGTACATTGTCCGCACTTTTGACATTAAAATAAATTCCAGAAAATTTTTTAATTAAAAATAAAACACTAGAAATAACCCAACATGATTTAATCTGTTCAGATAGTCAAGCGAGAAGAACTTTCTAAAAAGCTTTTGGAACAAATACCAACAAGAGCAAAGGCCTAGCAACACAGCAAGGCCAGAAACGCCCCCTGTAAAACAAAACTGACCCTCGCCCAACCCTCTCTCACTGCCCTGTATTGCTCTCTGATACTTTCTATACTTTCTTCTTCCCTTTAAAGTCCAGTATCTTGGAGAAGTGCCTGCGCTGATGACTCCTCCAGGGCTCAGAGCCCTGCATCCCCCACGGCCCTCACCGTGGCACTGAGAAAGGAGTTGCACTGCCTGTGGCTGCGTGTTTCAAACCAGTGGGCATTTTCAGCTCCTGTTTATTTGATTACCAGGTAGCTTTTGCCGTGGACAAATATTTTCCTCTCAGTGGAATGTTTTCCCCCCTTAATTTTTGTTTTAATTAAATAAATATTAAAAGCCCAGGCAGAAAAGTGTGTGTGCACATATGCACACACACAGATACACACAGATCTGTTTTTTAAAAGCTACCTAAGTGTAGTCCTCCTCCGCCTTTTCCTCAGTTTAGACAATTAGAGGTGGGCTTTAGCCCTTGCTTTTATGCCCCACACAACCCCCTTTCTCACTACGCTCCTTTTATTCAGTGTTCAAATCCCTCTTAAGCCAGGTTACAGCCTTCTCTGTGTTGCCTCAACTCGTTTTCTCTCAACTGCACTGCTATTCTTCTTTCTCTTGGTGGACCTCTCTTCTCCCATTTGCCATGTACATGGCCCTTTTCCCCAAGGCCTCGTCTTCAGTCCTCTACCTGGCAGGACTGAATCGCCCCCACAGCCTCACCCACAGCTCCTCTGAGCTCCTGACTGGTGAAACCAGCTTAACAATGGACATCACCCCTTAGATGTCCCATAGACAATTCACACTCAAAATGTCACACACAGAACCATCTCCTCGAAACCAGCTCCTCCCCTTACACTCCCCCTGCAGATCTGCTCTCTGGATGGGTCACTGAAAGTCAACTCAGCAGCTCTGCTGCCCGCCGCCCCGGTCCTGCAGTCCCCACTGCAGCAGTCACCACTTATGCCGCCCATGTCTCTCTCCTTCTGCCCACGGCCTCTCTGCAGGCATGTGCCAATTGTTGTCTGGGTTACCTGGGTTGGTCCCCGAAATATCCTTTCCCCCAAAATATGGGCCTCCCCCCAAAAATAGTATCTTCCATTCTGCTGCCAGAATAACCAGATATTCTGCAACATAAACATTATGCAATTCTCTTACAAATATTCCAATATATCCCTGCTTCCTTAAGGATATATTGAAGTCTAAGCACACAAGGCCCATCGTGACAGAGGCCTTGTGCACCTGATATTCCCACCTATGGATCCTTTGTTCTAGCTCTACTTGTTGTTCTTCAGTCTGGCCAAGCCACTTCATGCTGTGTACACATATATGTCTCTACCTCTCTGCATGAAGTGTCCACTCCCTCTACCACAAAATTGAGAGCTAACTTCCTTTCACCTTTCAAGATTCAGTTCAAATATTTCCAGCTCTAGGAAGTCCAATTTGTGTTCACCTGCTTAGCAATCCATTAACTACTTGCCATGCCTCGCCTGGCCTGGGAAGTGCAGACACCAAGTCTTACCTGTCTTGGTCTCCCCAGCAGTTGATGCAGTGTTTGGCATAGCAGTACTCAATGTTTGTTGGTTGGATAAATGAATGAATCAGTAAAGAGATGAGAGGTCTAAAATCGCCCCCAGTTACTCAGCTGCCATTTTGGAAAGTTTATTCTGCGGAGTTAAGGAAATATCAGTGCAGGTGGTGGGCAATCAGAACAGAGGTGAGGGCGTGGGGGAGACAGGCCTGTTCCTGGAGAGCGCAGGAGAGGAGTGGGTGGGAGAGCACTGGAGAGATAGGGAAAGGAGGGGGCGGGTGCAAGGAGATGTTGAAGAACAACTGATATTAAATGCAGTAAATTAAATGGAGAACATAATATATGAAGGGAAGATCAAGTTAACACAGCAAGGGTGGAAAAGGCAGTACCAGAAATGCAGAGCTCTCACTTCATCCCTCACAGCATTCCACTTATGGCACCCGCCCTCTGGGAAGGCAGCGTCAAATTCTTGAGAGACTGGTGTTTTTGCTGTGGGTGCTCTAAGTACAAAACGGTATCTTATGGCTTCCAGATTTTAAGACTGATAGATTATTTCTCTTATGTCCCATGTCTGAGTTCTCAGGCAGCAGGATCATTCACTGGTGGGGGGAGAGATATTGTGGTTAGCAACTCAGGGTTACTCTAATAATCTCAAAGGACAGTGGGGAATTCATGAAAACAAATAGAAGAGGAATTTCACTCAGAAAAAACCATTTGCCATATAGAACCTTGTGGGGGCATTGGGGGCAATGTTACCGCCACCTCATCTAATAGTTGTATGTGAGTGTGTTGAAACTCCAAGCTCAAGTCACTTAAACACGTAGGAGAACCAGGGTCCAGGCTGTGGTGCTCCAGACATGGACGGGAAGATGAAAAGTCTGACTACTGCCTCCGACAGGATCACTACAGTCGGGGAGCACAATGGACATGGACACGATCATGCACCATCAAGACAAGAATCAAGTACAATTCATGCCTAGACAGGAGAGCAGATAATCTCTAAAAAGTGGAGGGGTCCCTGTCAAGGCTTGGCAAGAGTCCTTCCAGGCAGAAAAGCAGAGAAAGGTAATTCAGGCGAAGGAGACTAGGGTTGGTGGCTGCGTGCAAGGCCTAACGAAGCACGGGTGGAGGGCTCCAGGGTCATCTATCAGTAGCTGTTCCCCTTCAGCAGCTAAGAGGCATAACTAAAAGGCAGGTGGGGTGTCATTAATGATCATGGGGAAAACTGGGAGGAGGAAACTGAGGTCAGGAGATCACCACCAAAGGCAATTTATTTTAGAGGAACAAAAATAATTCAAAAAGCACTTGGAAATTCTATCTCCCATGAATGAAAAAACACAAAATAAGTTTCACTCCAGCATTGAATACAGAATAACAGACTTCCTACTCTCAGAAATGGATTGAATTTTCTAATTCGTCAGGGATTATTTAGATAATAGGAAAACGAATAAATCTGAAAAATCTCTCTAGAATAGCTGTTACTCCATCCTGTTATGTAGGGTAGAGTTAGGCTGAATTATTTAATTGGTATTTTAATGAGACTATAAAGTTCTAAAAGCCCTATCAATTTCTCCCAAAAGCGTACAATTTTTCCTTTCATGACATTTATTTGACTTAATTAGAACAATAACTTTTTTCCAAGGCTTTTTTTGTGTGTGTTAAAATACCTAATGATATGCTGCCCCCAGAATGTTGTTGTTATTATTAATGCTGATAATACCCCCAATAAGACATATTTACCATTATGACTCATTTTGGAATAACAGGTCATTGGCTTAAAGTCCTTTTGAAAATAAGAAGAATAAACGAACATAATTTCTACACCAGGGACAGCAGCTGCACCCTTCATGGAACCTGGTCACTAAACACAGCAAAATCAAAGATGAAACTCAAATCAGACACCAGGCCACAAAGCATAGCTGACTGAAGATGCCACAATATAACCTTTCATTCACCGAGGGAACCAGATGCATTTCTATGTATAATGTATATTTTTAAAAGCAATTATTTTATATATAGAATGTAATTTAGGAAAAAGAAAACTCCATCTGTAGACTTATAAACAGGAAGCACAAAGGGTGCCTTTGCAGACAAGAACCTGCATGCATAAATGCAAAGCCTATTGACAAAAATCCTTTCCTGTCTCCTAAGTTTAAAAAAAAAAAACTACTTCAAGGCAGTGGTGAGCTGAAAGGTTTCAGATACAAAACGTGCACATCAACAGCCTTCTAGTAGATAAAAGTGCACCATGCATAATAGAAAAGATAACGTTTCCTATGGAAATCTATTTTGAGATGCAACAATTTAAAGGCAACTGAGAGCTCAAAACCAAGTTCAACCAAGAGGAACAGAGCCCAAGCAAATGTACGGAAATGGACAAAGACATTGGAGAAGGAGGGGATCTGTGTTCTACCGATACTCCAGATCAGCAAATTCATCCTGAATTCAAGCCAGTGATGTGTCATGAGGTCACTCAAGGAACCAGGCAGAAACCATCAGCCAGAAGAAATAGGAACAATATCAAAGGCAGGTGTGAGATGTGGAAGGGGTGACCCGGTGCACCTTGCTGCAATGAGGCAGGATGCGCTTGCGGGCTTTCTGTACAGGCTGACTGGCTCACATGACTCTGTTTAGAAGGATATCAGCCAACAGCTGTGCCACACGGGCTACAGCCTGAGCTGAGTCACATCTAGTAACGGTTCTGAGTTCATCCTTAGACGACATGACCAGAAGGATCTGAGAATCAATGGTGGAGACATATCTGAATAAGTATTCCATTTCATTCCTTGGCAGTAAATCTTCAGCTTTGTACAACATAAATATTGACAAAGATATACACAGGCACCCTATTTGAAAGCCTGACTGCATAATTGCATCTAATGGAAAAAAGCGGGCTCCGTTTCGGTATGCTAGGACATTGTTTGGCTTGGTAACCGATGCTTCTGAGACCCAAAGCATACTCTAGTATAACCGACAGCACAGAAATCTCCACTGATGGCTTACTCATTTCAGGGTATTCATAAAATAACCCCAGTTTGCTCATGGGATACAGATGGTTTTCCCGTTCCCATCGTGGGTTGGTCTGTTCTGCTCCCGAAATTGTGGCATCATTAGATTCATGATCCAGCTGTCAAACAGATCAAATTATAAGGCAGGATATTAACAGACCAAGGTCATAAAAGTATTACTGATATCTCAAGCTGAACACATCATCTTCCCAAGAATTTAATTTCTTGTTTTCAGGATAAATTTCTTTTTATTGCTGCCTCCCTACCCTCAAATATTGTGAAAACTAGTCCTGACTACGTGCCTTGGGTTTAC
Organism: Vicugna pacos; assembly: GCF_048564905.1. Lineage (NCBI taxonomy): Eukaryota > Metazoa > Chordata > Mammalia > Artiodactyla > Camelidae > Vicugna > Vicugna pacos. The sequence continues at coordinate 99,795 of NW_027328799.1, forward strand.
CAAAATTGTAACGACTACTACTACTTTATCTCCTACCTCCTTTTCAGGTGGGCATTTTAGCTTTTAGAAGATGCCTTCCCTCATTTGTCTTTTTTACCCCCACTTTTCTGCTATTATCCACCATGGCCTTTCCAGTCTGAAAATCGTCAGAGAAAATAAGTAAAAGAAAGAAATACAGGTTCTGTGAGCTGGTGATAAGTGCTGTGGAGGAAAATAAAGGAGAGTGAAGAATGTGTGCTAGGGAGGAGTGGGGATGGGGCAGTGACCTTTGAATAAGGCAAAGACGGGAGCAAAGGGGTTTGCAGAGAATGGGCAGAGGAAACAGTGATCACAGGCCTGGAGGTCCCTCACACTGGACAGACAGCATGGAGACTGGTGTGGGCCACAGGGAATAGGAAATAAGTGGTGGTTTTGGGGGTGGAGCCTTAGAGGCTGCCGTGAGGATGTGGGCATTTTTCCCTTTGAAGGAATTGCGGAGCCCTGGAGGGTCACCGAGCAAAAAAGTGATACTCTAATTTGGATAGAACAGGTCCAAGACCCTAATATAAGCTGAACAAATCAAGGGCCAAAGAAGTGACATGCCACCTCAAATTCAGTGCAGAGCTTGAAAGAAACACAGCCTCGACTCGCAGCCCAATGCTCTGCCCCCTTCTGGACGCTGTCCCACAGAGCTGTCTCTAACGTTATGTTTTTTCCTCACTCAGAGGCTTGTGGGCCAACTGAATGCTTCCCCCTTTTTCAAATGGCAATTTGTCCTGAAAGGAAATCAGAGTTGGCAGTGAAACAAGGCATGGACCTGTAGCCTACAGAGCTGTTGTCTCTGAAAGCAACAGGTGGCACGTGGTTTACTCGTGGAGTTCAGCAGAAGAGACAGAGCAACAACAGACAACTTAGCATCTGGCTGAGCTTCGGCTGACAGCACTGCACGTTTGGATGGATTTCAAATTTGGACAGTGAGGCGGCTTCACACGAAAGGCAGGTGTATACATCATACATGCCCACACGTCTGTATGCATACACACGTAGACACACACAGAGCATATGATGTGACTTGTAAAGAGCTGCCTCTGCTTGGTTTCCCACGGCCTCTAATTTCAGCATTAACCTTTCATTGGCCATGCTCCCAGGTCTGCTACGAGATTTCTTTGCAATGGAACATGCCCTTCGCTTCACAATCTTTCCCCACTTCTTTCAATGACATTAGGGGAAGAGCAGGGAGCCCTGGGAAATGCTGGGGATATGGACTCGAGATACCGCTGAATCTGAATCCACACTTCATGGCTTATTTGTTATTTAACTTTATTTACATTCAAAATGCAATTGTTGCAGATCTCAGAAGATGATTTACACTCACTGCTATGGCAGAATATTGCGGTTAGTAGACTCACCACTGGATCCTCTTATTCAACACGTTCTTCCAATATTTCAGATATTACTGTATCACAAATGCCCATTTCTATATTTTGATATCTGCTTTTCAGTATAATTATCTTCCTTCTTTATTCTCTAAATCTTATGGTTTTAAAACATTTTTCTGAGAAGTGTTCCACAGGCACTTTACATATGATAATTTGATAAAGAGATCCTGGAGATCAAAACCACATTTAAATCCTGAGATAAACTCAACTGTGTCATATACATGGCTAGGTTTAGTCTGCTTACTTTGTTACTTTGTTTAGTAATTTTTGTTTCAAACAACAAGATCCTTCTGTATAGCACAGGGATCTACACTCAATAACTTTTAATAGCCTTTAGTGGAAAAGTATATGACAAGGAATATATAGATATAGTCCAAGAATTAAACAAGAATTAACACAATATTGTAAACCAACTATAGTTTCAACAAAAAAAGTTGAAATAAAATTGAGAGATGAAACTTCCACTGCCCAGGCTGCTATGAGGATGAAAAAATTCAAAGCAGGCCAGGTATTAGCAACCCCCCTGACACAGCAAAACCCCATGTGGGGTCTTCCTTTTGAGCAGCACAGGCTAACCGGCTGTGGTCACCTGTAAATAAGGTTGAAGTCACTTAGACCCTTGGCTTGGGATCACCGTGGCCACAGGGGTGGGGGTCACTGTAACACCTACGAAAATGACGGGGCCAGCCTGCTGCTGAAGCCACTCCCCAGGCTGCAGCCCAGAGCGCTGCAGGCAGGTCTGTGGTCCGGCCGGGGGCGCACAGCTCCACAGCCCCTCGGAGCCCTGCAGTGCGGGTGGCGCTGGGACCGCACTCGTCCATCACCCTCCCTGGCACCCAGACTCGGGATTCTCCTGGGGGAATTTTTCTCTGCCTCATACTTCCTGTCTCAGCCACTTGTGGAATCCGGTCCATGCCCCAGGGAAGAAGGGCTTTTACCCTCTGGGACCCAAATCCATCACGGTTTGGATCCAGAATGAAACTTCCATGTTAACTCACCTGGCACTCCCTTCTTGTGCTGAACTGCCCTCCCCCGTCGATGGCATTAGGTCATATTAGAAGTCCCGACTTGCTTGTCCTTAGCTAAGACTCTGAGCCTCTTGCTCAGTGTTCCTGAGTGGAATCACTCATCTGTGGCAGAAAAGCTTGGGCTGTCGTCTACCCATCATTGTCCACGGTCTTTTGGGCTTTCTGTTGGTTTAAGGTTCTCGTGCAGGGATATCAATTTGCACATGAGAAGCAACTGTAGACATTTTAAAAAATACAGACACTGGATCCTCCCCCCTCTCCTGCCAAGGCTGGAAGCTTTCTCCCTCTAGCAGGGGTTACACAATCATTTGCTTGGGAATTGACCACACATATTGGCATAATCATAGTATATTGCCCTTTACTCTGTGCTTGCCACGTGGCATTTTCTACTTCATGTTGTCTTTGTACCTTCATTATCACATTTAATCCCTGCATTATAGATTATCACCATTTCTGTTGAGGACACTCCTACCTGCTAATCTTGAATACAAGTATCTTTGATTCTCTTAAACTATTTCATTCCTGAGTTTCCTGTTCCTGAATTTAAAGAGTGAATTATGGACGCATGTATTTAAGATTCTCTTATTATATGTATCTGACTCATCCTCTAACCAAATCATATCTGGAGAAGAGAAATTTTCTCTTTTAAACATTTGCTTTTTCTTATTATATAGTAGTGCATACACACAGTGGAAAATGTAGAAACATATAAAGTAAGAAAATTACAGCCATACATTATCTAAACACCAAAGGACTATGCTATGTCATTTTGGGCATTTAACTATTTTTCTTTATATTTTATCATAAAATTTCCCTAGGAAAGTTGCTTAACCCTGGAATTGTACTAGCCTTTTGTCCAGTACAGAATAACATTCCCAGAAATGACCCCAACATCAAAATAGTATGTGAGGCTGGGAAGGCCACAGGGCACTCAGCTTATTGTCTGAGTCCTACAAAGAATGCTGTTAATTCACTGATGTTACGCATTCAATGCCTGTGAGTCATTCACTCACTCAGCTGGCTCGGACTGAGACCTACTTTATACCAGGTGCCGATCCAAGTGCTGGGGAGACCCCAGAGGGAGCCTGGATCACGGCATCACTGTCCTTAATTTGCTCCCAGAATCCTACTCAAGAACCCTACATGGGATAGGGGGGGCGGAGGCAGGTGAGATATGGTGAAATTCATTTCATTATGTTCCTTTAGACATATTTAAAAAGCATGAAAATAGTCGCTAATTTTGGTAAGTTTTCTTTTCCTTTCCTATGTATTTTTGAGGATGGGTATAGTTTTGGTGCAGCAAGAGTAATTGATAGATCTTTGGTATGTTAGGATTTTATATGAAAAATTAAGAAGGAAACTGCACTTATACAAAGAGAAGAGGCAGTGAGGAAAAAACAAGCCACCCTCGAACTTGGCTACAATTCAGAATTCCTGGTTTTCAAAAAAGGGAAACATAATTCAAAATAAATTCCCTAAATATTTTAGCCCATAGTAGAAATACATGGAGGCAAAGTTCAGCTCACTGGAACCTAGAACAATGTGCTTACTTAAGCGAAGGTATAAACAGACCACAGATACTATAATGCATCCTTTATTTTAAACTAGTTCATGTGAGCAAGTTTCATTTCACATAAATTGCTAAGTAACAGTTTTGGAAATATATCCTTCTTGATTGGTAAAAATAGCTCACGGATTACCAGATTCAACAAAATTTAGTATTAAATAATTTACTTATTTCCTTCAGGAAATTCTTTTGTGTAATCTGAGTTAAGTGTTTCCTCTATCTGATCTATTACTTTTCACAGAGAAAAGTAGTATTATTTGCACATGACCTACTTTTACTCCTCTGGAAATATCTGACTGTGAGCTCAGGTTAAGGGTTGTCTACTGCACAGTAGGGAAAAAAAAGTTTCATTTCACAGCGGAGATCAGAATCATTTTTTTGAGGGGCGTGGTGAGCTGGGGGACAAGGGAAATGCCTTTGTTTCGAGACAGACCCCAGGAATCCACACTGAAGCTGAAAGATGAAGCCCTTGTGAAGAAATGTGGAAGGACACACTGACACGAAAATGTGTTCACTCTGCAAAAACAGAAAGAAAGAAAGAAAAAATAATTTAACTGCCCTATAAAGAGAATGGACAGAAACTTGGTAATAAGGGAGAGAGAAGGAAGGTTAAGAAAGGGAGGAGAAACAATGAAAGGAAACTTGGATGCGGTGGGCAGAATACCAGGTTTCTGGAGCCTACAATGAAGGATGATAAGAAAAAAAGTACAGTTTAAAAAAAGTTACAAAGTTTAAAATAGTTTAAAAATTAAAAAACAAAGTTAAAAAAATAAAATTTTATAGTGGCATGGAAGATTTTAAAATGATGGAGGTTTTTTATTTCAAAATTCAAGTTGTTTGAGTTTCTCCCCCATGCTACAAACAACAATAACACCTGCTTGTGTAAGTGGTTTTGGGGGACACCACAGAGAGGGACGAGCTCTGCAGTTAGGTTGGCCAGGAGCATAATGCTGGTGTGGAAGGCAAGACAGAAGAGAGATCAACAGTTTCATGAAAACAGATACTCAAAGCCAGAAATTATCTTAAAAAGGTTATTGTGGTAGGCAGAAAAATGTTCCCCGCCAATATGTCTATGTCGTCATCCACAGAACGTAGGAAGAGGTCAGATTCCCTGGCAAAGGGGCCTATGGTTGCAGATGTGGTTAAGGTTGCTAACCAGTCGACTCTAAGAGAGACCAGCTGGATTATAGATTTGGGCTCAGTGTAATCACCAGGGTCGTTAAAGGAGGAAGAAGGAGGCAGAAGAGGGGAGAGAGGAGAGGAGATCTGACCACAGGTTCAGAGTCAGAGGCACACAACCATGCTGACCTTGAGACAGAGAAAAGAGGTCACAGGCCAAGAGACGCAGGTGGCCTCTGGAAGACAGAAAAGTCAAAGATACAGTTTCCCCTGAGGCCTTCAGAAACAGCCGTGTCAACACTTTGACTTCAGCAGGCTTCTGCGTTCAAGAACCCTACAAGGTTAAATTTGTGTTGTTTAGTGGAGACTTTTTCTTTTTTCTTCCTACTACCATGATGTTTGGGGATACTAGTTACAACAGCAACAGAAAGCGAATACAGTAAGCTCCTTGAAATGTTCAGAAATTGCAGATAACACCGGACTGTCCACTTTGATGTGGGATTGGGCTTATGTGAAAATCAAAAGGACAGTGTGACCTTTGCTAACATCTGCTTTTCTCATTTTTAGGAAGAGAACAGTAAGTCAAAACCTCTGTTGTTATTATTTTAGACAGTGTCTCTTAAAACATTATGTAACCCTGTGCCTTAGGACCCTAAGAGAGTCTCTGTTCTTAGAAGAACCTGGATTCAGAGAGATAGGGTCTTACATCTGAGTCCCACAGTGGTCTCTTATTGGCAATGAGAGCTTGGGCAAATCAGTTACCCTCTTTAAGCCACAGGATCTTCATTTGCAAAAGGAAGATAAGAATAAGGATTGTTTGGGTGATTAAATTGTACACACACACACATGCACACATACATATATGTACAACATTTAATACAGTGACGAGCACATACTAGGCACTCAACAAATTCCTGTTATGGATTTTTAAATGCATATATAAAAGGAGGAGAAATTTGCAGGAAGTTGTAGGAAAACTTAGTTCATGGCCCCAAAAAGGGCTCTGATCAGTCAGTCCCCAGTGCTGTGCTAATAAGCAGAGACAATAGCACTTGAGGATTTATGTTAAACACAAAAAGGAAGGTATTTAAACATAATTATTAAACAGCAGGTACATTTATAATGTTGGCTGGATCATCTTATCTGGAGAGCTTTAATAAGCAGAGAGTCTCCCCTGTTCTAGAGATGGCCACGCAGGAAAATGACGTGGGTGGGTGGGCCGTTCTCACCCCAAGATCACATGACTGAGTACTCACGGAAGTAACACCTCTTGTATGTTATTCCAGATGGACTGTCCTCCCATGATTATTGTCAGCTGTGTCATCAGTTCAAGGAGACAGCCACTTGAGTCACACTGGAATATTAGAAAGAAAATCTCATTTAAATTTTGGATAGCTCTAACATGAAATAAAGTCATTATTTTATGCCTAAAATATCTAAGGAACAGAGAGTAAAGACACTCTTCATTGGGCAACTAAGAGAAAACCTGAAACAGGTTAGACTGTCAGAACACAAAGCTGTATTCACACCTCTTCATTTCTGTATTTTTACAGCCAATACACCAGATCTCATGGATAAGTCACAAATCTGCCCTTAAAGAATGTGTTGTAGAAACACGAGGAGTAGTAGTTGACAAAGTGGAACAAGAACACCTTCATGGCTGGGTTGTTCTCATAGTCAGTCTGGTCCTTGGGAGCTCTGCAGCTAGAATAAAGAAAAGTTAAGTCTGCAAAATTGTGAACGGCTTTGAGACCCTAATCAAAGCCACGGACACATGAGTTAACATGCTAAATATGTATATATATATATATATATATATATATATATATATATATATATATATATATACACACACAATTCACACTGTTTTCATATCAGCTCTTTTGAATTTCTTAACATATCCACTATGTTAATTCCAACTGTACACACTGTTGTAAGAGTTTCTCCCACTAAGAACAAAATATCCCACAAGGCAAAAAAAAAAGTCACCCGTTCCTTAAAATTTATAAGCACAAAAGTATCTAATGGGCAAGAAATTTCCTTTGTCAGGTGTAATTTGAAAGAAAGCTACTTCTAAACATCCTGCTAAATAATATTCTCTTGTCTCCCTGAACGGCAGTAAGGTAGGACTATTGAAGAAGACAAACAAAACACGGGGCAACTTGCTAGAAGCATTTGGGGAACATAAAATGGGTCATCCTTCTAGTTCAGAATTTGAATTGGTCTTAGTATTTTCAGAAGATGACAACTGAGCAGACCACTGGGAGAACCACCCAGCCACATGCAACGTGTGGGAAGCACTTAACTTAGGCCGCTAAGCCGCTGGGTGGGATACAAGCCAGAGAGAAGAAACATTTATTATAGAAGTCGCAGCTGATGAGAATAGAGCTACACTAACGGGAACAGCATGGGGGGAAGACATATAACAGTGTGATTACTTGTCCTCTCCGTAACACACAAGCAAATCTGCCACTGGAACCACGACCCTCTTCCACTTATTTGCAATACAGAGACTATTTACTTTCAACAATAGGGTACATTATCTAATGTAATTGAAATTATTATTAAGCACTGACATATTTACACAGAGTTTGGACATTCTAAATCTTCCTTTGTCCCTTTTACTAATGCAAAAATGGAGCTATTTCACTTCTCACATAGGCTAGAGAAAATACGTTTACACTTGAAGTTAACTAAAGACTGTAATGTACTGCAATTGAAGTGCTTAAAAGATAGTCTCTGTTTTGACCTGGTTCTAAAACTAGTGTAGAAATTATCTCAGCTGCAGGAGGACCTTACCAGAGTCAGTCATCATGATTGCCACTTTCTCATATATGGCGTTCAGGGTCACCATGATGATAAAACTGATGAGGGAAGCAGTGATGGGCGTGGCCCACCTGCACAGTCAGGTACTTTTGGATTGGGTCTGTTCCATTCAGGTTCTTGGGAAGTTTTGCAGAAAATACAATGAACACTGAAAGTCCTTAGACAATGATCCCAATAACTGAAGCAATGGTCAACAGGACCTGACAACCCAAAAACCCAGCAGCATAAGACTCACTAATGATCGTATTTTTACACAGAAAACTTGCCCCCAACCCAGCTTAAACAGAAAACATGCATGTGTTGTAAACCTCACATAAACGTGAGAAGTGATATAAATCACACGTAAATGCCATGAGACGTGAATATCAGGCATGTTAAATTTTAGGGGAGGAGGAATGAAAGATGTCAAAAAGAATGAGTGCATCCAGTAATGTAACATGCTGACAGCAGGAGCAGCTGTGTGCAGGGCATAGGGAATATATGGGAACTCCACTTTCTGTGAATTTTTCTGTAAACCTAAAACTGCACTAAAGAAGGAAGCCTGTTAAGTATATTTTAATGGGTGAAAATGGGGTAACTGGTGGCATGATCTTTTGGAGGGAAGTCTGTGATAGCAGAACAAATGAAAGTATCCCTTCTACATCTGTAGAATTACTTAGGTTATGAACTAGTTGTAACCCATGAAGGGGATATGCTTCCTTTCAAGGGAGAACCTATCACTGATTCAGGGGTCAGCAGGTGCTAGCTATCGTCTTCATTCTGAATAAAACCAGTGAAGCTGTGGACATGCCCTGAGGGAAACAGTGGAAGTGACAGCAGGTATCTGCTGATGAAAGCTTCACATGCTTTTCATACTCCTTGAGATCTTAAAATGGCAGGTATTCCTACTCCCTGCATTTACATAAGTTTCATGTCCCTGATCCCCTGTAGTTCTGACTGTGTGGACCCAAGGGCAGCGGGGGTGTCTGAAGCATAATTTGCACGTGGCTGATAGGGTTTCAGTTCCTCACTTGGCAGGTTTTTTCCTGCCCATTGAAGAATGCACATTAAAGATCCCATTTTTAAACTGTTTTCCTTCCATCTACCTTCTTGGTCATAGTCCAGAAGCATGTACTCAGTGTCCCTGGCTGCTCCTGATGACTGCCCCAGACAGAAAGCTACAAAGAATGTGAATTTCAGGACTAAGTGAACCACATCATGTTATTTACAGTAACAGCGGGTGGCTGGCTTGCACCTGCAGGGGAGAGCAGAGGGAGTGTTTACAAGCCCCCCCTGGAGCCACACTCCTGCATCTGGATCCCAGCTCCGATGCTAGCTGTGGGGCCTTGTGGAAATTTCTTAACCTCTAGGGGCTTCAATCTCCTCACCCATATAATGGGAGGATAATAATAGCAATTTATAGGACCATTGTGATGAGTCAATTAGTTACTAATTGTGAAAACAATTGGAACATTAACCGCAGGCATGTGAAAAACTCTACCTAAGTATTAGCTATGAATATGGTGACCAAAGTCTTTTTTTAATTATTATTATTTTTTTTTACATTTTTTATTGATTCATAATCATTTTACAGTGTTGTGTCAAATTCCAGTTTTCAGCACAATTTTTCAGTCATTCATGGACATATACACACTCATTGTCACATTTTTTTCTCTGTGATTTATCATAACATTTTGTGTATATTTCCCTGTGCTATACAATGTTATCTTGTTTATCTATTCTACAATTTTGAAATCCCAGTCTATCCCTTCCCACCCTCTACCCCCCCGTAACCACATGTCTGTATTCTCTGTCCATGAGTCTATTTCTGTCCTGTATTTATGCTTTGTTTTTGTTTGTTTTTGTTTTTTAGATTCCACATATGAGCGATCTCATATGGTATTTTTCTTTCTCTTTCTGGCTTACTTCACTTAGAATGACATTCTCTAGGATCATCCATGTTGCTGCAAATGGCATTATGTTGTCGGTTTTTATGGCTGAGTAGTATTCCATTGTATAAATATACCACATCTTCTTTATCCAGTCACCAGTTGATGGACCAAAGTCTTAAAAAGGCGTTTTTCTTAGTTTTTAAGCCATCAGTTTGTAGAGAAAGCATTTTATTTTCTCCTCTACTCTCTTTCATCATCCTTTCCTTCACAGTTAAGTCTTCATGCTTGTGAAAGGAATAACTTTTTGGTGTGTGTGTGATTAAATGTGAAAATTAGTTAAGGCTGAGAAAAATGTATTATAGAAGGTATATTAAGCCTTCCTCTCTTGTACAGCACATATAGGCCATTTAAATAGTATGCATTTTTTAAAAGTCTGCATAATAATTTTTTAATTATGTATTAAGTAAACATAAAAGTTAAGAATCCTTAAATGCTTACTATTGCTTCAGCACACATCTATTTTTCAAAATCCTCACAATTACCCTGTGGGGAAGGTAATATTATATCTCTTTTACAGATGAGGAAATAGAGCCACGTGGAAATGATGCAATTTGCCCCAAATGAAGCAACTTTTATGTGAAAGTACTGAAATACTCAAAGAGCCCAAAGACACACTAACTGTATAGCACTGTCTCCTACATGGTCTGTAAAATCAATTCTAATTCATTTCAGAACTTTTACAAACTTGAAACATTTCCATTTTTCTTCCAAGCACTTAATGGGTTCAATATTTCTTAAGAAACAGGAAAGCTTTCCATTCTCCTTCCTTAAGTTTCTTATTTATCATCTTTTCTGATCATAAATTTAACATTTGCTCATTAAAGAAAATTTGAAAGCACTCAGTAATGGACAGAACTTCTGTCCTGTATCTGTCCCCAGTCTTAGAAGAGGACCCAGAACTTGCTTTAGGTTAAGTAACCTCCCTTTCATTTTTAGTCCTGTGATTTAACCTCGATTGACCCACTCTTTCTGAAGCACCAGAAGTAGATCTCAGTTGGTTTAAGACAAATAATACCCCTCATTGTATTGGCCTCGCACATGATTGGAGAATTGGCAAATAACCCAGGAAGAGCCACTATTATGTGAGGAGATATGTGCTGGTGCCCATGTGAATCATAAGCTTCCTCTATCAAGAGAGAAAGGGGCCAAAAGGGACCTGTCTTGGTTTGGATGGATGATCTGGGATGCTGCGTGCCTAGAAGCATCATGCTGAGACATCTTTGGACACAGAATGAAGACAGGACAAAAGCAGCCCTTGACATCTTCTGGGCTAGAGTATCTCTCCTTGACTGAAGCCAGACCTCAGACTGGAGGTTTTCATTTACAGGAACCAATAAATCCCATGCGTCCCCATTTTTTGGTTGTTATTTAAACACATTGGAGATTGACTTTGTCACCTGCAATCAAAAGACCCCAACTCTGAAAATGAATAAAAAATAAAATAAGAATAATTGCTTCAACCTTTAGACATAATTCCTTCAGAACGGTGCATTGTTTGTATATTACAAATCATTTTATATATTAATTTTATCCTCAAATCTATCCTAACACTTTGACATGTCATAAAATATTTTCATGGACACACTTTTTCATGACTGCATACTATTCTACTTTGTGAAGGGTTGGAAGAATATTTTGGCTGAGATTTTATATATATATTTATACACATACATATAAAAGTATGTCTGTGACTTGCATCCATACTGACTTTTCCCTGCCATTTTGAAATAATTCCTGATTAAAAGTTTTTCAAAGCTGAATTAGTGGATTAAAACATATGAGTATTTTTGACTCTTGATATCAACTGCTAGACTGCTTTCTAAGAAGGCTTGAGGAGTACACCAGAATTTAACACAGCATTGTAAATCAACCATACTTCACAAAAATTATCCAGTAACTAGGCATGGTATTGGTGATCACTGGCATTTCATCCTCATAAACAGAGCTGTGTCACTTGAGAGGTGGAAAACTATTTCATTTTGATGTGCACTGAGTGAATTACCATTGAAGTGTGACATCTATTTTTTCCTTTGTGAATGTGTGTTCATCTTTTCGGCCTTCTGCGCTCCTGAGATTTTTTGATGTTACCTTTGAAGTGATCTGAACTCTCTATGTATTGAAGGAATTAGCCCCTGGTCGGATTTGTAAACAAATAACATCCTCTGGTGTTTTGTTTAAAATTAGGATGCTTCTGATGCATGGAAATCTTTGTATACTTTCCTCTGAAACTTACTGTTCATCTAGAGGCTGTATACTCACCCATATTTATTTCTAGTTTTTTTTTTCTAATTGTGTTACTTTTTAAGTGTTTCTGGAATTTATCACAATATATGGTTCACTGTATGATTTCAATCTTTTCTTTTCCCCCCAAGTAGCTAACAAGTGTTCTATTCACTGAATAACCTTTATTTATCTCCCTGATTTGTAATGCCTTCCATCTCTTATATTAAATTATTATTGATATCAGAGCCCATATCCGGACTTCCTGCCCTATTTTCTAATCTGGCTATTCTTGAACAAGTAAAACTCTCATTATCTTATTAATTATTATATTACTAATATTATTTTATTCACAATAAACCCAAAAGAATTTTATAATTTCTGATACTTTGGAGATATGATCTTTTAATCTAGAATCATGTGATTAAAGCACCTTTTATACCTTTCAGTAGTTTTTACTTTTATTTTTTGATAGTTCCTACTATCCTTTTGTTAGGCTATTTTTGGATATTTTACCTTGGCTGTTACACTTGGAAAATTTTAGAAATCTTAATGCCTCCAACTGGTCTCTTAATCAGACCCTGGAGAATCCTAAACCACTGATCTGATTTGAACAAATGAGGTGAAAAGAATTGGGTGAAGCACTGTGAGCAGAAGAGACTGTGGAACCTCCAGAGTGGCACCCTGCATTGGCTCAGATGTTCTCTGGAAAATGTTTTCTCTATGAGACTACATAGTTCCCAGCTTGACTTTCAGTTTTCTCAGCATTTCACATTAGATTTTAAAAGTCTGTGGCAGGTTCTTACCCAGAAATAGAGCACTTGCACAAAGGGTTATATGTATACACTTTCCCCAGGTGGTAAAGGGAACACGCTCTTCTTCCTAATTAAAAAAACAAGTTTAGTCAATCAAGGGATTACACCAATGAAATGATATTTTTCCTAACTGGTCACTAAATCCTAAACATAATATAAAAAAATAATAATTTTCAGACATAGCCTCATTGTTTGTAAATGCATGGGTTTTTTTCTGTTTTTTTTTCTTTTTCTTTTCTGTTAACGATGTCAAACGCACAACAAAATATGTACAGTGTTCGTTTTAATACTATTTTTTGAAAATTCACATGTGAACAGTAAACTGTTTCCCTGCCATGGTCTGAACACCTGACCAGGTCAAGCTTTAAAGCTCTATTCCTTAGCTTGCCTTTGATTTCAGAAGTGACGGTAGTTACAGCTTAGAGTCTGTGCAGGACAGAAAATATCACAGCTGTCTGCAGCTAACTGGTCTGTACTGTGTGTTTCTTGGTTGAACTTTATATGTTAATTAGCTACAACTATGAAGTTTAAGAATTTCCATTTTAGAGTTTATATTTAGAATTTTTTAAGAGATGAAATCAGTAAGACTCAAGATTTACCTGGATTATAAAACCAGATATAGTATAATAATAGCTGTAACTAAGTACATGGCCCTTCCTCTCTGCCAGGAGGCCTTCCAAGTAGATTCTGTACATTACTTCGACCCGTCTTTACCACTGTCATGAAGAAGCAACTCTCTTATTCTTATTTTATAGGAAACAATGGCACAGAGAAGTTAAGTTGTCCAAGATCACTCAGGAAGTAAGCTGCTGTGTTCAAATATGAATTTAGGCAACTTCATTCGCAAGATCTCACTACCACGACGCTGGCCTCTCTAAACAATGGAGCATGCTTTCGCAAGTAAAGTAAAATACTTCAAATAAAAAACTAAAAAAAAAATAAGGCAATTTTTTAAATAAGGAAGAATGATAAAGTTAAATGAGTCTTCATCTTCAATTTTTCAACAAGCATGTTTCAATGAAAATTTAAACTTATTAGTTGGCAATTTTAAATTTAAACTTGGCAGTTTAAATGACCAAAAAACTTTTCTTCAGTATTTTTTGTATGCTGCCAATATGATAAGTTTTTGTTTTTCAGGACTCAAAAGCATTATGAACATCTAATTTTGTCTTAGTTTCAGCTTTCATCTCTGAATGTACAGTCTTTCACCAACATACGCTTTTACCCACATCTTCAGTTGTAAACAATGGGAACTATTCATAATGGGGATTATTAGAAGCTTATTACATTGTAAAAGACCAATGTCACTTTCTATTGGTAGCTGAACCTCATTTTTTTTCATTTATAAAAAGAGGAGTTTGACCTACTCCCTCCATATCTTTTCAGTGCCAACATTCTGTAGATCTGTGATTCAATTTATTGAATCAATATTTGGAGACATTTTCAGATGATCCTAGTAAAAGCATTTTTTTCCCAAGTGTTATTCATGCTCACAACCTACTGTCCTGTTGCTGCTGACCGCAAGCACCATCAGCTCTAAATTATCTCAGCTGATGGAAAGAAGCAATAATACAGATGACTCAAAAATCATCTTTTCATAGCTCTGGAATGTTGATACAAAGATATATAGTTTTATTTTTTTAATTTTGCAGCAGGAGTGGCAGCAATAAATTTACATTTCCAATTATGTAAAATGCCTAGCTCAAACACTGCTCAAATACTGATGGCACCTCAACAAATGTTTCCCTGCTTCTTCTACCCTTTCTCTGACTTTAGGATGAGAGTCATGCTTCTTTGTGCACATCCCAATAGGAAGGGGGAGCAGTGACCGGGACTTAGTTCAAGACAAAGGGGCACCTAGTCTACGATGAAAAGGAGGCCGCAATAATGAAGGTGCATGTGAAAAAATGGGAGTCAACTATAAAAACCAATTTGTCTTTCCTTCTACATCTGTGTCATTGCAGCTAATTTATATTTTGCATTTTTTTATTGGTGTTATGAAAGGATACAGATCAATGCCTCTTTTCATATACACTTATACCAGTCTTTTTCTTTTCCCCTTTTTTCTGTTATTATGAAGGAAGGACCTCACTTCTCTTCTGTGTCCACCATTCCAGGCAGTGCTCCTTCAACTTGGTTGCACATTAGAATAACCAGAGGAGCTTTAAAAACTTCCCTATGCCAGAATGCACCCCAGGCCACTGAGTACCATCAGAGTTTGCAGTGATGGAATCCAGTCACCAACATTTTTTAAGGTCCCCTGGTGATTCCAACATGCAGCCAAGGCTGACAAGTCCAGAAGTAAACACACTAAAGTGCATCTAAACAGCACCCGCTTTTCCTGGGTAATCTCATCTATCTCCACGTGGGGACAACGTGCCTCCTATTCTGGCCAGACTTGTTCTTCCTGCTCAACCGTGTCCCATTTGTACTCAAGCACTGCCTGGCGCCGATTCCAGAACTCCAGAAGTAAGGTGACTAACAGAGAGAGAGAACAGCAGAATGTGGATCTTCAGTGATGACTGATGCTTCAGAAATCTGTACTTAATATTTATTACACTTAACACTTTGGTAAATGGTTAATAAAATCACATTTTATTTATAGGCGATACTAAAGAGAAAAATGAGTTAATACCTTTTTTTTAAGAAAAAAGAAAATGAAGATAATTTATTGAACTTTTGGAAACAGACAAGCTCTCTAGCTCAAGGGAAAGGTATTAACGTGATGGTCAGAAGCAGGTGACTGTCTGATGCTAAAGTACCTGCTTCCAGCATATTATGCCCACTAAAAACACAAATATCGGGGGGAAGGGTGGGTATATCTCAGTGGTAAAGCACGTGCTAAGCATGCACAATGTCCTGGGTTCAAGTCCCATTACCTCCATTAAAAAAAATAAAAAAAAGCACAAGTAACTGTCACAATTTAAAAGCAATGCACGGTGCACCCTCCAAGCCTTCTCCTCACATCACTCTGTCTCTTCTGTCCAAAGGATCTGAGGGTGGGGAAGGGGATGAGAATACTTTAGTAGCCCCTGCATTTCTATTTTCCACCACCCCAGTCACACAAACTTAAAATAATATTCTTAAATATGGAAAACTGCCATTTTCCTCAATCATCGGTAATTTTTAGAAATCATCATTCTGTTTTAAGACTCGTAATTTTAAATAGTAGACAAAAACAACATGAAATGTTAATTGAAAATGTGGCTTCAGGGTGAATCCCCTAAGCCCTTCTTCCCACCAGACTGTTACCCCTAGGCCCCAACTCTAGAGAAATTGCAGAATAACCACTGTGTCCTCCACCATTGTACCTGAGTCTCTACAATGCTCTGAGAATAAAGAGGAAAAAGACACAGTCCCTGCTTCCGGGAGCTCCTAGGTGCACAGGACTCATTGTGAAATGATGGCTGAGGAGGCGTGTTAAGAGGGCTTGGATAACAGTCAGCAGAGGGTGCTCGGGGCAGGGAGCCGGAACTGTAGCCAAGGCTCTCCCAGAGGAGAGAACCACTGTGGTGAGCTCTGAGATGCCCTAGAATTGATCAGGTGAACTTATAATGTTAAGGCCATTTCTCCCTGGGGAGCTGCACATGCAAAGGAGGGAGGCCAAAGAGAGCCAGGTCCCTTCCAGGAACTGCAAATAGTCTAGAAGCGAGCACAGGGTGTGGGAGGCAGGTGAGGCAACCAGGTGGAGAGATCACAGGGGCACATCACAAAGGGCTCTGTGTGCCTCCAAGGTAGAGGAGACATGCAAAGTGATCTAGAAAGAGACAAGATAGAGGCAGGGAGGACTATTGGCAGGTTCATGTGAAGGCCTGCTGAGGCCCTGCCAGGAGGAGAGAGAAGAAAACATTTCAGCAGGTGGACGGATTGGCCACAGGTGTGATGGAAGGGCAGGAAGGGGACAAAGATGCCGACCAGCTTTCTGGCTTTGGCAGTGTCTAATTTATAATGCCATTCCCTGAAATAAGAAAGGCAGGAACCTCCTAGAGGAAAACATAGGCAAAACATTATCTGACATACATTTCAAAAATTTTCTCCTAGAAGAAATAAAAGCAAGAAAAAACAAATGGGACCTAATGAAACTTACAAGCTTCTGCAGAGCAAAGGAAACCAGAAATAAAACAAGAAGAAAACCTACGGAATGGGAGAAAATTTTTGCAAGTGAAACCGACAAAGGCTTGATCTCCAAAATATATAAGCAGCTCATACGACTCAATAAGAAAAAAATAAACAACCCTATCCAAAAATGAGCAGAAGACCTAAACAAGCAACTCTCCAAGGAAGACATACAAATGATCAAAAAGCACATGAAAAAATGCTCAATATCACTAATTATCAGAGAAATGCAAATCAAAACTACAATGAGGTATCACCTCACACCAGTCAGAATGGCCGTCATTCAAAAATCCAAAAATGACAAATGCTGGAGAGACTGTGGAGAAAGGGGAACCCTCCTACACTGCTGGTGGGAATGCAGTTTGGTGCAGCCACTATGGAAAACAGTGTGGAGATTCCTCAAAAGACTAGGAATAGACTTAACTTATGACCCAGGAATCCCACTCCTGGGCTTGTACCCAGAAGGAAATCTACTTCAGGATGACACCTGCACCCCAATGTTCATAGCAGCACTGTTTACAATAGCCAAAACATGGAAACAGCCTAAATGTCCATCAACAGGTGACTGGATAAAGAAGATGTGGTATATTTATACAATGGAATACTGC
Source organism: Vicugna pacos (assembly GCF_048564905.1). Lineage (NCBI taxonomy): Eukaryota > Metazoa > Chordata > Mammalia > Artiodactyla > Camelidae > Vicugna > Vicugna pacos. The sequence goes on from NW_027328799.1 coordinate 117,443, forward strand.
TCAGCCATAAAAACTAACAACATAATGCCATTTGCAGCAACATGGATGCTCCTGGAGAATGTCATTCTAAGTGAAGTAAGCCAGAAAGAGAAAGAAAAATACCATACGAGATCACTCATATGTGGAATCTAAAAAACAAAAACAAACAAAAACAAAGCATAAATACAGGACAGAAATAGACTCATGGACAGAGAATACAAACTTGTGGTTACCAGGGGGGTAGAGGGTGGGAAGGGATAGACTGGGATTTCAAAATTGTAGAATAGATAAACAAGATTACACTGTATAGCACAGGGAAATATACACAAAATGTTATGATAAATCACAGAGAAATAAATGTGACAATGAGTGTGTATATGTCCATGAATGACTGCAAAATTGTGCTGAACACTGGAATTTGACACAACCTTGTAAAATGATTATAAATGAATAAGAAATGTTAAAAAAAAAAAAAGAAGGGCAGGAAGAGGGGCAAGTCATGAGAGGAGACAACTGATTCAGTTCTGGCTGGGTGCCTGTGGGCTCCAGGAGAGATGTGCAGTAGGCAAATAAAAGTCTAGAAATTGGGAGAAAGTTCTAGGCTGAGCCAAGTAGTTTTCCTGTTTCAAGAGGCTAATTGGTGTGAGTGGACAAGCTCACAAGAGGTGTATAGGGATAGCTCTCACCCTCCTGCATATGGGATGCATTTGGGAGCCTTTAAAAAATAGTGCACCACAGCCTGGAGTGGGGCCTTTGTACTGTTTATTATTTTTTAAATACTTCTTTTATTTTTGTGGGGAGTATTGAGCTTTATTTATTTTAATGGAGGTACTGGGAATTGAACCCAGGACCTCTTGCATGCTAAGCACGTGCTCTACCACTAAGCCATACCCTCCCCACCTTTTTTAGTTTTTAGACGTTAGCTCTACCCAGCAGTCAGGGTTGAGAATCAACCTGCAGAGAGCAGAGAGCCTTGGGGTTAGAGAACAAGGAGAAGCTGCCCAGAGCCCTGTAGACCCCACCAGGGGCAGCCGGAGACGCAGGGAGCCTCGGAAGGGCTATGAGGAATGTGAACTCAACACTCCCCAATGGCAAAGACGTCAAACATGTTTCAAGCACCCACTTCCCAGCAGTGTTTGTTCTGACTTTACTAGTATTCCAGTAATACTGAGTGAGAATAGAAATTATCTGGACACAGGGATCAAATTCAAATGCTGATTATGACCATTCTTAATTGCATGATTACTGATTAAAAATTACTCGTCTGCCACGTGTAAAACGGGGGACCTAGCACAGTGCTCGTGGGCTGCTGTGAGCGTAATGAAATGACATCTATAAAGGCGCTCCTGACTCTCAGAGGTAATTGCTACTATTGTCCCCATTTGGGACACCAAGAAACAGAGGCACAGAAAGCTTCAAACATTTGCCCAAGATGAGGGTTGAGGTCAGGAATCAAGCCAATGACTTCTTGGATCCAGAGCCCAGGATCTTCTTACGAACAACACGGCACTGCCCAGGCTCCCTGCTTCAAAACCAGCCTCCCTTTGGCTCAGTTCCATGGCACCTGCACTGCACAGATATCCTCACTGCCTGCCTGCCCTCCCGGTGTCTGACCCCAGCACTCCTCCCTCTGTCCCACACAGCGCTTCCTTGGGCACACCATCGCTCACGAGGCCATTGCTGTGGCTACTCGGATGTTTACACGGAAACGCAGGTGGCAGCCCAGCTTTTTGCTATACATGCTGCTGTCAGTGGAGGCAAAGAGCTCACAGTTGGTGGGGGAGGCCACTTGTGGTCTCCTCCTTGGCTGGAGAGCTGGATGAAATCCAGTTTTCCTTTGCAACTTAGACATCCAGCATGAGAGATATGTAAGGCCATCTGGCCTCTCAACATAGAAATGATGCCCCCGCAGTCGTTCTTAACATTGTAATCTCCTGGCTCCACCAGGGAGCACAGGCCATGGCCTGTTGTCCACCAAGTTTTGTTTCCTTGCACAACAGCTACAATGGGGTGAGTTAACACCGGACCAGAAAATCTACAAAGCCCTCGTGTACTATTTCCTGACACTTGCAGGTCACCAAAATACCCCAGATCCTCCAAGTAAACAACTAGTAAGAGGAACTGAGCTGGCTCGTCTGTCAGACCCCTGATGGCAGGACTGATTTGGCCTCTCCTGCTCTCGGGATGATCCGTTCTCCTTCTGTGTGCCCTTCCCCGAGTGAAAGAGACTGTTCTTTGTTTATGGGCTAGGGAGTATTTATGGCTGTCTGACCAGAACCTTCAAAAGTAGAGCTCTTGGTGAGAGTGGAAGCATGGCACCCACGTCTCATGAGCTCAGCTACTCAACAGCCTCATCTAGCCAAGACTGTGGCCAACACCAGGGGTCCATGCTGTTGAGTGTTGGGTCTGGAGAGCAATGCCTTCGCCACTGAGAAGCTGCCCCACCACTTGTGACCTTGTCCCCATCGAGGGGGAGGTGACGCATCCATGGGATGAAAGCCGCGAGGGCACTAGGTGACTGTGGACCAAGCTGTGACTGGCTGGTCCTGCCCCCCCATGTGACCCATGTTATCCTCAAGTGCAGAAAATCCCCAAAAAGACCCCTGCTTGAGTGAATGGGTCACCTATAAGCCAACTGTTCTTGAGCCGCCTAAGAAGCAACACAGTATATACAGTGAGCCACCCACTCACTGAAGTCCCCAAGGCTCACAGCTCCCTAATGTGACACCAGGTAATCCCAGCAAACAGAAGACCCTTACTTTATAATTGACTTGAGAATTCTACTACCAACACTGCCTTCCACCTTCCACTTATGAAGTTCTTTCCACTCTGTCCCCTGCTCTGCAATTGTGCAATCAGTCCAGAGCTCCTTCATGAGACAGGAGGGAAGGGGGAAGGGCACTGCCATTAAAAGAATGGCACAGCCATTAGCACCGAGACGGTGGAAAAGTCAACTCCCAGTAGATCTTGAGCTTCAATACACACTCACTGAAATACAGCAGGATGCTATATGGCACTCCCACAGGTGCCAGGACAGGTTCAAGGCTGACCATGAAAGGTCAAAGGGTGAGTGGTGGCCCAATTTCTGGTAATCGCAACACCTTCCCCAAAGCGGTTGGAATATTCCTCCCACTTATTAGCATATGAAGATACTGAGTGCATAAAAACTAACAACCCCCCACCTCGTGGCTACTCTCTCTGCTGAGGGAAACGGCCTACACTCTGTCTGTGGAGTGTGTGTCTACTTTTACTTTAAACTGGAGCACCCAACCCCCACGCCTCATGGCCTTTCTCTTGCCTTCTGAAACAGCCCACTCTGTCTGTGGAGTATATATCTCTCTGAATAAATCTACATTTACTGAATTGTGGCTCTCTCTTGGATTCGTTCCTGTGCAAACCAAGGACCCACACATCACGAGGTGCATCTCAGGGACCCAAATAAGACCTGGGATACGGCCATCCTCTCCCCCACATTTTCCTGTATCATATATTCCTTCCCAAAGGATCTCACCTTGTGCACTCCAAAGTAGACGGCACTCATGTGTCCTGACGTGGATCTGCTTCTGCGTTTATCATTTCTTATGTCCACTAGAACGTCATCTTCATGAGGACAGGGATTTGGTTCTGTTCACAATGGAAGCACCAGCACATGACAGGTGCAGAAGAAGTATTAGCTGAATGAATGAGCTGTGGGAAGTCCTGGGAATTCAACCTGGAACTCCTAGCCACTTGGGCCCCAGCTCACTCCAGTTGCTCCCTCCTACTCATGGCTGACCTCTTGCCACCACTCTCTGCTCTGCCATCACCTGAGCCTGGATGAGCTGAGATGAGCACACACCACGGAGAGCATGGTGAATGGTTCACGTCGTTGCAACACACTCGCCCTCTGACTGCCAGGAGTTACTTAGGATGGACAAACTGAAGGGAGCACCATGTGCACCGCCCTAACCTACAACTCACTTGAAGCACCAGGAATGCACACATGGGAAGCGCAGGCCCTTTCCAACCTAAGGAGAGGGACTATGGGTGAGAAGAGGGTCTCTGTCAACTAACAGTCTCTTTACAAGCCCAGTCTTAGAAAAGCTCTTTAAAGACACTTTTGGTATCTTCCTTGTGTTTCGGTAATCCCTCTAGATTTTGTCATTTTAATCTATGCATCAGAAATACAGATGCTCTTGAAATCTCTATTGATTTTCAATGAAGAAAATCCTCAATTTCCTTCTCTGCTAGGAAAATTACTGCACTTTATATTAAAAAAGGCAGCTTCCTTTCATGAGTTTCTATCTTCAAACACCTAATTTCACAAGAATCAGTGAAGCAGGACATGAAAATCTCGCTGTGCTTTATCACCTACTGGTGGGCAGGAATGAAATGAATGAGTACTGATCTCATGAGATGGGAAGGCTGGGGCTGTCTTATTCCTGCTACAGATGGAAGGGTCCATATCTGTGAAGGGGAGGAAGGACCAAGGATGAGAAACCAACATTTTCTAACCCATTTCTCTTTTTCAGAGTCTCAGACAAAACACTGTGATTTTATAAACAAAACAAGAACATCTGCACCCTTTTAAAAGCACGCTACAATTTTACTACTACACACGGCACTCTGTCATTGACCTAAAGGTGAATGACAGCCAAGAAATTTGCGGGGATCTTATTCTGTGCTCATCCCTTTTGGTCTTTGGAACCTCAGGAAGTTTGCCTCCTCTCCCTGAGTGTCGTTTTTCTCATCCTTCAAATGGGAGTGTAACAGTCATTCATTTGCTCAGTGTCCATTCGACAACAGGAGACGGCTTATGAAAACAATAATAAAAAAAGCAAAACAGCATTTCTGATCTGTGCTTCTTCCTCCTCCTCCCTGAACATGAACTTACAGGCTAAAATGGCATCTTTCACTAAATCCCGAACGTAAGGAGCAGTTCTGATAAGGAAGTCACAGGACTGCAGGTGTAACCGAGAAATGACCCAGTGAAAAAGAATGAGTTGCCAGCAAATCCTCAAAACCCGTAAGGGTGCAAACCCTGGGAGTTACAGCCATGGGTGGGAGTTCCTTAGTTCCCCATTTCACAAAGCCGAGAACTTTGCAGGGCCCATGAAAGACACAGATAACCCAGTAAAACCACACCATGTTTTGGAGTACACCGGGGCCACATTGCTGCTGACCTGCACTGCTGTGTGTCCCAGAGCAAGAGCCCTCGGCGGGGGTGACTGTGTTTGAGGCTGGACAAGAACTTCCTGTTCTGTCTCTTTTGCTCTCTCTCTTCCTGCAATAAAACAACTGGTAGGACTCTGGTGGGGAGCACTGCACCCACATTCTCTGGGAAACCACACACCAGGCAGCTCTAGCTGATCTGAGAGAGGACACGTCAATGAACATATATACACCAAAGTCAGGCAGAAGGCTGCCTGTGGCCTTGGGAATCCAAACTAGCTTGTCCTGTTAATCAGGATATTACACATCTAAAGAAAGTGTGCACCAGATGAAGACGATGCCTTAGACAGCGTCGGTGGTTATGTCCAGCAGTGTCTAAGGACAAGTCATGCTCTGGTAGATGGGAGCATTTTGGTTGCTTTAAGAGTTTGCTACTGAAGGGCTGGGACATTTCATTGGGACTTGAAACTCCAGACCTCTTTACTCACAAAGGCAGACAAGTTAGGTGAGCCAGGTCAGCCTTTATTCCAACTTCCTAACCTAAAGGCTATGAGGTCGAAAATATATTTCTCAGACTCTTCCGCAACAAGGATTCCAGATGTGGCTTTAAAAATTCCCATCAGAGACTGAGATTTGCAAATATTAACTACTATATATAAAAATAGCTAAAAAAACTAAATTTCTTCTGTATAGCACAGGGAACAATATTTAATATCTTATAATAAACTTTAGTAAAAAAATATGAAAAGGAATTCATACATATATATGTGAATATGAAAGACTGGAACATTGTGCTGTACATCAGAATTTGACACATTGTAACTGACTATACTTCAATTAAAATATATATATATATATATATATATATATATATATATATATATATATATATAATGCCCATCAGCAGCATCTGAGTGTCACTGAAAGAAGAAACCCAGATGAATGGACGCTGAGGTGGTTGGATGAGCTACGTTATTTTGCTGGGGTGGATGCAGCCTGCATGGCAGAGATCTAGAAGGAATGCTCACAACAGCCACTCACTGATCTGAAAGTGAGTTAGGTTAACAGCTTTCTGAAATCCTCACTGCCCCTCCTGATGAGCCAAGTGTCTGGCGTTTCTCTGGAAATCACTAGGCGCAGTCTGGAACTCAAAGTTAAAAATTAAAAACTGCAGTCAGGTAGCAAAGAGACTGGCAGGACGCGTTGGACAAAAGTAGGTCAGAATCAACAAGGAATGGGGAGGGGATAGAATGTGTGTTGAGGACCCTGAATTCAGGGTTGGATTGTCTATGTTGAGGACTCTGAGTCAGTATGAGTAGATGGATTTGTGTGGACTATGGACTAAAATGGTGGCCATTGTTCAGATAAGTGTGATTTGGAGTATATTTATTTGAGGAGGGTTTTTTTTTTCCCCTTCAACATTGATCATTTCTAGGGAGCAGAATAATACTCTGCCACACAACATCTAAGTGCAAAAGAGATGCTATGGGATGATGGTGGTATGAAAAATTTCAGTACTGCAATTTCAAGCTTTCCTTAATGAGGTGCACAGCAGTAGGTACTTAAAATAAAATAAGGTACTTATATTAAAGACATCATCATATGTACATATCCTTTAAGATACACATATGGTGCTATAAGTGGGCCTGAAATGTGTTCTGCATTCTAAAATCTGATGAAATAAAATCAGTAGTTCAATATGCCTGTCGGCTCTAAAAACATGATGTAGCTCATGATCACAGAAAGCAAGATCAGCTAGGGAATTTGAGATTTGTCGTTTCCAGTGTCAAAGTTAATATTTTTTGCTTTACTTAAAAAGCATTTTTTTAATTAGGTCTGTCAGCATCCATTGGTATACGGGGTTCAGTAGATGTGTTCAGATGTTCCAGACAGTGAATCAGAGCAAAGACTGAGGTTTAGACAGTAGTTAAATGCCTCACCCGTGTGATCAGCATCCACAAACTGCTTTACTGAAAATCCTTAAAAGTGAGAACTTCATTAAAGCAACCATAAGTGAGGGGAAAAAATAGCTACAGACTAGTGGAAGTTTTATAACGTGTAAAAATGACAAAAGGCTATTCATGAGCATATTTTTAAAAACCCCTACACTTTAATAAGAAAAACAACAATCTGACAACAGGTTGTACACTGCTGTAGGAGAATCCATGCAGATGGACTCTTATGTGAATGGGGCTGGAGCTGTAGAATTAGTTAGTCTTGCAAGTAACTCAGTTAAACACAAATGCAAATGGGATACACTTCTAGAATATCTGAGGAAATATCTTGGAAAACTTACTCCTCTATGAAGCAATGACAATGGCAAAATTTGTCAAAATTAACCTCTGTAGAACTCTGGAAATTAAACCAAGACTTCCAGCAATCCGGGGAGTCTTTATTTGAGAAAGAAAAACAGCTAAATCTCCATAAAGATAGTGAGTTTTGAGGCATTGTAACTTGATCTACCCCATCCCTGTATCCTCACCTAAATGGTGGCCTTTATAAGCAATAGTCTCACAATCAAGGTAGGGGCAGAAGTGATTTAAAGTTACCCAAAAAATCCGCCCCCAGAGAGCTGTCACTATGTGACCTGTCACAAACTCATGCTGTGCAAACAGCCTGTCCCCAGAGTGTGTGTGGGAAAAAATCAGCAGTGAGTACCTAACATTACAACTGCCTGAGGCAGTGGGACCAGTAGAGGCTAACTAGGTGCTGACTAGGAAACTTAGAAGGCAAAATTGAGTAATGAGAAGTTCTGGGGGTGAAGGTAGGGTTAAAAAGCTCCAAAAAATTCTGAGAATTGTAGAAGACAATATACATGTGTGGCACATGGCAAGGAAAGATCTGAGAAAATCCTAAGCCTTCAACACTGGCTGAACTTGAGGTTCTGCATAAGCAAGAACTAAAGGCTACGGAAGAGCTGCTGACTGCATGCTGGTGCTGAGGGCATCCCTCAGCATGCGGACACACAGCCACCTGGCAACAGCTCAAACGATTGGCTCCAGGCATTGAAAGAAATCACTGTCCAATTATTACTACAGTGATGACAACTAGGCTTTCTTCACACACACTGATCTCATGGTCATGCATGATAAAGAAAACAGACTTTAAAGAATTTGTTCAGGAAAGTAACTAAATAAATAGCTGCAGCAGCAATGACAATGGAAGCAACAATAAACCCTTGAGATGAGGAAAATCTGGCTTTCAGATCTGCCACATTGTAATATTTTAAATGTCCAGTTTTCAACAGAAAATTAGAAGATGTACAAAGAAACAGAAAAGTTTGGTCATAACAGATGGGGAAAAAGTAGTCAATAGAAACTCCCTGAGGTAGCCCAGACACTGGACTTACTAGACAAAGATATAAATAAGCAATTACACACATGTTCAAAATACTAACAGAAACCATGCCTAAAGGATTAAATTATGTGCACATCTCATTGTACAGAGAATATCAATAAATAAAATTTATAATAAAAACCAACTAGAAATTCTAGAGATACAAATATGACTAAAATAAAAACTTCAATAAGAGGTTTCTCTGTAGATATGAACTTGTTGGAGAAAAAGTCAGTTAAATTAAAACTACTGAAATTATCCAGTCTGTGGAACAGAAAGAAAAAGGAATAAAAAAAAAATAGAACACTGTGTCAGAGATAGGTGGGACACCATCAACAATATCAATACACACATAATGGGAGCGCCAGAAGGAGGGAGAGAAAAAAAGGGGCAGAAAGAATATATAAAGAAATAATGGCTGAAAACTTCCCAAATTTGATGACAGCATTAATTTGTACATCCCAGCAGTTCAACAAACTCCAAGTGCTATAAACCTAGAGACATCTAAAATAGGCACATCAGACTCAGTGTGTCAAAAGACAAGAATAAAGTATCTTGACAGCTGAAAGAGAAAAGTGGTTCAACATATAGAAAGGCTCCTCAGTAAGACAGTTGATTTCTCATCAAAAACCATGGAGACCAGAAGGCAGTGGATGGTATCGTCAAAGAGATAAAAGGAAAAGACTGTCACCAAGTATTTTATAGCCAGCAAAATGATTCTTTAAAAAAATTAAAGGAGAAATTAAGACACTCCTACAAAAACAAAATCTGAAAGAATTCATTGCTAGCAGGCCTGCCCTACAAGAAATACTAAGGATAGTCCAGCAGGTGTAAATGAAAGGACACTTGCCTGAAAAATAAAGAGCACTACTACATGAGTAAAAAAATAAAACAGTATAAATCGAGTATTACATGTAAATGTTTTGTTCTATTTGATGTAAAGGACAACTGCATAAAACAATACTTATGAAACTGTGTAGATAAGCTTATAAATGCATAAAGGTGCAATTTGTATGACAGTGACAGCATGAGGAGGGGGAGGGAAAAGACTGATACCAAAGCAAAGTTTTTGTGTACTGTTGAAATTAAGTTGGTGTTCATGTCAACTAGATTGCTTTAAAACAAGATGTAAATTATAATCTCCAGGGCAATGGAAGAGAAGGAGGAGGAGGAAGAGGAGGAGGAGAAGAAAAAGATAAAATAAACAAATTAAAATGACACACTTGAAAATGCTTACTTTGTACAAAAATGTGTAGTAATAGAGGAATGGGAAAAAAAGACATATAGAAAGTAGACAGCAGTTGTAACTTCAATCTGATAAGAAATTACATTAATGTAAATGAATTAAACATTCTAATCAAAATACTAAAGGCAGAAATAAATGGAATAGACAAGAGATGAACAATAGAGAATAATCAACAAAAGGAATAGTTGGTTCTTTGAAAAGATCAATAAAATTGACAAATTTTATCTAGTACTGAAAAAAAAAAAGAGAGAAGATTCAAATTACTAAAATGAGAAATGAAAGGAAGGATGTCACTACTGCCCTTACAAAAATAACAAGGAATGTAAGGGAATACCATGGATAATTATATAGCCAATACATGAGATAATGTAGATGAAATGGATAAATTCCTAGAAGGACATAAATGACTGAAGCTAATTCAAGGAGAAATAGAAAACTCAAATAATCCTATAGTAAGTAGTAACTGAAATAGCAATCCAAAACTTTCACACAAAGAAATGCTAGGCCCGTATGGCTTTGTTGGTGAATTCCATCAACTACTTAAAGAAAAAACAAAAACAAAAACAAAAACAAACAAAAAATGCTTCACAAATTCGTCTGAAAATAAAAAGGTGGGCACACTTCCCAATTCATTCAATGAGACTAGTATCACACTGATACGAAAACCAGACAAAGGGATCACAAGAAAACTAAAGACTATCTCTTATGAATATAAATGCAAAAAATCCTCAACAGAATACAAGCAAATCCAAAACAGTAACATATAAAATAGACCACCATTAAGTGGGATGTATCCAGGTATGCAAAGGCAGTACAACATACAAAAGTCAATTCATGTAATACACCATATTAATAGAATAATGGATAAAAACTAGGAATAGAACTTCCTCAACTTGACAGAGAACATCTATGAAAAACCTGAAGCAAAGATCATACATAATGCAGAAGCACTGAATTATTCCCTCCCAAAATCAACATTGTACTAGAGGTTCTAGTCAAATCAATCAGACAAAGAAAATAAAGCCTCTAGATTAGAAAGAAATAAAACTGTTTTGATTCCAGATGACATGATATTATATATTGAAATCACAAGGAATCCACAAAGGAAAAATAGAAAAGAAAAAAAATCCTCTTAGAATTAATAACCCAGTCTGACCAAAATTGTAAGACACAGATGAATATATGAAAAGTAATTACATTTCTATTCAACAGCAGTGAATAATCTAAAAATAAAATGAAGGAAACCTTTTCATTTACAATAGCACCAAAAAGAATAAAATAATTAGTAATATTAAGAAAAAATATGTGGAATACTGAGAAAAATATCTGAAACTTGTATATTGAAAACTAAAATACTACTGATAGAAGTTAAAAATGACCTAAAATAAATGGAAAGCTCTTCTGTGTTCATGGATCAGAAGCCTTATTATTGTTAGGATGGCCATTGTCCTCAAAATGACCTATATATTCAGTGCAGCTCTGGCTTTTTGGCAGAAATGAACAAGCTGATCCTAAAACTAATATGTAAATGCAAGATACCCAAAACAGTCAAAACAATCTTGAAAAATAACAAAGTTTTGAAGTTTCCAAATTCAAAACTCACTAACAAAACTGTGATCCATACAGTGTGGTACTTGCAGAAAGGACAGAAAAATAGATTGAGAGAAAAGAACTAAGAGACCATAAACAAAGTCTTACATGCAGCCATTTAATTTTTGACAAAGGTGCCATGACAATCCAATGGGGAAAAATAATCTTTACAAAAATGATGCTGGGACACCTGTACATACACCTGGAAAGAAAGAAAACTGAACTTTTATCTTAACACCATTTATGGAAATTAACTCAAAATAAATCACAGACCTGAAACTATAAAACATTTAGAAAATGAACAATGAGGAAATCTTCAGGACTTTGGATTACAAATACTTGTAATATATGACACCAAAAGCACAAACAACAAAAGAAAAAAATCAAGTAAACTGGACTTCAGTGAAATTAAAAACTTCTGTGCTTCAAAGGACTTCATCAAGAAAGTAAGAAGACAATCCACAGGATGGATGAAAATATTTCCAAAATTTTCCCTGATAAGGGACTTTTATCCAGAATAGACAAAGAAGACTTAAAACATGACAATACAAAGACAAATGTAATTAAAATGGGCAAAGAATTTGAATATATGTTTCTCCAAAGAAGACATACGAATGGGAACTAAGCACATGAAAAGATGTTCAACATCAGTAGGCATTAGGGAAACAGAAATCAAAATCACAATGACATACCACTTCATACCAACTAGGATGACAAATATATATGATATATGATATATAAATATGAATCTATAAACCCAGTAATAAAAAGTGTAGATGAGGATTTGGAGAAACTGGACTCCTCATACATTACTTCTGGACATATACAATGCTTCAGTCACTTTAAAAGCTATATTAGCAATTCCTCAAAATGTTAAAAGCAGAATACATCCCAGCAATTCCATTTTTTGATATATCCTGAAGAGAAGTGAAAATATGTGTTCACACAAAAACTTGTCCATGAGCATTTACAGCAGAACTATTCATCATCAACTGATGGATGGATAAGCAATGTGGTGTATTTATAACTACGGCATATTATTTGAATACAAAAAGGAATTTGGGTATTGATATATGCTACACTATGGATGAGCCTTGACAACGTCACACTAAATGAAAGACGATAATCAAAAAAGGCAGCATACTGTATGGTTCTAATTATATGAAATGCCTAGAACAGGCAAACCTGTAGAGGCAGAAAGTAGAGTGGTGGCTGTTGAGGGCTAAGGGAAAGGAAGGTTAGGGACTGACTTACTAAAGGGTACTGGTTCCTTTTGGGGGTGATGGCTACACAACCCTGAAATGTACATAAAACCCTAATGCACACTTTCAAAGGCTGCATTTTATGGTATGTGAATTATATCTCCATAAACCTGTTATTCTTGAAGCTGAGCCCACCTATGGAGCAACTGACACAGCACTGACTGTGGCATCCGAACGGGGAGTGACCCACCCGCCCACCGCGAAGGAGAGCAGCACCTGACCCAGTGTTGGAGGGGTGCAGTCTTCTTGCCAATGGACACTGTGAGCAGCACAGATGAGGGGGCCAACAGAGCAAGCTGAGTTCATGAAACAGGGAGAAGACACAAAGACCTCTCAATAAAATCATTAAGAGCGTTCAGTCTCTAGGAGAACACATCTTTGTTTTTAAAATCTTTTTATACCTGTTTTATTTGCTATTAGCTTTTTAATCTTTACTTTTTAAACAGTTCTATATGTTTACAATTCTCATTTCATTTTTAATTCTCTTGGATTTGATCTGTTATTGATTATTCACAGGTTTTAAATATTGTGTTTTGAGTTTTTTCTTCTTTGCATTAAGCTTTTAAAAAGACATCTCAACTCGATTCCTATTCTTCTTCAACTTGCTCTTCTATTATTGATTATACACTGTTTTCAAACCTTCTTTTCCTCCATTCTTTTAAAATTCTATTTCTCTCTCTCATTTTTAAGTTTTATTCCAGCATAGGCCTTAGATAGATAAAGAAATAAACCCCTTTAAGGGCCACAATAGATAACTGATACTCCTTAAGCCACAGTGCCAGAGAGATATGAGCAGTTGAAGAAGCAGAGAAAGTATTCCCAATTAAAAGAGAAAGAGAAATCCCCTGAAAGAATGATCAATGAAATAGATATTAATGGCCTATTAGATCAAGATTTCTAAAAAGAAGTGATCGAATTACTGAAGGAACTAAAAGAGATAGTATTTAGAGACATAAAATATGTCAAAAACAAAATAGTAGCTATAAAGAAGAGCCAAGTAGAATTGGTAAATTCATTGGCTGAAATGAGATCTGACCTAAAGGCAGTAAAACTCAGGCTAGATAATGCAGAGGAACGAATAAGTGACCTAGAAGACAGGACAACAGAAAGCACACAATCAGAACAGTTGAGAGAAAAAAATACAAAACAATGAAAACAATATATGGAACCTATGGGATAATATAAAGCATGCCAATCTATGCATCATAAGAGTTCCAGAAGGGGAAGAAAGAACAAAGGGGATGGAGAAGGTATTTAAAGAAATCATAACTGAAAAATTCCCAAACATAAAGAAAGAATCAGACACCCAAGTACAGGAGGCTCAGAGGTTCCCAAACAGGAAAAGCCTAAAGAGACACACACCAAGACATAACAAAATCAAGATGGCCAGACTGAAGGATAAAGAAATGATCCTAAAGGCAGCAAGAGAAAAACAAAGAGTGAGTTACAAGAGATGGCTCTCAGCTGATTTCTCTACAGAAACACTGTAGGCCAGAAGGGAGTGGAAAGATATATACAAAGTCCTGAATGAAAAAACAGATGCAGCCTAGGATACTTTCTGCAGCAAGGCTATCCTTTAGAACAGAGGGAGAGGTAATGAATTTCACAGAGAAGAAAAACTAAAAGACTTTAGCAACACTAAACCCATGCTAAAAGAAATATTGTAAGGTACACTCTAAATAAAAAAGAAGCAGGATGATACAGAAATGAGAGCTCATAACTGGAAAGGTGATAACTACCATGAATTACAAATAGAATGAACATGAAATTGTAAAAGAAGACATCTAAATCATTGAGTGGGAGAGGGAAGCAAGAAAATATAGAGTATTTTTTCTTTCTTCTTTTTTCTTAAATTTTTCGTTCTAGGTAGGATGGGTTAGAGATTGCATTACTATCTGTTTAGTACACACAGTTACAGTAATTGCTTAACAGACTTACAAAAAAGTGTAACCACAAGCCAAAAACTTACTAGTGAGTAACAAAAACTAAATACAATCCAAGATAACAGAAAGGAAAATTACCATACCACAAAAAGAAGAAGAAAGGAACAAAGAAGAAATATGAAATCAACTGCAAATAAAAGTTCAAATAGCAATAAACACTCATTTATCATTAATTACTCTAAATGATAATGGACTAAATGCTCCAGTCAAAAGACAGAGTGGCAGACTGGATAATAAAGCAAAAAACTTCAATAAACTGCATACAAGAGACACATTTTAGGGAGAAGGACACATATAGATTGAGAGTGAATGGACGGAAAAGGATATTCCATGCAAATGGAAACTCCAAAAAAGCAGGTATAGCAGTTCTGATTTCAGACAAAATAGACTTTAAAACAAGGGCCATAAAGAAAGATAAATAAAGGCATTTTATAATGATTAAAGGAGCAATACAAGATGAGGATATTACAATCATTAATATATATGCATCCAACATGAGCACCTAAGTACATAAAACAACTACTAACAGAGATAAACGGGGAAATTGATGGGAATACAATCATTGTCAGAAGTTTTAACACCACATTAACATCACTAGACAGATCTTCCACACAAAAAATAAATAAGGCAACACAGAAATTAAATGATACAATAGAAAAATTAGATTTAGTGGATATTTTCAGAGCATTACAACCCCCCAAAATAGGATATACATTCTTTTCAAGTGTGCGTGGAACATTTTCTAGGATTCATCATGTACTTGGTCACAAAAGAAGCCTCAAAAATTTTAAGAAGATAGAAATTATCTCAAGTATCCTTACTGACCACAATGCCATTGAAACTAGAAATCTCTTCAGAGAAACAAAGCATAAAAAAAAGGAAAGCATAGAGATTAAACAACATGCTATTAAAAAAAAATGGGTCAATGATGAAATCAAAGTTGAAATTAAGGAATACATTGAGACAAATGAAAATGAAAACAACCACAAAAAACTTATGGGACAAAGCAAAAGCAGTGCTAAGAGGAAAGTTTAGGGCGATACAGGCCTTCCTCAAAAATGAAGAACAATTTCAAAAAAACAATCTAACCCACCAGTTAAAAGAACTAGATACTGAAGAGTAAAAACACCCAAAAAGTCAGCAGAAGGAAGGAAATAATTAAGATCTGGGAGGAAATAAATAAAATAGAGATTAAAGAAATAGAGAAAATAATCAATCAAACCAAAAGCAATTTTATGAAAGAGTAAATAAAATCGAGAACCTCTGGCCAAACTCACAAAGAAGAAAAAAGAGAGAGCACAAATTTGCAAAATAAGAAAGGAAAATGGAGAAATTACAACAAATAACATAGAAATATAGACTATCATATGAGAATATCATGAAAAACTACATAAAAAAAGGGATAACCTAGAGGAGATGGACACGTTTCTGGAAACATACAGTCCACTAAAACTGAATCAAGAAGAAACTGACCACTTGAACAAAATGATCACTAGGAATGAAATCGAATTAACAATAAAAAAAATCCCTACAAATAAAATCCAGAACTGGACAGCTTCACCAGGGAATTCTACCACACATACAAAGAAGTACTCATACCAGGCCTTCTCAAACTCTTCCAGAAGATTGAAAAGAAGGAATATTCCCAAACTCATTCTATGAAGCCACAATCACCCTGATACCAAAACCAGGCAAAGACACCACCAAAAAAGAGAATTACAGAACAATATCACTGATGAACACAGATGCAAAAAAAGTCCTTACGAAAATACTAGCAAATAGAATTCTACAGCACATAAAAAAGATTATACAACATGCTCAAATGGGGTTCATCTCAGGGACACAAGGGTGGTTCAACATATGCAAATCAATCAATGTAATACTTCACATCAACAAGAGAAAGGACTAAAACCACATGATCATCTCAATAGATGCATAAAAGCTTTTGATAAAATTCAACACCCATTTATGATAAAAATTCTCACCAAAGTGGGTATTGAGGGAACATAACTCAACATCATGAAAGCTATATATGACAAACCTACAGCCAGCATAGCACTGAACGGTGAAAACCTCAAAAGCTTCTCACTAAATTCTGGGACAAGACAAGGATGCCACTATCACCACTCTTATTCAACATAGACTTGGAAGTCCTGACCATAGCAATCAGGCAAGTAAGAGAAGTAAAAGGGGTCTAAATTGGAAAAGAAGAGGTAAAAGTGTCACTACATGCAGATAACATGACACTATATATAGAAAACCCTAAAAGGTCCACACCAAAACTACTAGAGCTGATCGAAGAATTTAGCAAGGTAGCAGGTTACAAGATTAATGTTCAAAAATCAGTTGCATTTCTTTACACTAATGGTGAATCAACAGAAAAAGGAAGTAAAGAAATAAAACACTTTAAAATAGCACCCAAAGTAATAAAATTTCTAGGAATAAATCTAACCACAGAGGTGAGAGAATTTTACACAGAAAACTATAAACCATTGGCGAAGGTAATTGAAGAAGACTTTAAAAAATGGAAAGGTATCCCAAGCTCTTGGATTGCAAGAATCAATATTGTTAAAATGGTCACACTGCCCAGGGCAATATACAGATTTAATGCAATCCCTGTAAAATTACCCAAGACATATTTCATAGAACTAGAACAAATCACAATAAAATTTATATGGAACCATCAAAGACATAGAAATTCCAGGGTATTACTGAAGAAAAAAAAGAAAGAGCCTGGAGGAATAACTCTCCCAGACTTCAGACAATACTATAGAGTTACAGTCATCAAGACAGCATGGTATTGGTACAAAAACATACATATAGACCAATGGAACAGAATAGAGAGCCCAGAAATGAACCCAGAAACTTTTGGTCAACTAATCTTCGACAAAGGAGGCAAGAATATACAATGGAATAAAGACAGTCTCTTCAGCAAGATAAACATAAGACAAGATACAATAAACCTCCTAGAAGAAAATACAGGCAAAATATCTGACATACATCTCAGAAATGTTCCCTTAGGGCAGTCTACCCAAGCAATAGAAATAAAAGCAAGAATAAACAAATGGGACCTAAAGAAACTTACAAGATTCTGCACAGCAAAGGACACCATATGTAAAAAAAAAGACAACCTACAGAATGGGAGAATATTTTTGCAAATGAAACTGACAAAGGCTTGATCTCCAGAATATATAAGCAGCTCAAATGACTTAATAAGAAACAACCAAATAACCTAAACCAAAAATGGGCAGAAGACCTAAACAAGCAATTCTCCAAGGAAGACATACAAATGATCAATGGGCACATGAAAAAATGCTCAATGTCACTAATTATCAGAGAAATGCAAATCAAAACTACAATGAGGTATCACCTCAAACCAGTCATAATGGCCATCATTCAAAAATCCACAAATGACAAATGCTAGAGAGGCTGTGGAGAAAGGGGAACCTCCTACACTTCTGGTGGGAATGCAGTGTGGTGCAGCCACTGTGGAAAACAGTATTGAGTTCCCTCAAATGTCTAGGAATAGACTTGCCATATGACCCAGGAATCCTGCTCCTGGGCATGTATCCTGAAGGAACCCTACTTCAGGATGACACCTGCATCCCAATGTTCATAGCAGCACTATTTACAGTAGCCAAGACATGGATACAGCCTAAATGTCCATCAGCAGATGACTGGCTAAAGAAGTGGTATATTTATACAATGGAATACTACTCGGCCATAAAAACTGACAATTTAGGGCCATTTGCAGCAACATGGATGCTCCTGGAGAATGTCATTCTAAGTTAAGTAAGAACGGTAACAAGGAATAAAGACAATTACCCACAGGTACAGTTATTTTGATTAAAATATCCACACAGAAAGCAAGTCACCCCCACGACTGCTGCCAGGAGGAGCATCTGAGTGTAATAGCCCAGCCAAGCAAAGTAGATTCTGAACTTCTCTCCTTAGAATTTCCTGCAGAAAGACAGAAGGAAGTTTCAGAAGACACAAATAATCACTCTGTAGCTTCATCCTCATGTTAATTTATTTTTTTCTTTTTTGGGGGGCATAACTAGGTTTATTTATTTGTTTTTAAATGGAGGCATTGGGGATTGAACCCAGGACTTCATGCATGCTAGACATGCACTCTACCACTGAGCTATACCCTCCCTCCATCATATTAATTTCTGATTCTAAATCAAGGGGGCTTTAAGTTTAATCCTCCGACTCAATTCACTCTTAAAACATATGCGTTTTCATAGCAACCCCCAAATTCTACCGTGAAATAAGAAGTGTTTTATGTATCATAGAAGTACAGATCACTGGCTCACCTGCTGAAGAGAGATAAATGAGAACAGAGCAAAGGAGAGGACGAGGCTGACTCCAGAGCAGATGCAGGGAATCATCACCACTCACTGGACAGTCTGGCACATTCAACAAATCCCCCCAAAAATCATTCTTAACAGGCTTGACACAAGTGGACATCAACAAGTGGCTCAGTCATCTGCTCCTGCCTTATCTCGGGAATGTCCCTGGAGCAAATACATCGTAAACCACAGATAATAAGGAAATGGCTGATAATGATAACAACTGGGAGTGCAATGTCTGTCTGACAAAATATTTATAAAACTCATTGTGGGAATGGGAGAGGGCAGGAGGGATGTGACTGAGGAAGGCACTGCCCTGTATTCTTTGTATCTAGCACGTCTGTTGTTCCTAGGTTTTAAAACCTCTTCTCAGTTAACCTGGAGTAGATGGAACAGGCCAGGGAGGCAAGATTAGAAGAAAGGAGGCAGGGCATTAAGTGGTGCCAGGCTGATCCTAAAAGGGAGACCGACACAGACAGGCAGACACAGAGAGTTTAGGGATGAGGCGGAACAATGAGACGGCGGCTCAGGTGTGTCTTGCTGTTGCTGAACCTTCCCTCAACTGGCTCACTGATGACTTGGCAGTGCTGGGTAAAACCTGTGGATTTCCTCAGCTCTGAGTTCTCTCTGAGGCTTCCGGCTCAGTCTGGAGCTGAGATGAGTTCCGTGGGCTTAGCCTAGGGGGGACTCAGCTCCGAGAATAGCCTGGAATCCTGGAAAACTTCACGCAGGAACCCCGGAGGCTGGACCAGCACTCACAGGGCTGCTGTGAGACCAGCTCCATAGTCAGAGCCCTGGGCATGGACCATTCCATGGGGAAAAGGGCTGAGCCCGATGCCAAATCAGATAGGAGCGAAAAAGTGTGTTCATTCTCATGTGACTGGGCTTTGTGGCCTGGCTCACGGGTGGCAGGCTCAGGATGGTGTCTGGCAGAGAAAACCCTGGCAATGGGTTTGAGATGTCTTGGACTCTTTCTTGTTAAGCTTTTTGTAATACATTCTTATCAACTATCCATCCTGAAAATGCCAAATTCAAAACTGAAAGAATGTTAGAAGTTGCCTGCTCTAACTGCCCAATGGTAAACACACCCTGCTACAGTTAGAGAGCTGGTCAGGCAGCCTCTGCCTGGATATTTACAGTGACGGGGAGTTCATTACTTCCAAAGGTTACAAGTCGGCAGGAAGGTCAGACAGAATTTTTGAACCTTAAACAGATATCTGCCTCCTAGTCCTTGCTGAAAGGCAAGGAATAATGAGGATCCCTTCAAATGTAGTTTTGCCTGATTGTTATCTCTCTCTGTCAAAAGCACCCCAATTTTTTTTTCAAAATTCAGCTTTGATTTCTTTTTATCAAAGTAATGCCATACATTTAATAAAGAGTCAAACAGTTCTCGAACACCGATTGTAAAAAGGAGCAGTTCCCATCAACCGCCCCATTTCCTGGCCAGAAACAACCACGTTCAGCTCCTACTGCTGACTCTTGGAATACTTACTCCCTTTCTCTGACTAATATCCTTGTAACACAGCCTACTGACTTTTTCAGCTTTATGTATCACCTATTTAACTTTCTATTTTGGAAAATGAGGATTCAGCTCTCTTTCAAACCCCATCTCATCTACACACCCAAACCTTCATTCTTCCAACCTTTTGATACAATTACATTATAATTTTCATCAGCTCAGTATCCTTGATTTACATTATTATTACTCTGTACAGACTATTCAAAGCTGTAGCAATTTGTGCTAGTCTTACCTTTTCTTCCCTACTTCGTTTTCCTGGAGTTAATAATTGTCTTGGTTTTTCATAGCTTAGATTTCTGTGCACTTAATAATTCAACCTCAGACCTTCTCTTAACGAACAACTTTCACAATACTTTCCAATACATTGTCTACAAATTTCATCTCCTTGAATAAATCTCTTCAGATCTCCTTCCACATGGATTAACGACATGCTAGTCTTGTCACAGAGCTCATGGGGCCACTAGTGGGAAGTAACATGGGAATACATGGACCAGGATCAGGGAAAAGATCAACATAATTGCCTTAGCAATACATACTTAAAATAGTAGGAAAATTGTTTTCTTTACAAACACAAACACACACACAAACCCCAAAAGCCCATAAAGAATGATTAAAGAGTGGTCAAACCCATTGCCCTGCCTTCAAATTCTGTATAACATAAAACAAAAATAACAGAAGGAAGATATCATATAAATATGAATCTCAAGGGGGATTGGGTACACTCAGTGGCAGAGTGTGTGCTCAGCATGCTTAAGGTCCTAGATTCAATCTTCAGTACCTCCATTAGAAAAAAAAATTAAAAAGAAAAAAAAATTATCAATTTTAAATATTTACATATTAACAAATATCCTCCTTTAAAACTGTGTTCTAAAGGATAACCCGGGTTAAGGAGAAAGTACCTCTTCAGGACTGTGATCCTGCTGATAATTGAGGGAGGAAATTAGAGTATGACCACATGAAATAAAATTCCTTATGAAATAATGATCCCGGGTGACAATCATTATTGGCTGCTGTCATCACAAAAAAGAGAGTCAAATGTAATATTATGTACCTTATGACAGGAGTACAAAACTTCACATAACAATTATTTTTGCACAAAGTTGAACCTCAATCAGATCAAGCTTTTAGGGGAGGATTAAATCACTTAGCTAAAGCCAATACATAGGATGGAGAAACAAGTCTAACACCATAGGGGAGAATGAAATCAGCCAAACAGGAAATAGAGAAACCCCTCAGCAATTTCAAGGAAAATGAGAAACAGGAAAATTATAGATTAGAACGCACTTGAGAGATATGCTAGCTGCAATGTCTGAATCTTGTCTGGATCTTGATTTCAACCCCAAAACTACTTAAAAGTGTATTTTTGTGACAAGCAGGGAATTATTTTGTAACCCTAAAAAAAAGGAATATTCCAATTTTATTTGAAAGAGACCTTGTCATTTCACTAATGAAAGGTTAAGCTATGTAGGATTGTCTTCAAAATGACCCCATAGTGGGGGAGGGGAGGAGATGGAGATGAAAGATGCAACAACAGTGACTCTGAGTTTATAATTCTGGAGCTGGGTGACTGATAACACCCAGGCAGGCTGGCTGTACTGTTCTCTCAATTTCTGTACATGTTTGAATCTTTCCATAAAATGTGAAACAACAAATAGACTTCAGTGTTTTAAAACCCTCACTTTGAAGGTTAAGAGGTTTGCCCAAGTAGGTGGGCACCTGCATGGGGCACTGAGATAAGAAAGAACAGACACCTGGCTCCAGACCGACCTGGGGCTACCTTGACCCTCCTCTTCTCCTAACCATCCACAGCCAGCCCATATCTGCATCCCGTCAGCCCCACTCCCCAAATGCATTCCTCATTGGCTCCCACCATCTCTCAACTGGCCCAATCCAAGAGCCTCCTACCTGGCCTCCCTGCTTCCTGGGTCCCTGCCATACATTCTCCACATTATCTTTGCAAAATGTGAGTGAGAGAAAATTACTTAAGTGCTTAAGCTATCATGACTGCTTCTCACTGCGCTTAGAGTCTACACTCCTTTCCGTGCTCCTGATGCCCTTCTAAACCTCGCGTCTCATCACTCTCACCAGCGCTGGCTCCAGTGTCTCCACAAACCTGCTGAGCACATTTGTGCCTCGGGGCCAATGGACAAGCTGCCTCTATTCCATGGGTGACTTTGCCCAGATCTTCAAATTCCAGCCTCCTTATCGCCATCTCAGCTCACATGTAACCTACTCAAAGATAGCTTTCTTAACTCACTTCCCCCCAAGTCTCCCATCTCAACACTGTGTTATTTCTTCATTTCAATCTGACATTGTTTCCTTATTTGCACGATTATTTTTGTTTTCTCGGTTGTCCTTGGCCTCCATCCCCCCAGCAGCCTTGCCCAAACAGCATAAGCCCCCGGGGAGCAGCCGGCGCTGGTGCTCTGAGAAGACACATGCTGAGCGCGACATTACAATCACGTGGTGTAGTGAAACGGTGTCGAACAGCAGATACAGAAAAGCAGTGAGAATTTCTCTCTTATTTTATAATTTAAATGAAATATAACATTTACTCCTATGTAATGAAGAATTTGGTAGGTCTTTGTTCCCAGTTCCTAGGCAGCAACCGCTAAAGCCTCGAAATTTCCCAAGATAAGAGTGTCTTTGCTATTCATGGTGGAACCTTGGATGGCTTGTGTTCATGAGATGACTCAGGATGGGGACTGGCCAGCCAGAGACACCAACCATGTGATTAGAGGAGTGGGGCTTTGAGCTTTGTGACAAGTGAGTGGCCACCAGGAGAGGAAGGGGCTCAAAATTTAGGGCTAAGGAAAGGTTTGACTTACAGTTAGGGTTTGGGTTAGCCATGTCGGTAGTGACCCAATAAATCATGGCTTTGTAATAAAGCCTGCAGTAAAAACTTGGGGCAACGAAGCTCAGAGCTCCTGTGAGCTTCCTGGTTGGTAACACTCTTGGAGGACTGTCACACTCAGATGCCATGAGGACAACCCTGAGCCCTTCCCACTGGGGTGCTCTCCACAACAGCTCACCTGATGAGACCTAAGGGCTGCTGCTTGTCTGTGCTTCGAGGAGGAGCCCATTCCCTGTACAGAAGGCCCTGATCACTGGGGCAGCTGAGGTCCTCTGACGGAGGCTGAAGTGGCACTGGGAATCAGAAGCAAACAGGTGAGCGTCACTGTCACAAAATGTTCACATGTTCTGTTGATAAAATTTGGTGCTAACACTTCATGGTCATTTGTAAATAAGGGGCCCTCACTTGCCAGGAGGGATGGAGGTACCATATAATTTTTCATAATTCTCACCCAGGATTAATATTAACCCCTTGAGGGTCATTTGCAAACGTAGGTGGAAAGGAACGCTTGGATGTCACAGTCCTGGGACCACCGTGGGTACCTGGTGAGAGCCTTGCAGATGCTTAATGTTCTACAACCGGGCCAGTGTTCCACAGCAAAAATCTAGTCCACCCAAGTGCCCAAACTGCTGCAGTGGAGGGACACCTGATGGTCCAGCCCCCTCTTTGGACACCCGGAGGAACTTGGACCCTGACAGGTTAGGGGCAGGGTCAATTCTAAAACCCAGGCATTTTTGTCCCCACAATTCAGTAGTTATTCGGTGACAGCACATGGAATATAAACAACAAAGTAACTTGACATGATGTTATATATTTAGCTTACTCAAGAAACAAAGTTTAAATCCAGTCATTCTCCTTCCCACCTGACCTACTTTCCTTTGTCTTGTACTAGCACCAGATTATTACCCACCCAGCCTTAACAAGGGTCCTGACTCCACTTACCTCCCTCCCAAACACCACATGAGATGATTCCTCAGCCTGGATGTGGGACCAGCAATTACAAGAAGCTTTAGTGGAAAAGAACTGGTTATGCACAGATACCAACTAAACACTGTAGATTCCTGGTGTCCCACAATAGTAATCATGACAGCTGTTTGCAAGTGTCCCCAAAGTTCATTTAAGACTCTCACTGCTAATTTTGCTGGGACATAAATATGAAACATGTGGACTGCTGGGCTGGACTGCTAAGCTGGGTCTCTAATCCAGGAAGCTCAGTGTCTGCTCCCTGCACCCAGCTCCCTGTTCTGTTCATGCATATGCATCAAGAAGCTGTTTAGTGTCCATTTTAATATCTTAAACAGTGCATTTCAATATTGTCTTCATCCACAAATACGTGTACCACATAGTAGTAATGATCAATCTTAGTATTTGCTTTCTTTGGTCTTAGAGAGTCAGATAAATGGATAGCAAAGATAACAAAGTCATAGAGGGCTATAATATAGTATTTCCTTTATTTCAATGACAGGATTTATTTAAAGAGCTTAGATATAACATCCTTGCATTTATGGCATCATTAAGCGTCTGAAGCTGTTACATTATAAAAACTTCATTTCTAGCGAGATGTTATCAGTTAGAGAAGAGCTCCTAAATTTGAGGGGTTGCTGTCATCTCAGACAGAGTCCCTAAAAAATGTCAGCAATCTGCAGTATTGCCATCATGACAAGAACCCAGACAGATGAAATTTGGAAAGCCCTGTGGCTTTCTAGTGTACAGACATAAAATGGTATTTCAGAGGGAAAAGCCTGAATTACAGAAAGTGATAAATGAAATGGTCTAACATGCATTTCCCTTTCAAAGAACTAATATGTCTTTTGTCGATAATAACATCTGTCAGTAATTATGAAAAGAGCTGACAGATGCATAGTACTTAATATAAGCCAGGGCAGTTGTATCACTGACACAGATTCATTAATCCCCATAGCATCTCTACGAGGTGGGTACTACAATTATCCCCATTTTATTGGTGAGGAACTTGATAGACACAGAGGGTAAATGACATTTACAAGGTCGACAGCGAGAAACCAACACAGGTGTTCCAGCTTGAGTCTACGCTCTTGGCCACTTCTCTTTTTTTTTTTTTTTGGTGGTGGGGAGATAATAAGGTAATTCTGGTGGGGGGTGGGGAGGTAATTAGGGTTATATGTCTATTTTAGAGGACGTGATGGGGGCTGAACCCAGGACCTTATGCTTGCTAAGCATGTGCCCCATCACTTGAGCTGTGCCCTCCCCTCTAGAGTCTATGCTCTTAGCTGCTAATCCTCACTGTCCCACATGGTAACTGTGGGGGAAGTACAGTTCATTCATTCACTCGTTAAACTCAGCCTTCCCGGTGCCTGAGATTCAGCAGTGAACAAGACAACATGTTTCCTGCCTTAAATGAGCTTGTCGCCTCCTGATATATTATCTTCATTTTACCCAGGAAGAAACAAGGTCAAGAAGATTAGCCTTTTCCTGTTAACACCGGAGGATACATGAGGTGCTTTATTTTAATTCTGCCATTTGACTTACACCATGGGGAGGGAAAGCTGCCTTGCAAATCCTGGAGCTCACAAACCTGTTAATCCTGAATTTTTTTTAACACTGTCCCTTACTTGATACTTGATCTGAGAAAGGATGAAGTAAACCTAAAAATGTTCTAAGAGAGCTTGTGGCTTATACAAGGTAACTAACCAGCCACTGTTTACTATCCTAACAGGAATCTGTAGGCATATTTCTTTTCTTTCTCTTTTTTCCTTTTTATGGGCAGCTTTTAAAAACCAAATCAAACCAACCAAACCAAATCACTGATAATTCAACAGCAGGTTCTAAATCACCCCCAAGACAGCAGCTAAACTCGGTTTAGACTTACAATGCGGTTTCTGGTGGTTGGATTGAAGAATGTATCTCTATCCTGAATATAAAAGTCTTTCATGGAGCTCTTCTCAAATAGGGCAATGAAAAACTCTTGTTCCGGTTGTTGATACTTTCATCCACTTGGAGGACTTTCATCAAACAGCGGAAGTTATCAAAGGCTGAGGACCGGGTTTTCAAATCATTGGGCTTCAGAGGCAATATTATGTGCAGTATCTCAGCGTATGTACAGAACACCTCCCATAGGGGGTGTACTTTTGCAAATACAAGCTTGTCATCCAAAACCTATATTGGGAGAATGAAAACACAAACCAGGAAAATATTTTCACATTTTTAGTATACAGATTTTTCCTACGTTGCTGGTAGTTAAAGCACTTGTGCAAACACACACATATGTCACACTGGTAAAAGTGAAGATATAATAAAAATAGATTTGCAATACATCATACATTTTTGCCTTAAAGATAATTTCTTTGTTGAAATTACTGAAAAGTTTTTTAAATTCCTTACAGTTCCTTCATAAAATAACCAATGTTTTAGATAAAGAAAAGCAAACTTGTTAATTTTTAGTCCAAATTAGTAACTAAAAATAGAAACACCAAAATATTCTTTGCAGTGGTATTGTAATGACAAATTTTTAAATTTCTGAAACCTAGAACTATTTACATATCTGTTCAATATATTGTTAAACAGCCATTAAAAGGGATTTAAAAGATTTATATTTATTGATATGGAATATATAATAAAAGGAGGAAACAAAAAAATGTGAAATAATAATTTTCCTTTTTGGAAGGGAAAAATATCTTCATTTGAACAAAAAAAAGTTTAGAAGGATTTTATGATCCTTTATATATAATTAAGGTACAGATGGTTTTTAATTCCACTGTTCTTTCACTTTCAATTTTGGGGGTAACTTTTTATAATAAAAAAATCTTTAAAAAGGTTCTTGCATAAATACATTAATAGATATATTTATGACTATATTCTCTGGCTATTAAAAAAGATCTCCTAGCTGTGGATCTGAAACTTACATTCCATAATGCAGATTCTGACTGACTCGCCTCCCAGCCCACAGCAAAGGCACGGCTAGTGTGACATGTTTCAAATACCATTCCAAGGAACATGCAGGCTCCCAGCCAATGGCTGCAAGGGGACTGACACTGATCTGGTTGCTCCCAGCTGCAGACCATCACAGATGAGGTTAGATCCACAGGCTCATATTTTCTCTGTCAAAAGAAATCAGAAAGTGTTAGGCTTTTACTTACACCAGGGAACAAGAATTTGTTTTTTTATGCAAAAAAATAACAACAAACCAATTTGAACCTGATGAAAAGACATTTACTCAAAACAGCACAGTAGCAATGAAGGTGCTCTGGCAGACAGGGACTTGTTGGATTCCTGTGAGTGCTGGACTCCTCACATGGAATTTCCTTGGCACTCCAGAAGGCCTGTGGTTGTCCTCATGGGTTTGTGGCCATAAGTGGCGCACAAAAGTCTCTGGCTTTGCCACAGTTTCAAAGCCTTTTTGGCTTATGAAAGGTTTTGCCCTCAAATGGAGTTTTCTTG
Source organism: Vicugna pacos (assembly GCF_048564905.1). Classification (NCBI taxonomy): domain Eukaryota; kingdom Metazoa; phylum Chordata; class Mammalia; order Artiodactyla; family Camelidae; genus Vicugna; species Vicugna pacos. The sequence goes on from NW_027328799.1 coordinate 145,091, forward strand.
AGTCCAGTCACTGATGTCATTTACCAGAGTCACAGTCCAGATCTGATATTCTAGACTCTTAATATCTTGCAGACATTCAAATGGTTCAGGTTTGGATGTGTATTCACCTCTGCAGGCCTGGACCAAATCCGATAAAGACACCCGGACAAGTTCAGCAAAATACAAAGAAATTTTTCTCTCTGCAAGACTGAAATGTCTGTGAAGCTATAAAAACATCTGCACCTACAAAAATAGGGAACCAACTCATCAATAACATATCTATCCATAATGCATGGACATTCAAAATAAATACTGTATTTACTCCTATTAAATTCTATCTTGCTTTTGCCAAACTGTGTCCTAAACTGAAAGGAAAGTAGGTAAATGTAGAGAATTTTTTACCTTTTAAGAGAAAAAGGAACCCTCCTACTCGGTTGGTGGGAATGTAAATTGGTGCAGCCTCTATGGAGGACAGAAAAGAGGTTCCATAAAAAAATGAAAATAGACTTCCGTGTGATCCAGCAATCCCATTCATGGATATATGTTTGGAGAAAAATTTAATTCAAAAAGACACATGCACCCCAATGTTCACAGCAGCACAATTTAAAATAGCCAAGACACTGAAACAACCCAAATGTTCACTGACAGATGACTGGATAAAGAAGTTGTGGTATATTATATATATATATATATATATATATATGTATATATACATGTATGCATATATATACACACGCATATATACACATGAACACACACACAAATGGAATACTGTTCAGCCACTAAAAAATAAAATAATGACATTTGCAATAACATGGATGGACCTACAGGGTATTATGCTAAGTGAAATAAGTCAGAGAAAGAAAAACAAATATTCTATGTATTAACTTATATGTATATCTAAAAAATAAAACAAATTAATGACTATAATAAAACAGAAATAGACTCACAGGTACACAGAACAGACTGGTGGTTACCAATGGGGAGAAGGAGAAGAGGGGAGGCAGGAAGGGGTTAGGGGATTGAGAGGTAAAAAGTACTAAGTATAAAATGGATAGGTTACAGGGCTGTATCATACAGCACAGGGAAATATAGCCATTATTTTATGGTGACTTTAAATGGAATATAATCTATAAAAATGTTGAGCCTCTGTTTTGTACACCTGAAACTAATATGATGCAAATCAACTACTCAATTACAAAATTTTTAATCAAAGTTTTCTTTTCATATTATTTGCAATAAGTTAGAAGCCAGCACTGTCAATAGAAACATAGTGCAAGTCACAATTTTCCAGTAATCCCATTTAGAAAATAAAAAGGAACAAGTGAAATTAATTCCAGTAATAATTACATTTATCCCAAAATATCCAATATACTATCATTTCAAAAGTGTGATTGACACTTTTAAAACTTATTAATAATATTTTACATTATTTTTGTTGTACAAAGTCTTGAAAATCTATTATGTATTTTCCACTTATAGAACATCTCAATTCACAATAGCCACATGTGGCTGGTGGCTACCATACTACACAGACCAGATTACACCATTCACAATTCTGATAAATTAACTGCTCTTACTTATTTAAAAAACTTGCAGAAAAGGGTTTAGATATTCCCTCTATCAAACAAAGCAACCTTGACAGGTGGGGATTATTTTCATTATAAAGTGAAAAATAAAGGTAAGAGAGCCATGCTTACATGTATGTTAAGGTAACAATACCTTCTTAATTCATTCAGGACTTTACAATCTTTCTTCATATGCCAAGGATTCACTGTCACTGTGCAATGTTTTTCACTACTATCATCTTTGTGATTGAGAGGCTTCTGATGACCCTGCTTTGTGCTTCTGTACATAAAGTAACAAAACAGAGAAAAAGACCTTATTAAAGATAATTTAGGGGGGAGGGTATAGCTCAAGTGAAAGATCATGTTCTTAGCATGCACAAGGGCCTGGGTTCAATCTCCAGTAATTCTTCTAAAAATAAAATAAATAAATAAAAACCTAATTACCACCCCCCAGCAAAAAATTAATTTATTACTTTAATTAAAAGTTTAAAAAAGATAATTTAGTGCAGGCTTATCAGGCTACAAGAGCTACAATGAATGCCCCCACCCATTAATTTAGAAGAAGTCTCACAGTATTTCTCAGCATAAAGGCTAAAATATAATTGAGAACACTTCCTGATGGTCAGCATCATTTTAACAAAAATGTAGATAATTACGTCCCTGTTGTCAAATTTCTGTCAGAGTTGGGCATGGAACATTTAGTTAGTAAAAGTGATTTTGCAGCTCTCTTTGAAAGAAATGCTGAGAAATGATCTTTTCTGTTGGAAATTAGCCTGCTTTTAAATTCTTCAGTAGGCATAAGTGTTTACAAACCAGGCAGGAACTGGATTATATTTTACATATACTTTAGAAACTGATTTGAATTTTGCCCTCTACCTGCAAGGCTATTTCTTAGGTAATAACATAAGCAGGCCACTATACTAAATTTTGTTTCCCTGTTTGCTTAATCCTCACAACAACTCTGTAAGCTGCTATTATTACCCCCATATAACAGATAAAGAGCTTGAGGCAGAAAATAATTTGGGTAACTTGGTAAATGGTGGAGCTGGGTAAGACTGCAGCCAGTCTGACACTCAGGTCCATTCTTCTCACCAATGTCTGATACTGCTACCTACATTCAGCAATGACCGCTAATTTCATATTTAAGTGTGTCATTTCTAAAAGTGCAAAGCTATATTAGTACTGCTGTGTAAATTATCCGTTTGAGATGTGATTGCCAAAAAAAAAAAAGAAATAAAATCAGGGTGCCACTGAGGGGGGGCAAACTGCATATGGACGGACACAAGGGGACTTTGTGAGGACAAAGTTGCACAAATCTAGAAATAGCTAAAATGGCTGACTTGTACAATTATAATGTGTGAATTTTATGGCCTGTAAATTACACCTTAATACAGATATTAAATTAAGAAACTGGGATACAAAATTAAGACTAAAACACATATATAAATCACACAAAGAACAACAGGCAAATATCATTATTTACTGCACCATTGTCCTTGATGCAGCTTCCTATCCTCACCCATTCCTGAAAGGATGATTCATTTTTAAAATAGTCTTTTAATTTATTCAGCAAATAATTTTTGATTGCCTACTATGTACCCAGGACTAGTCTAGGCAGTTGGAATAGATAAATAAACAATACAAAAGTCCTGTCCTCACGGAGCTTTGTTGGAGTCTAGCTGGGATGGGGGTGGAGATGACAATTCACACAACAGAGCAGCAGAGGAGGTGGCATGTTAGGAAAGAGGAACCATGGAAAAATCAAAAAAGGGCAAGGTAAAGAGAGTTTAGGGTATGGGATGAGGGTGATGTTGTATTAAATACCAGAGCAGGCCACACTGAGGACTGAGGTTAGAACTAAGACTTGGAGGTGAGAAGTCCCAGGTGGACGGAATAACCATCACCGAGGCCAGCGTGCACTTCGCATGTTCCAGAATGGGGGCACGGCTGGAGCTGCGGAGAAGGGTCAGTGCAGATCCTGTATGGCCTTGGAGGACGTTGTAAGGACTGTGGCTTTTACCCAGAGTGAAATGGGGAGGCACTGCAGAAGGACGACACAATCTAACTTAGGTTTTCGAGGCTCACTTGACTGCCAGGTGAGAATAGTCGAAACGGGTCAGAGATGAAAGGAGGGAAGCCTCTGAGAAGGGCTGTGCAGGAGGAGAGGACAGTGGCTCAGGGTAGGGAAGCAGCAGTGGAGGCAGGAACCATGGTGAGAAGTGGCTGGGTTCTGGATATGTTTTAAAGGCAGTGTTAAACCAGATCTATTGACAGAATTCATGTGGTATGTCAGTGAAAGTCAGAATAACTCCAAGTTTTTTGACCCAAGCAGCTGGATGGATTAAGTTTCCACTAACTGAATGGGGGAGGTTGCAGTAAGAACCAGTTTGGGGTGTAGGAGAACAAAGAGCTCAGTTTTTACACATGTTGCTTTTAAGATATCAGAGTTTCAAGTGAAGATGTCAAATCAGCAGAAGATTGTAAGAGTCCAGAGTTGGAGAGAAAAATTCTAGCAGGAGACAGAAATGTGGGAATCATGGGTCACACAGGTGGCACAGGAAGACATGAAACCCAGGTACTCAAACATTAAGATAACCTGGCATTAACCATAGAAGTTGTCCTTGAGGGTCTGCCTACTAGGTGTGGATATCAGTCCTATTTCCTGACCACTCGAGTTTTAAAAAGCAACTTACAAATTAATTCGTGCAAGACACTGCCTCCAGTGGGTGGGTCCAGAGCTGGAGTGGGAGAATTGGATGGTGCACACTACTCCCTACAGTAGAATGTGTGTGTGTGTGTGTGTGTACACATGTGTGTGTGCGCAGGGGGATGAGATACACCTGGCTTAAGAAAAAGAGCTAGTAAGTCTAGAAGCTGAAAGATGAAAGAACATCCAGATATGGTAGAGGGAACAGGGGAAACACTGTGTACTGTAAGACATATCCCCATAATGCCATTTCCCACCATCCTTTCATCAGGAACACAGTTGGAAAGGGGGGAATTATGTAGATACGTGTGATGTACACAAACTTTCTGAGTATGTAACACAGAATATCTACATATGTATCAAGTTAGTGATATTTATATATGCTTCAAGTTTAAAAACAAGTTCACAACAGAGGGAAAATAAAATACTGAGGAGTGGTAGAAGTATCATAGAAGGCCTTTCAATGCTCAGAATGGAAGCAAAAGCAGCTTCACCCAACAAAGAACGTCAATAAGAGTCAAGAATGTTTATATTTGCTTAAGAAATTGAGAGTTACAACTTCCTGCTTTAAAGAATTAACATAAGACAGATACCACACTATAAGCAACGTCTATACTGGAGCTTTCTTAAAGCTATTTTAGTTCCTGCTTGTTCTGATGTACTCCAGACACTCTGCAAAGAAAACCTTCTATTCAAAGGCTTAAAGGAATAAAATAAGAAATAACACTGCATTCTTTTCAGTGGTCTCTGTACTGAAAGTCACTTGCAAATGCAGCACCCTGCCACAGGTCCACATTTTTAACAATAAAGACCTTTGCGCAATTTTTCAATTGCTATGTGACTTTGGGTCAGTCTCTCACTAAGAAGCAGAATGGAGTACCAGAAAATGACACATCAGGTCTAAAACTACAGATGTGGGAGATGAACCTACACCAGGAAACAGCTAAGTGGGAGGGTAAGGTTTACCTTTGAAGTTACCGTAAGTGCAGTTACACCTGCTCCCTGCTTCCCCTGTGAAGTGAAGAGCTAGTCTTTTCCAGAAAAGCTCTCATTCTGAGAACTGTCTTCTTTAAAATATTCGGAGATTCTCTTTTAAGGTTCTTGCACTTTTAAGCCTTTCCCCAACTCTACATCCTATAACAAGTGTAAAAATTATCCTATAGCCTATTGTTACAGAACATACTCTACAAAAGCTGAGGTTTCCCAGGGTTTGGATCCCAGAACTCTGCTACCAGATAATCCTAAAGCTTTCCTTCCATAACAGACTCTTCCGCCAATTCCCAGCTGCGGGCAAATTCGGCTTCTCAGACCAGGTAACTTTCTAACTCTGCCTACGAACACTCTGCTGCCAGTAAAGGAACTCTCAGACAGAAAGCACACAATGCCCCTAGTGAGGGTTGCCTCCTTCAATCAATCAAGATGCCATCACCAAGCAAATATTTAAACCTACTGCAAAACCTCTAAAGACATCTTACAAACAATATAGTTTGTATAGATGCATACTATTTGCTCTGGAATAGTGATTTCCAATGGAAGGAACAAAGGACCACATGACCCAAGCAATTTTTTAAAACTGCACATAACCATCCCTCTTCACGTGAGGATTCAGGCAAGACGGTCTTACAGGCCTAGGTGTAACAGAATGACAGCACCTCTAGGAGTAGGTTGAAAAGCAGCGAGGTAGACTTCTAGTGAAAGGGGGTGATGTAATAGGCCCCATCGCCCACTTACCTACCAGCACAGGACAGTCATCTCAGATCGAGAACAAACACTTTGGGAAACAGAGGTTGTTTATATTTTTATGGTATTCTGGTGGAAATAATGCCCTGAGTCATGTGAAGTTGTGGCTGCAAAATTGAACAGGGGACTGGACATTTTCACATTCAGGACAAAAATAGCCCCTGGATAGCCACCATCTCTGCTCTCCCCTTTGCCTGTTCACCCCAAAAGCTGCAGGACTCTCCTGCTTGCAATGACACCCACCACTTCTCACAAATTCTTGCCAAGTTCACATCAGCAGCTGGTGGTGTCAAAGTCACCATTTGTACTGCTATGAAGTCCCTCCATTACTTTGTATCCCTTCTATTTTCTCTGTTGTCTTCCTAGCTACACTTGCATTCACAAGATAGTTACCGCACTAACATTGCCTCTGTAATCAGTCCAGGATATAGGAAGTAGAGATTCAACTGTAACCAGTCCCAGAATACTTGTCATGCCACACTAGTGTCCCAAAAAATACTCTGGCATCCCTCATCTCACTCAAAGAACCACTGCATTACTTAGAGGTTGTAAAATTAGAGGGCTTTCTCTACTGGGAAACACTGTGGCTTGTGGTAGAGTTGTGATTTCAGTTTTTGCAACTACTTACAGGCAAAAAGACATGGCCCGCAAATTTTCTTCAAGCGTTTGGTATTTAAACTTTCATTAGATACAGAGCCGGTGGACTAACCGTAATCTATGAACATATGGTCATATTATCAAATAATGTTCATGTCTACCTTACAGACATGTAAGAACTTGGATTACACCTGCAAGCCTCTAGGACTTTAGAATTAGATGTGAAGCATCCTGTGAGATAAAAAACCTCCTACCCAGTCACAGAACACAATTATAGACAACATGACACTAATGTCACTGAATACATTAGTATAGTCCATGTATGGTTAAGTTACATCTCCAATTTCTCAGAGCTGGAAAGGAGATGTCTAGAAAAGCTGGAAAAGCCCAATTACCAAAACAGCTCAAAAGTTAATGCAGACTCCTGCACCTCCCAGAGCAGAGGGCGGAGGGGGCATTGCCCAACACTCTGTCCTCCCCCAGGATGTGGCATGTGGGGAAGCAGGCAGGAATGGGTGGCTGGGACTCGGAGGTGGAGAGGTGATGAAAGCAAGAGTGGAACTGCTCTGGTCCTAGAACAACAGAGCTGTAAAAAGCTCGGCTTCAGTTCAACCAACTCCCTCTCCCACTTTCCCTCCCACCTACGTGACAAACAGCACAGCCAGGCACTTTCTGCCCATGACGGTGACTACTAGTAGGAAAGGGACCAGGATAAAAGCATGTCCTATAAAAGATCAGTCTGATTTTAAGGCTATGTTATAAACAATGAACAGCACTGTCAGAGTGGGACACTTGTGTGGCGCTCAAGTAGGGAGGAGGAGGTTGAGGATCCATTTCCAGCACTTCCATGTCTTTTATCACTCCTATTTCTGACCTTTCCTTTGCCACTTTTTGAAGCACTGCCATCACTGGCAGGTAAAGGGGCAGCAATGTGACTTGGCCGTTTGGCTGATGGGGCTACATTTCCCAGCAGTGGAATGAAAAGGCACTGGAAGAGGATCAGCTGGAAGATGTGAACTGCGGTCCTGGCTTGTGCCAAACACTAACCAGGTGACCCTGGGTTAGGCTCTTAGTCTCTCTGGGCTTCCGGCTGTTTACTTATAAAAGAAGGTTTTGTCATTGCACAAATATATCCAATATGAAATGTAACATGAAAGTCAAACATAAGGACATCTCACCTGCTTGCTTCAGGGAACTGTACAAGCACTGAACACTATGTGAATGTAAACACAGTCTTAAGAAAACTATTGAGGTAAAGCACTAAACTGAACATGGAGATAAAGTTTTATGGATTTTCTTGGCTTTCTTTTTTAATTGCAACACTGAATTAATAGTTATTAGCTATAATCCACACCACCACCACTGCGAATAAATAAAGAAGGTAAGCACTGCCTGGATGCCTGTTATTGCCCGATGCTAAGCAGGGTGAGGGGTATAAAGGAGGCTGAACAAGTGAGTCTTCTCCAGTTACCAGCTAAGTGAGGAGACACATTGGAAACCACCCAGGAATGGTACCAAGTCAGTACTCAAATCCAAGATTACAGACTACTGATCATAAACAGTACAGGAATACAAAGAGGAGCTAGAAGTATTTGGAATAAATAGGGAAGACTCTATGAAGGGGATGGGGCTCCAACTAGTTCTCAGGGCAATTCTAAGCTGTTTTAACTGAGGACTGGATAGGAAAAGGCTGGTGACTCCTGGTTTTTAATAAGGCACAGGTTACCCTAGGAGGCTAAGTTACATAATGATTGGAACAAATAAGGTAAGTCCAAAATGATGAAGGGTCGAGACTCCCTGGCTGAGATCTGGTTGTGTTAAGTCTTTGACTTGACTGTAGATGTGGGAGCACCAAAACTGTAGGTTGACTGAAAGGGGGGGAGAGAATATCCAAGGATTCAGCAGAAGGAAAAATTCATGTATCAGGGATGAAAGCTCTTCATCAGAGTATCAGCAATCAGAATAGACACTTGAAACCAAAAACATACAGTTCAAGAAGCTGACAAAATGTGGAGGGTGGTGAGAGAAAGATAAATCAAAGACCACTCCAAGCCTTTGTGTATTCAAGACCGAAAGAATGATTATCCCACTGAATAAGTGGAGACGCTGCAAGAAAAAAGATTATGAAATCAGCTTTAGACATGTTGAATCTGACGTATGAGCTAAGAGTAGGTTTTCTCTAAGAAGCTCAAAATTCAAAACTGAAGCACAGATGTTGAGTACAGGCTTAAGATGCAGATGGACAAGACATGATAAATCTCCTAAAAGAAAACATAGGCAAAACATTATCTGACATAAATCTTAGCAACATTCTCCTAGGGTAATCTACCCAGGCAATGGAAATAAGAGAAAAAATAAACAAAAGGGACATAATTAAACTCATAAATTTCTTCACAGCAAAGACAACCATAAGTAAAACAAAAGGAAACAACAACCTACGAATGGGAGAAAATATTTGCAAATGATACGACTAACAGAGGCTTAATTTTCAGAATATATATAACAGCTCATACAACTTAATAACAAAAAAACAAACAACTCAATCTTAAAATAGGCAGAAGACCTAAACAAGCATTTCTCCAATGAAGACACAATTGGCCAATAGGCACATGAAAGAATGCTCGATATCACTAATAAACTGAGAAATTCAAATCAAAACTATAATTAAGTATCAGCTCCCATCATTCAGAATGGCCATCGCTCAAAAGTTCATGAATGATAAATGCTAGAGAGGCTGTAGAGTGAAGGGTACCCTCTTACACTGCTGGTGGGAATCTAGTTTGGTGTAGTCATTATGGAAAGCATGGAAATCCCTGAAAAAACTAAAAGTAGACTTACCCTATGACCCAGCAATCCCACATCTGGGTATATAACTGGAAAGAACTCCAATGTGAAAAGATACCTGCACACCAGTATTCACAGCACCACTGTATACAAGAGCCGAGACATGGAGGAAAGCTAAATGTAGCAACAGATGACTGGATAAAGAAGTTGTGGCATATTTATACACTGGAATACTACTCTACCATGAATAGGACAAAATAAAACCATTTGCAGCAACATGGATGGAGCTAGAGATCGTCATTCTAAGTGAAAGCAGCCAGAAACAGAAAAATACCAAATGATACCACTCATATGTGCAATGTAACAAAAGAGAGAAAAAGACACTGTGAACTCATCTACAGAACAGAAACAGACTTGCAGACTTAGTAAACAATCAAGGTTACCAGGGAAAGGGGATAGGAAGGGATAAATTTGGGAGTTCGAGATTTACAAATGTCAGCCACTATATATAAAAAGAGATTTTAAATTAAGTTTCTTCTATATAGCACAGAAACCTATGTTCATTATCTAGCAATAACCTATAATGAAAAAGCTGATACAGCCACCAACTGAGGAAGCAGGAGAAGAAAGGAGAGTTAGTTATGCTGGGCTAGAGCCCACTTCTAAAATCCTTGTCAGCCACTGAGGCTGCCCCGAGTACACTGAGCTTTCCTCCCACGGACAGGGTGACATGACATGCATCCTGCAAACCTGGGGCAGCAGAGGCCGTCCCCAGGTCTGGCCCTAGGGGAGATGGGAGCAAGTCCACCTGCTCCCCTTGGGGCAGCACCCCTCCCTGCAGCCCCCGCCACCTGACTGCACCACGCCTGCATCTCAGGAAACCACTGACTTGAAAACAACTGATCCACAAACCTGGGGCAGCGGCAGGGAGATGGGCAGCGACCTGGCAAGCTGGTAGACTTGCCCCCATCTCCCCCATGGCCTGTCCAGGGCTCGGCCTCTGCTGCTCCAGGCACGGTCCGCAGGTCAGCCTGCTCTCGGGAGGAGGGCACGGTGTGGTTGAAGGCAGTGGCGGGTTATGGGGTCTGCCCATGGGAGCCCTTGGATTTGCTTCAAACTCCCCAGCGCATGGCCTGAGCTTGGCCTCTGCTGCCTCAGGTTCGTGGAACTCAGGTTACAGGTCAGCCTGCTCCTGGAAGGCGGGTGCTGTGCTGTCAGGGAAAGGCGGCAGCTGCGATGGCGGGATTGGGGCTGCCCTGTGAGAGCGCGGGGGTTGCAACAATTTCCCGCTGCTGCTGCAGCCATCCCAGCACACTCATCGCACCGAGCCCATCTCCCAGGAGCAGACTGACCTGTAACCTGAGTCCCACTAACCTGGGTCTTTAGAGGCCGCCCCCAAGGTCAGGCCGCAGGTAAGATGGGAGCAAATCCATGGGCTCTCATGGGGCAGTCCCCATTCCATCCGAGGCCCCGCGACCGCACCGCACCCACCTGCAAGGAGCAGGCCATCGTCTGAGGGCCAGTCGGAGATGCTCTGGAACCGTCCGGCGCCCTCCCAACTCCCGGGGCTGTACCTGCTCTCCTAAACCCTGTATAAGCGGCGGCAAAACCACGGTGTTCAGGAACTACTAATACCGGGGTTACCACGAACCACAGCGGCGGCTGGGACCCGCCTCAGGGTCCTAACGGGACGCGCGGCCGGGACCTCACCTCCGCACCCCTCCCTGGGCGCCTCCTCAGCTGCACAGCCCAGGCGTCACCCGCCGGCTCCCCGAGCAGCGCGCCCCCACCAGCGCCCTCTTAACTGTCCGGCAGCGGCAGCCGAGCCGCGGGCAAGCGGCGGCCCAGGCCCCAGGCCGTGTTCCTCTTCCAGGAGCTGGTCCAGGAGCAGCCGGCTGCCGCCAGCTTCCACGCGTTCTGGGTGGGTTCCGGCGTCCGCGCGTCTGTCCGTCTGCGCGTGCGCGCCCCTCCTCCTCCCGCCCGCAGCGCAAACTGCTCGGGTGGGTCTCCTGCTTTACCGGCCCTGGCCGCTGGGGCCGGGAGGAGCCAGGTGGGGCCCCTCCTGCTTGTCCCGCCGGGTCTCCATCCCCAGAGCCTTCACCCAGCCACCGACTGGGTCCTGGCATTGAACTAGAACCACGACTGCCCTAGGCCAGGCCTCACCCACCCAGCCCCACTTTCCCTGCTCAACTTCCCCTCCCTGTTACTACCCTCCCACCACTGGCCAGGCCCAGTCTCCCACCAGACCTTGAAGACAGGGCTCCTTCTCCTCACACCATGGTCCCTGCCCTGACACTCCATCCTGCTAGGTCCTAACCTATGGCCCCTACACCCACAAGCTTACCCCTCATGCCTCAGCACAGGACACCCAACATCCTGAAATTATCCCCCTCACCTCTCAGCCAGGTCTTTTCCACTCTGATCGGGCCCCACACCTCTCAACCTGTACCCCCACACCATGGGATCCCCTTAAATCTGAGTGCACCCCTACCCTGAGCTCACTCACTCACCCTTCACCCTGTGGTTGGGGTGGGGAAATCCGTGCTCCAGTAATGATGACTACTGCCACCAGTGGGGTATCGAGCCTAGTGTGCACCTTCAGAGTTAATGTCTGAGGCTACAGGGTGAGGCAGGCTGGGATGAAGGTGGTTCCAATTCCTGCCTTGGCACCCTGATCCCCGCAGCCTGTGCCTGAACTGACCTGATGGGTCAGGTTGATCCCAGACTGCCAGCCACTGGCCTTGGGCTTTCGGTGGTTGATGGTCCTGATGGTGATCTGGACTCCTAGGGCGGAGGCACTGGGCACGCGGACCTTTGGGGTGGGGGAGTTCAGAGTATGCACTTAATCCCAGGGTTAGACATCAGATGGTGGGCTGTGTGCATGGGGCTTTGTGCATGGCATGGACTCAGCACAGGTGGGTGCAGGGAACTTGTTCATTCACACCAGGCCAGAGGGAAGAGGGAAGGGAGCTTTTAAAGTGTCAAAGTGAGGAAGCCAAAGCTTTAGAGCAAAGTAGGAAGGTGCACTGGCCAGGCCACCATGGATCTTGCCGCAACGCTTGTCCCTTGCATCAGGGGAGACTGGCAGTTGACTGGCCAATGAGACATCCCCTGCTGTGGTATAGTTTACAGGCAATTGAAGGGATTTTGAAAGGTAATTTTAATCCAATAATTTTCAGTTTCTCTGTGGTAGATTAGGTCCAAAATCATGGTGAATCTGGCAGGGATCCTGCCTGAAATCCAGCCTGGGACAGTGGAGGACCCACCCAGGAATCATCCACTTAGCTCTCACCAAAAGTCACTGTAATAGAGAAGAACAAATCTGACTCCATATTGGATCTGTTCCTTTTCCTTTAACCCTCTGCCGTGTTATCTAGGCTTAGACTTGCAAGCTCTGCACTTTTTGTAAAACAGTGTTGCCTTTAGCCTGAAATAAACAGGAGAGCCTATTCTCAAAAGTCTGAGCTTTAAGGATATTAACACTTTGCACTCCTATAAAGATAACAAGTTGCAGAATAGAAAAAGTTTGTTTTGTTGCAGGTTTTGCAGGAACACCATGATCTGACCCACGTGGACAGCTGCAAAGGATTCCAAGAACAAAGAATTCCTACACCAACAAGTTTGCAACAACCAACCACAGCCCCTCCCCTTTTTAGTAGAAAAGGAGCCTGAAGTTGACATGGGGAAGATGGTTCTCCAAGATATTAGTCCGCCATTATCTTGGTTTACAGCTGTTTACGTAGACCAGGTCATAGTGCCTCTGTAAATCCCCTAACAAAACAAAAGTAGTTTTCTATTCTACAACCTGTTGTCTTTATATAAGTGCAAAAGTGTTAATATCCTTAAAAAATCAAAGCCTTGAAAGTAGGCTCTTCTGTATATTTAAGGCTAAAGGCAACATTGTTTTACAAAAGGTGCAGAGCTAGTAAAACTAAGCCTAGAAAAGAGGGCAAAGGGTTAAAGCCAAAAGGACAGATCTTCTATGGAGTCACATTTTTTCTTTTCTATTATACTATATTCTATTTTTGTTTTAAGTATATAAGAATAAAGTTTAGCCTTTTCCCATTTTAAATTGTGCAATTTTAAGGAGCATTAATTGCATTCACAGTGCTGTGAGACCAGCACCACTTGTTTCAGACTATTTCCTTCCTCAAAGTAAAAGCTTGTATACAAAGAGCACCCCACGTCCTACCTCCCCTAGCCCATGACAAGCCCTAATCCCCTTTCTCTCTCTATGTCTTTACGTATCCTGGAGGTTCCCTATCAGTGAAATCGTATAAAAGGTGGCTTTTTTTTGGTTTGTCTGCCCACATATCTTAAGTAGGGACGGGTGAATTATTTTTTTGTTTTGTTTTCACGTGAATTAGCATTTTTGTATTTTGAGAGGAAAGTCCAGATGGATTAAAGATGAGACGTACCAAATGAAGCCCTTTTAGTAACTCTGTGTATAATCTCGGGGTAGGCACTGCTGTTCTAACTGTGAAACCAGAGCCAGAAGGGAGATGCTTAGCTCTTCTTGTGGCAAAATAAATCCAAACAAAAGCAGAAAACAAAGGCCAAGAAAGACAGCTGGAAAGACAAACCACAGCCTGGAAAAACCTTTCCTCATGACCCAAGATCGGAAAAAAGCTTCACATCCCTGTGGTCCAAAAAGCTCTTGAAGCCCAGTGTTCTGAAAAGAAACAAAACACACAGAGTCAGTTCCAACGAGAGGCAGTGCAGGTGGCCAGTTTGTACTGGAGATGCTTGACCTCTCAGGTGAGGACACAGGCAGACAGACAGACTGCAGAGACAGCATTGGCCACCATCACCCTGGCAGGTCTTTAGCCCGGTGACAACCAGCCCTGGTGACAACGTGAGCAGGCAGAGGCCCCAGGAGGTACCCTGGAAGGAAGAGCAAATGGACGCTCCTCTCCGGCAGAACAAGGTGTAGGATGCATCAAAGTGCCACAGGTGCATCCCTTCCCTAGCAGTGCTGAGCCTTAGAGAAGATCCCACCAAAGTGCTTGCACAATTTTCAAAGATAATGTTTCTTCAGTAACATGAATTCAAAATAATCAATATGTCGTCAAGGGATTTTCAGAAGTGACCTGCCCTGGACCCGTACAATACACACACATAAATACACACATATACACATAAATATATACACACATACATACAGGAAAAGAGACAGACAGACTGAAACACAGAGAAGCAGGGGGAGACAGAGAAACAGAGAGACAACTCAGAGAGGCACTGAGAGACAGAGACAGAGAGAAGGAACACTGGAGCTGGTAATGAGTGGAACTCACATACATTTTCACAAGTCAGTCTATGTGTCAGAACCTGGTCCCAAAGTCGATCCACCCTCCAGGGGAGGGTGTGGGGATCCCACAAGGGTGTGGGGATCCCACAAGGGTGTGGGAACAGAAGGCAAAAAATAGGAAGCCATTGTGGGGCAGCCCACCACAGAGGCCGAGATGGGACACTGGGCCTGTATGTCAACATGACAGAATGACCTAGGAGGTTGTATGCCAGAGCGGATGATGTCAGAGTTGTACTTAATTACAGTCTCACGACTGTGAGCGGGGAAGCAAGCAGCAAGGAAAGTGACTTTCTCCAGACCCCAGGGCAGACCCCGGCCTGTGTGGGGTGTGCTTTGCACTCCACCAGCCCTCTGTGGGTTCCTTCCTTTGCTGAGTCTGTGCACGATCGCCCTGTGATGCCAGCCCGTGGGGGTGACAGATGCAATAGGTGTTTCTAGGTCTAGAGACAGGATGGCTTCTCTAGGAAGCAGGGGCCAGAATGATCCCCACTGTGCTGATGGGGGATTGGGGAGACCCTGAGAGGCACGTGGCTTGTCCAGGATGATAACACTGCTGAGTAGGGGGAGCCAGGTCTGAACCCAGCTGTGTCTTCAGAGCTGCGGCACTGGTTGCATCCAGGACTCCCCAGGGCTATGGGGGGGCTGAGTTGGTGTCACTGTGTGTGGACATGGCATGGAGTGAGAAATGAGAGATTGGAAGCCCAGAAAGGCCCTTGAGGAGCTTTGTGTAAGGAGGAAGCTTGGAGAAGTGGACCCCAGGAAGTGACCTCACTTCCCTGGCAATAGAGCCCAACAGAACTTGGAACCGAAGTCACCAGGCACCCGCTCTGTAGAGAAGTCCCTACTCAGCTCACCTGGTTGGAGACAGAGGCATGTTCTGCTGCATCCCATTATCCTGAGGCCACAGGCCCCAGAAAGCCCTCAGCGAGGGTCTCTACCAACGCTGCCGGCACTGGGTCAGGTCTCACCCAAGGCGCCTCTGGCCTTTTGGCCAGAGAGACCCAAGGTAACACAGGGAGGCCCAGGGCAGGCCCCCCGAGGCTGGGCCACCACTCAGATCCCATCCAGGTAGCCACACGGCCCCATCCTGCCTGGTGGAGGTGGAGCAGTCATGTTGGGGATGGGTATCTGCCTCAAGAAAGAGCAGGACAGAGGCCTGGGGGCCCGGTCACGTAGACAGCCCAGGACAAAGCTGGCTGGCTGGGATGTGGAGAGCCGGGGAAGGGTCCTGCCGCCCGAGGTGGAGCCCATGCTCTCTGGGTATGCATTTTCCCTCCCGGATGTCTGAGCTGAACAAGGTTCTGGTCTGATCTAGCAGCAGAGGGTAGAGTCTACAGAATCAGGAGTGTTCCTGGCCGGGAAGGACTCTGAGACTTCCATGCTGGGTCAGCTGCTGGTCACTATCATTGCAGAGCCAGATACCACATGTTGAAAAGAAGCTGATGAATAAGAACACCAACGCCCCCTCCCCAAGTGAAGGACTGGTGTGTCACTCTTCTGAGGGCCAGCGCAGACTCCTGGTGGGTCTGGATATGGAGGGGTCCCCACCACCATGGCCCACAAATCAGTGGGGCAGGCCTCCGACCCAGACATCACCCAGGGCTCTCCCAGGGACCTACCCGGGGCTGACGGGTAGCTCAGCACACCCTGGTCTGACCTGGAGCACCGTGCCCACCTCGCTGCAAGTCAGGTGGAGGACCAGGAGCCCCCGAAGCAGAGACCAAAGGTCAAAAAAGCAGGGCTGGTGTATGTGTGTAGGTGAGGGTGGGGCGAAGGCTGGGCCACACAGGGAGGTGTCCCTAGAGGCTACTGTTGGGACCAGAAAAGAGAATGGCCTCAGAACACCTGTCTGGAAAAATTCAGTCACAGAATACATCCTGTGGGCACTTTCTGGGTGGGAGCTGTCTGGAAAGCTCTGGGAAGCTTTCTGTCCTTGTAGAGGCACATGGAAAGGGAGGCAGGTGCGTAAATTTTTCCTCTCTCACAGCATGAGATCTTCCACAAGACTTAAAACTCTCTCCACTTCCAATAGTTACAGAGGAGGCAGGGGCAGGGGAAGATGTCAGAGACCAAAAATGGGACGAACTGGATCCAGCAGGAGACCTCGAGCTCCCTCCTGCCGCTCCTGCAGCTCCTCCTGAACCTGCGTCTGCAGCTGGACTGCTGGGCAACGGAGAAACAGTTCAGGCATCACCACCACCTGGGGTAGAGCCCCCTCTGCACCCACCCACACCTTCTTCTCCAAAATGTTCTCCAAAATTCCACCGTCAGTCCCCCCACAAACTTGACGTCCCTTCCGCTGGAGATGTTTTTGTTTCATTTTCTTTAGTTTCTTTGCTTGTTTCACATCATTTATGACATCCTTTATTTTTCTTTTTAGAGTTTCATGTAATAAAATGTAGACTTTTCCCCTTTTAAATTGTGCAATTCAGGAGCATTAGGGGAATTCACAATGTTGTGCGACCATCACTACCATCTAGTTTCACACTATTTCTTTCCTCAAAGTGAAACCTTGGATCCAGAGCATGCACTCCCCTCCCTCCTCACCCAGCCCCTGACAACCCCAAGTCCTCTTTCTCTTTGCGTGTCTTTACCTCTACTGGTTGTTCCCTGCCAATGAAATTTTAAAAAAGGATTTTTTCCTTCCTGCCCACATGTTTTCACCTGGGGCTGAGGATTTTTGTTTGTTTTCACTTGAAACAGCATTTTTATTATTTTCAGGGGATATGCAGGGGGATTAAAGATGTGATGCACAAAATGAAGCCCTTTTGGTAACTCTGTGCATAATCTCAGGGTAGACACTGCTGTTCCCCCTGTGACACCACAGCCAGAAGACACAAGGGAGATGCTTAGCTCTTCCTGTGGCAAAAACAAAACCAAACGAATCAAAAAAATTAGTAAAAGCCCAGAAAAATTGCTTGAAAGGCAAACCACAACCTGGAAAATGCATTCCTCATAACCCAAGGTTGGAGAAATTTTTCCCATTCCTGTAGTCCAAAATCCTTTTGAAACTCAGTGTTCTAAACAGAAACAGAACAGACATGGGCAGTTCCAATGAGAGGCAATGCAGGTGGCCAGTGTGTGTTAGAGATGCTTGACCTCTCAGGTGAGAACAGAGGCAGACGGAAACACTGCAGAGACAGCATTGGTCACCATCACACTGGCGGTTCTTTAGTCAGGTGACAACCAGCCCTGGTGACAATGTAAGCAGGCAGAGGCTCCAGCAGATCCCCTGGAGGGAAGAGTGAAGGGACGCTCCTCTTCAGGAGAACAGGGTGCAGGACGCATCAAAGGGCGACAGATGCATCTCTTCCTCAGAAGATCTGATACTTACAGTTCATCCTGCTAAAATCCTTACACACCTATTCAAAGATGCCTTTTCAAGGGTGTTCATCACAGCACTGGTTGAAACAGTCGGAATTAAAGCAACAATAATATTGATGGAGAGGGGATGGGGTCCATTCGTTCTGGTTCATGTGGATGAATGAATGCTGTTCAGTTGGAAAAGTGGGTGCCTGGTCTCAACCCAATGTCAAGGGAGGCCTCAGGGTGGAAGTATGCAGACCCACTCTCTGCATCCAGGGTCCCATCTGCACGACCACATGTGTGTGAAATCAATATAGATGGAAATTGATCTGATTGTGAGTGTGTGAGAGACAGAGATGGAGAGAGACATACTGAGAGACACAGAGACTGAGACATAAGCACCAAATCATTCATGACAGACACCGCTGTGGGTGGGAATTACAAATCACTTCTTTTTTAGGCAATATTTCAATTTTTTGTACTGTGTCTGTATTACTCTACTAATTCTAAAAGGATTAAAATCCTATGCTAATGTGACCCATTCATTACTCATCTATGGAGTAATTAAAGTACATTAATCCTATTTTTAAAAGAATTTAAAGCCTTCTCAGGACTCAGTTCCATTTCAGCTCAGTGGAAGCAGAGGTTCTCCAGGAGGTCGTGTCTCTTCTGAATCAGCATCCAATACAGGTGAGCAAGAAGTACCCGACTTGGACACTGAAGACTACAATAGATGAGAGAGTCTGTTGAGAGAAATTAAGACCTAAATTCAAAGAGAATAATCCCATATTCATGGAGCAGAAGGCTTCATTCTACTAAGATGACAAAGGTCCATGAATAGATCTAAGGATTCAAAGAATGCCTACCCAAATCCCAGGTGGTATTTTGCAGGAATTGACAATCAATCTAAAATTCACGTGGAAAATCCAGGGGGTCAGAATACATGAGTGAATCTTGAAAAAGAAGAACAAAGTTCGAGGAATGGAAAGTCAGATGGAACCCACGGTTAATACAAAACCTCTTTAAGCTGAAAATAACTGAGATTCAAAAGATGCAGAAGAAAACCTGTCATGGAAGCCAATTCTCTCCTTTCCCTTTTCCCTATTAAGTTAGGTTGATAAAAAAGCCTTTAACTTTCACCATTTAACATGGTAGGTACTTTTCTGGTTGGCTCCTGCGTGTGTATAAATAAAACGTTTCTCTCGTTCATCTCCTCTTTACTTCTGTGGGCTCTTTGGGAGGGACTCTGGATTATGGGGACCTGCTCTTTTCTCACCTTCTTTAGTGACATCTTTTGCCCATGGTGAAGTTCTTAAAAAAAAGAAAAGTCTCATTGGTTTTGGGTCAGATTTGGAACATGTATACCTTTGGAGACCCCCTGGAGGAACAATGGGGTTCAATACTGCCTGGAGAATTCACTTGTCAAAATGCCTAACAAGACGCTATTTGCAAGGTTTTGTTTTTTTTTTAAAGATTCTTACCCTAAAACAAATCCCCTATCTAAACCTCTTGGATGATCAAATATAAAGAAAAAAGGAGAATCATGTCTGGCCTAAGAACACTTGCTTAACAAAACAGAAGGACAGAATCAGTTTCAGAGCAAAAATTAAAATGCATTTATATCATCAACCCTCCCACCCTTTTGTACACTGTCCTCATGTAATCTGCCAGATGGCCCCCTGGAGAAGGCCCTTTGCCCGGAACTCGTGCTCAATTTCAGAGCTCGGCCAAGCGGGAGGTTGGTCCCCAGGGCCTGAGAGGGGCTATGTGTGAAATCTTCTCTGCTGAGACCCAGTGGGCTGAAGGGAACTGTGTTCTCTGAGGGAGAGAGAGCACACCGAGCCTCTGTGGAGGCATCTCTGAGATCCTCCCAAAGGCACACATCTCTAACTCTGGACACGGGAATTTTTGATTGGCATCTTAGTTGGAAATCTCCTCCTGGATAGAAAGAAGCAGATTCAAGATGTTGCAATTGGATGGGCAGGTCGGCCTCTCGAATTAGTCGATGAGGAGGACACGCAATTCTCTGCAGAAGTAGGAACACCCATCCCTGCTCGGCTGACGTCATGTACAGAGAAACAGACGCGACTCTAGGGGGAATTCAAAACCCACCAACCTTTCTTACCGACGTCAACATCCCCACTTTATTCTCCTGTCAGGTCTCTGCACAAAAACTGTGGCTCATCCCCAAATATCACATACCCATCACACTGTACCACTCTGTGTCTGTGTCCAACTCGAGCATTAAGGCCTGTGACCGTTACTGTTAATTCGTGTCCCCCTTTCTGCCCGTCTCCCGCCATCATCCCAGTCCAACCTCGGTGTCTCTCTCCAGGTCAGCAGTACTCTTCCCACTGGCTTCCCATCAGCTTACCTTGCCCTGCTTCCATTGCTTATTCCCCATACGTTACCCACAACGGTCTTATTAAAGTATGAATCAGATCAAGTTGTTCCGCATTGCAAAATACTTTTGTGATTTTCCATTGTATTCAGAAGGATATCCAGAGTCCCTACCAAGGCCCTATGTGATCCGGGCCCTCACCGATCTCTGCAGCCTCAGCTCTCACCGTTCTGCTCCAGCCCATCTTCACCGCCCCGATGGTCCCCACCAGGACAGCTGCGTTTCTAACTCCAAGTCTAGTACTTACACTTCTTCCGGCCTGGGAGGCTTTTCTTGTCTGTTACATACGTGGCTTATTCTTTTGCTTTATTCAGGACTTTGTTCAAATTATTTACCCTCAGAGAGGACTTATCTGACCAGATGATTTAGAATAGCATGCACATATTTCCTATTCAAACATTTTCCCTCCTAAAATGCTTTATGTTTCTTTGTGGCAATTATTAGTACCTGGTAGTACATCATATATTTATTTGCTTACTGGTTTACTGTCTGTCTTTCTTACTAGACCTATATTCATGGAACCACAAATAACTGTTTTAACCAGTAACTTTCAAACCACCTTTAAATGAATTCTTTTATAAGATGAGAATTTCAGAGGCTTCCACGGGTTGCTTAGGGGAAAAAAGAAAAAGGATTCAGGTTGAAATAATTTATTAAGGACCTGAGAGTTGGTTATTTATTTTATACATAGTAGTGTGTACCTGTTAATCCCAAACTCCTAATCTAGCAAAAGACCTAGCTGACTACTATTTTTAAAGGAATTTTTTTTCTTTTTAAACTTGGGTTGTTTGAGATCTCTTTTCTTCTTCATTATTTTTCTTTTTTTAAAGATTTTTTCTTATTATTTTTTTACATTGAGGTTCCGCAAATTGAATCCAGCATGTACTCTACCCCTTGAACTATACCATCCCCTCCAAAGACAATTATGTTTATACTTTGACAATACCATATTGAATTAAGATTTTTGTTCCATTTTCCCTTCATAGAGTTTATAACTGAGGGAGAGAGTCAGAGGAAGCCCTGGGCCAACCCTTCCTTCTCAGCGGGTCACTACACAGCAGAGGAGCTTGGCTGTCTCCAGGCCCAGCTCACCTTTCTGCTCTGAGGGCCGACTCAGGACACTTCTCTTAAAAGCGGCGTGTTAGAAGCAGCAGAAAGCCAACTAGCGAGCAACAATGACAAAACTGACCCACCTGCAGTTGGACATCATCTGCTCTGAAACGAACCTCTTAAATTTCTTCTTATTAGTGGATGGTTTTCAAAAATATTCCCAAGGAGATGAATCTCACTCCATTTTTCTGGATTTCTTAGGCCTTCTATGACTTTAACTGCAGGCTTCATTTTCTGCACAACATCTGCAGGGAAGCCAGGCAGAAAACGTGAACAGACCCTGCAGGCCGCGGCTGAGGCCTCCCGTCAAACATCCTTGTTGTGCAGAGCCTACGTTCATGGGACCAGTTTCATTACTGCTGTAATTAGTTCTTGTCCAAGTGTCCCACCGGAAATGTTTCTAGATAGAACGTGGCCTGACGCAGATGAGCAGTGGGGATGTGGGGTGCAGATGACACACAGACTGGAAGGAGAAAAGGGAAATGTTTCTTCAGGCTTCAGTTTGGAAGATTTCTGATTTTTATATGGACATTAAACTTGGTCAGGCTGAAGCACCATTTGCTCTAAGACGGGGTGATGTACACGTATCCCTACAACTTCAAAAAATATGTTGAAGCTGGGCGTAACAGCCTAGGGGACAGACAGCTTTGAGTGACACCTCCGTTCCAGGATGCCTATGATCTAGGGCTCACAAAGAGGAAAAGAATACACATATTTTGCCTCTGTAGTTCTATGTGAAATTATTTTGACCCTTGCCGGATGGTGTAAGATCAGAGAGCATGTAGTCTTTCGTACATCGCAAAGACGACAAGTCTTCTTGATGAGTCAGCAGACTGTTTCCGATGGCCCGGGGTCTATGTCAGACATTAGCTGTCTAGACAAATACCACACAGCCCCCCATCCCTCAAGGAGGTCACAGTGTGTCGTGGAAGGGAAAAATTTAAATAGGTTTTCAAAACAATTTGGTAAGAGTCACTTTGCATCATATATACTATATGTTCAGAGGGGCTCTTGCACTGCCTGGGGCTGTGTTCTAGAAGGTAGGGAAGGTGTCAGAGAGGAAATGCTTTCTGCACTGACATCTGACGGATTCCAGCAAATCTCTAGACCAGGAGAGTGCGTGGTGGGGACGGGATTCTCAGCAGCTTGCGTGTCTTGTGCAGACCCCTGGTCATGTCTAAGAGCACTTTGCACTTAGGGAAGGAAGGTCAGTGAGGCTAGAGGCTGTGAGGAACTAACGGAAGCTGAGGCTGAAAAAAAGCAGCAACGAGGTGATGAGAAGGTGTGACGTTAAATCAGAGAGCGTGGACTTCCTCACACACGCAGCGTGGAATTCTTTGCGGTTTTAAGGAGGAGAGTGACACAGATTAGTCATTAAAAGTGAGCAAAGTGGATTGTTCACTCTAAAGTACAGCACTGGGGAGACTAGAAAGGGGTGGGAATTAATGCAGTGGGGAGCGAGGAGCAGGGACTTAGTTGGGGGACATTAAGGAATAGAATTGTAGTACTGATGGGGGTGAGGGAGTGGAAAAGTAAAGGAAAACTCCCAGATGTTTGGCACAGAAAAGAGATGGGACAGTGATGCCATTGTTTGAAAAAGTAAAACTAGTTCTGGGCGAGTGTAAATCCAGACAAACAGAGCTTGAGATTTTTATGTGCTAACCAAATGTGAATGTCTACTTGTCAATTAGAAATATATTTCTGGGACTGAACTGAGATGTCCATGCTGGAAAAGATTTGACAGTTAATCATTGGACAGAGGGCAGTTGAAGCCAAGGGAATAAATGCCACCCACTGACAGTTTACCAAAAAAAGGGAAGGAGGGCACTTCTGGTTCAGAAAATATGGCAGACCAGAATCTTGAAGACCCACTCACTTAAGACACATAAAAACGTAGGACAAAATGCTGCCAGTGTTTTCCTGTTTTTTTTTTAAGGGCACGTTTATTGTGGTATGATACCTGTACAATAAAATACACATATTTCACATGTACTACTTGGTGAATTTGATAAATGTCTACACCCAGAAAACCATAACCACGATCAAGATAGCTAACATTTCCATCACTCCCCAAGAGGGGCACTTTTCGAATCCCCATATTTATCCCTTCCCATCCCCTTCTCTCCCTGTGAACCGTAAGTTTGTTTCTCTATGTCTGTGGGTCTGTTTATCTTCTGTATTTAAGTTCATATGTTTCTTTTTTTGATTCCACATATAAGTGATATCATATGGCATTTTTCTCTTTTTCTGGTTTACTTCACTTAGAATGACTATCTCTACGTCCATCCATGTTGCTGCAAATGACATTATTTGTTTTTTCATGGCTGAGTAGTATTCCATTGTATAAATATACTACTACTTCTTTATCCAGTCACCTGTCAATGGACATTTGGGTTGTTGCCATGTCCTGGCTATTATAAATACTGCTGCTGTGAGCATTGAGGTGCATGTGACTTTTTGAATTAGAGTTTTCTTCTGACATATGCCCGGGAATGGGAAGGCTGGATCATGAGTTAAGTCCATTTTCAGTTTTTAAAGGAACCTCCACACTGACTTCTCTAGTGACAATGCAGCCCATCTTGTGAAAGCAGAGCCATGCTCAGAAAGTAATGGGTATTTCTAAGGGCCAGACATGAAGTGCAGTGAGTGTGGCCTGTTCAAGAATCAGAGGGCAGTCTGCCAGGGCTGGAGGAGAGTGACAAGGGAAGTGTGGTACAGGTAGGAGTCAGACCATGTGGGGACATGGCAGGCTGGGATAAGGAGCCTGGACTTCCAGTAATCCCTTGGTAACCATGGGGCACTGGTTCCAGGACTCACCCTGAAGTCAACATCCATGGATGCTGACGCCTCTTGTATAAAATGACATAGGACTTGCATGGGACTCATGTACATCCCCCCATCTACTTTTATATATATATACAAACTTTTTTTATTGAGTTATAGTCATTTTGCAAAGTTGTATCAAATTCCAGCATACAGCACAAGTTTTCAGTTATACATGAGTATACACATATATTTGTTGTCACTTTCTCTTTCACTGTGTCCTCCTGTGTACTTTAAGTTATCTCTAGATTACTCATGGTATCTAATACAACATGAATGTTATGTAAGTAGTTGCCAGTGTATGGCAAATTCAAGTGTTGCTTTTTGAAACTTTCTGTTTTTTCAACAATATTTTCAATCCACCGTTAGTTGAATCTGCTGGATAGGGAGGCCCTAGATATGGAGAATCCCCAAGCTCCTCCTTCCCACATCCTATATTTTCACTGCAAGCACTGAAGGGGTCCAAACATAGAAGAGACCCATCTACCTGCTGGAAACCCTGAGGAATTCCGTCAGCGTATGTAGAGCAGGAGAGAAGGTTTAGGGCCAACTAGTGGGAAAGGAGGGCCTGCCTGGAGAGGATGGAGGAAGGACAGTAGTGGAAGCCATCACGTACTCTTACTGGAACTAGCTGACAGCAGTGAGGGACGCCAAGGAACTGGGTACACGTCACGTGTGGGGCGATCCTGGCCACCAGGTGCAGGGTTCACATAACTGGGACCCAGTTTGCAAGATCAAAATAACAAGGAGGCAAAGGGGCTGCCTCAGTCCCAGGATCCTGACAACGGCCACAGCGACGTGACCCCAGCTAATGCGGTTCCCCTAGTAAGCCAGAAAAACGAAACTCTGAGCCAAGATATTGCAGATTCCACTGCAGCCACATGGATAACTAGATCTCTAACCTGACAAAATGTAACCACCAGAAACAGGAATCTTTCCTTTTCTCTTCCTTTGGAACTTTGGACAGGGAGTCACAAATCTTTGACGGGAACCACCTATAAACCAATAGAGAGCTCACTTTTTCAGGAATAAGCATGGAGAAAAAGAGTGGGGTGATGGTTTAAAGCAGAAGTCAAAGTTGAAGCCCATCTGAGAAATGGTAAAAACATGTTTCTCAATGAATTCGAGTTATGGCAAAAAGAAGGAGGAAGGTTAAGGAAATCTCTATTAATATCCATTCACCATAAAAGACTAGCCAGCCATAAAAAGACAACACCTTAAATTAATAATTTTTTTTTTGGTGATGAAAAACAATGCCTTAATTTAAAACAAGGCTTGGGCCATCAACAACACTCTGAGAATTGTTGACGAGGAGAACATAAATCTGCATATAGATATGTAAGTGTTCCAAGTCCACCACTCAAAAACAATTAGTCAATCATGTGTCCAGTTGATTGGGAAATCCCAATAAGTAAATAACTCAAAAGTGGGAAAGACATGGGATTAAATAGTGGTAGTGAGCAATGAAATCCAAGATGTATATACCTATATTTTCTTTGTTAATGTAACAAACTTAAAGCAACTGTCTAAAAAGTAGTAACTGGAGCACACAAACACACACACACACAATTTAGAACAACAGAGAGGTAAAATATGCTAAATTTATCATTATTGAGGAACAGGATCTAATAGATTATTTCATTTTTGAGACTCTTATAGGAATACTGGTCCAATTGCATAAAAATTTATGAACTTAGAGATGATTTATAAAGATTTAGAGAGAATTTTCTTTAAGAGGCAATATAGCTTCCAAATCACTGAAGAGAAAATTAACAATAAAAAAATTAATTAATCTAGGTAATATGGAGTAACACTGACCATATTTACCACCCTAAAATAAACCACAAAATGGATAAAATATATGAAGCAATGATTTTTAAGACACGTGGAAACGATCATCCACTAGGACCTTGCCTTGCCACCTCGATACCAAGGCTCCTAGGCCTCCTACTGCCATCACAAAGGATGTCCACCAGGAGGCGACATTTCCTTCCTCTGCTCCTACTGCAGAGCCAGTCCTGAGCAGTCCTTTTCCAGGTGTTGGCAGGCAGCTCCCAGAAGTGCTCTCGTGGGCCTTGGTCCCTTTTGGCCACCAGCAAAGGGATCAAGGATGAGCAGTGAGCCTCCTTCCTCATCCAAGACCTAGGAAACTATCTGACTTCTGAGCAGCCCTTCACTCTTGTCTGCTGTCTGGTACTCTCCACCCGGCTTCCCGAGTCCCCGGCACGGGCAGCCTGCACGCTGGCCACAGCCCATCAGAATCTGTTCCCCCGCCAAGAGGCCACGCATGATCATGAGCAGGGCTCCAGGCCTCTGGAGCAGTGCGGCTTGGACTGGGTCCTGGCCCTGGGCGCGCGAGCTCCATGCCCTTGGTTGAGTCAGTCAACATCTCTAAGCTACAGTTTCCTCATCAGTAAAATGAGGACATAATCAATATGGAAAAAAAACAGAATCTGAGGGGGACTAAATTTCTGGTGATTGAAGATAATTTTAATTTTGATTTATACAGCAAAGGACATCATACAATTTTTACTACATCGTATTTCTAAAGGACAGCTTCTACTATTAAAAGTAATGCATGCACGTACACACAAACACACGTGCAGACACACTGGCTCTAGTCCACATACATCCCCACGGGCACACACACATGGAGTCATGTACCACCCACACACCCATAACATACGCACAACCACACACATCCTCAGGCGCACACACACACATAACATACAGAACCACATACATCCCCAGGTGCACGTGAGCACACACAAACACACAGTCATGTACAACACACGTCCCCAGGTGCGCGCGTGCACACACACACGTCTTACACACTTTGGCGTTATTCTAAATCAATTTACAATTGAGGGTCACAGTGTCCATTGTTTTATCCACTCAGAAGGTCCTGACTTTGGAGCGTGAAGCAGGAGCTCTCCTCTCTGGAGATGGTCTTTACCAATTACAGTCTCAGTAGAGCCAACATAACTGCTCTGGACCTTTGGAAGTGCAGGCCAGAGCATACCTGGGAGCTCACATCCTGTACATGTAAACATGTTAAGTGCAGTAGGTTCTAAAGTCCTGCCTTTACAAATATACGTTCATTATAAGGGGGAAGACCAGGTTCAAATTTAGAATTCCAAGACACAGGGGAGTCCGGCAAAGAAAGTGAGCGTGTGGGGAGAGCTGATTCCCAGTCTCTGACCACTAGCCTGATCCTTTTCTTCCCAATGCTGGGTCCATCCCTTGCCACAAGTGGCCTTGGATGTTCACAGGGGGACACTCAAAACTCACATTCGGGATCTGCTCATACCCTCCATACATACAGCTGCCCTTTGGCCTCTCTGTGAGTCCTGGGAATCTGAGCTTCCGGGAGAGCCGGTGCAGGCACTAGGAATGGGTCAGGGGCTGCTGAGACAGGGCATCTGGGGTCCTGGGCTTCTAGAGCATGGGATGGAGCCAATGACCCTGCCCCCTTGGCCCTGCTGACTCCACCCCATGGAGGGCGTGGCCAGAGGAAGTGTCAGGGCCAGAGGGACCCTCTGCAGTGCAGGACCCAGGGCAGCGGGCCCCCTTGCCGGGGTCTAAGAGCAGAAGGCCTAAGGAAAGGTCTGAAGAGGCTGTAAGGTATCTTCATTCCCATTAATTAAACAAAAATAAAAGCATACCACAGGCGTGAGTGGAAAGGGATTTGTTAGAACAAGGGAAGGCACTTGCCAAGGTCTGGCCATAGAGGGCTGGTGGGTTTGTCAGGTTGATGAGGAACCAAGAGGCTGTTAGTCCCTTCTGGGTCTAAACACCTCTTGAATTCCTCCGGGTGACACTGAAATGCAGTGAGACACGGAACTCTCTTAAGTTGTTAAAATCTTCATGGTGAACCATTCAACTCTCTCCTCATTCTTGGCTGCGAAAGCACGATAAACACAGGCCAGAAACTCATCAGCCTGTTGGTTGGTTCACTATCCGTCTGGCGCCTCCTCTTGTAGGAGCCTTTATCACATCACCCAGGGCTGACCCGGCTCAGGATTATAGCTGATTTTCCGCAGGTGGCATCACTTGCTAGTGACATGAAGCAGGCACATTAGCCACCTCCCAAACACTGAGGCTCCTCCTGGGAGGAGACTTCAGACCCCCAATCCAGCCTCTGCACCACGATGTTCCTTAGTGTCACTACCGGTTTGCTGCCTTGGCCTCTAGCTTTGACCAGATCCTCGCCAGATTGTCGATAAATATCACCCATATACCACATCTAAGCTTGTGGTCCAGATGTGACCATGGTTCTTATTTTCTTCCCATCGATGGATTGTTTGATCTTTGAGTAATCATGTCGACAGCAAGGCCAGTACAGCCCTCTTGAGGCCTCCCCGAGCCGCCTCTGTGTATAACTGTCCTAGCACCCCAGGGGATCGGGTCTGAAGCCTGGCACTCAGACACGAGGATGTCAGCTGGAGAGACAGGAATTCACTCCTGCTGTGGCTTCTGCTGTGGCTCAATGTGGCCATAAAAACGGATCCCACAGGCCCTGACGTCACTTGACTCACTGCAGGGATGCTCCCACACTGCCGCGTTCCCCCAGAGACTGAGGGCTTTCTGCTTGTTCCGGAAGGCCCCACCCCCGAGGGGACACTGGGTCCAGTGGAGCGTCCAGCCTGCTTCCCCGCCAGCCCTTAGGGCCTTTGTGGGGCCTGGAACATCAACTAACCTCCCCTTAGGGACCCCTTTGTCCTTTGCAGCCAACAGACCTAGGTCATAAGCACTTTAACTCACCTGAGGGTGTTTTCCTCACTTCAGGGGCAGTGAGGACTGGGCTTCTTCACACTCCAAGTGCCCCCGGTCTGGATGCAGACAGTCTGGCTCTCCCCCAAGTCCTGCAGTTTCCGGCCACACCTCCTGCTGGTCACGGAGTCTGTGCTGTATTCTCTTCCAGGACAACAGGTGCACTCTGCCCCCCGCCCCATCCCCACCAGCAGTGGCAGAGGTGGAGGACAGGCGGGTGAGCTTGGGCCTGAGACACTGCCCTGAAATCAGTGCCCCAGAGGCCGCTGGTGACTAGAGGGACCACGGGGAAGAAGGCAGCATGGGATGGGAGGGGGAGGAAGGTTCAGGATAACGAGATGAAAAGGGGAACAGATAGCACCGTGAGGACCTCGACCATGAAAGGGAAGAAGATAGACAGTGACAGCTGGAGCGGTGTTGGCGTTAAAAGCTGCGGGCATTTTCATTTAATTTTATTAATTACCATTACATATAGTGACATATTTTTATTTGATTAAAGATTAGGTGCCATGTCATATAACAGGATATAGTATATTATTTATTAAATAATACATAATAGTAGATATACTAGCATGTTATGTTCTGTTTATTTATTATCAGATAGTATATAATACATATGTAGTTATTTATATACATAATATATAATTCATGCATCTATATAATATATAACACATAACAATGTAGGATTATGAATATTATATTTTATAACAAGATTACATAACAATAATGATGTAATATTATCCATTGTATATCTTGGCTCATGACACATTCTCACCTTAGGTGCCTGTCAGAAGTATTTATGTATTAAAATTAATATTATAAGAAACAGTTGTGAACCTGTCACCCAGCACCAGAACAGGACTATTGACAGTGACATACTGTGTCCTATCCTGCCCTAGGCCTCTTCTCACAGGAAGCAACCAGCATCCTGAATCCTGGCTTACACTTGCCTTGTGTTACTTTCACACACACAACATTTAAGATCAGTTAAAACAAATGAACTGCAGGTACATGCAACGAAGTGGATGCATCATACACCCTATGTTAAATTGAAAAAGTAAGCCCAAGAAGGTAGCCTATAGTGTGCTAAGCTTTTAACTGTGTATATATATGTCAACTAAACTCACTAAATTAAGAACAACTACAGCTAGAGTCCAGGTGGGAGAGGGACAGATAAAAGGTGAGGTGAGCAGATTTGCTGCAGGTGAGCGAGTTCCCTTCAAGTAACATGTCATTCTCTCTGAAGCAGGAGGCAAGGCCATCTGCTGGGAGTCAGGGAAGAGACAGAGGGAAGCTTAGAGGTGTGCAGAGAGCATAGAATGTTGACACCACTGTGTGGCAAGTGGGGAAATGTGCTCACTAGAGAAATCCTGGAGGATTGCCTGGCAGTGGCAACATGCTGGGCATTGATTTGTAGTCTTAGAAATCTGTGCTGGGAGAGCCTGCTGCCTGCAGGCTCAGAACAAATAGAGCTGGGTGAACCGAGATGGAAGTCATCCTGGTGAGGAAATGAAAAGATCAAGGGTCAAGGGGGTTTTGTTTGTCATAAAGAGAGTGCTGACTGTGGATGCAGAGCTGGAAGGTGGGGAAGTGGAAGTAAGAGGAACGTGGACAGGTAGGAAAGCAGAGGAGTCAGTGCATGATGCCCCAGTGAGGGTGAAGGAGGGCCAACGAGGCTGGTGGAGAAGCAGCTGGATGGCTAGAGTTGGGCACATAAAGGAGAGAGGCTGGACCTGGGGTGGAGACACGCCCGGGTATGAGCCCGGGGGTAGGGTGAATGGGAGGTGTCTGGCTCAGGCTGACGGAGAAGAAGACCCTACAATGACCATACTGGGTGGTGGAGGGAGAATCAACATTGACGTCTTGATGGTAGGCGGTGAGGCAATACAGAGTTGGTGGTCCAGCTGCTCCTGACTGAGGCAGATGAGCAGGGAGGCCAGGGTGGCAGGCACTGCTAGGAATGGACTGGGTTTTCCAGGTGTTCCCAAGAGAGGAGGAGAAATCACCTCATGGGGGAAAGTGAGCACAAGGAGGTCAACCCAGGCTCCTGATCAAACGGAGAGTGTGAGGGGGCAAATCGTCAACTCCAGAGATGGTGGCCTAGGAAGCAGGGACCATGGGTGAAGTGAGGGGACACTCAGAGAAGAGAGAGAGATGAGTCTTCTGGGTGTAGGGGGAAGAGAGGCCCCAGGACAAAGGAGCACAGGGGCACAGTGATGAGGATGGACTGGCTCTGTTGTGACACTGCAGGAATGGCTGGATCTTTGTCCTGAGGGCTTAGTTTGGGGGGGCTACTGGCCTCATGAGGGCCCCCCTCTCAGCAGCCTGGACAGATGCTCCCGCTCCTGATAGCTCTGTGGCCACCACTGTTCCCGGAAGGGCTCTGCCTCCATCTTCTATCAGACATTCCTGCCCAGTCCCCGACTGCCAGCGAGGGAGCCTGGGCCTCAAAGCCGTTTGCCGTGGAGGGACACAGGCTCCTTGGAGAAGCAGGCTGATCTTATTTTTCTCCGTAACCCACGGCCTAGCAAAGCGCCAGCCTATGGGTGGGCCATTCAGGGGCTCGGATACTTCTTAAATTAACTCAAAGCAGTAGAATAGCAGAGCTGGAGGAAGTGACCACTGAGCTCACAGAGTTCACTGCCCACACCCCCATTCTACAGATGAAGAAACAGAGGCCAAGCAGCCAAGGTCATGCTGCTCTTTAATGCTGGCCTCTGTTGGGCATACCAAGTGATGAGCTGCACTGAAGGGCCTGAGAGGGGGCTCTGGGGTCAGACAGCTTGGGTTCAAGTCCCACCCCTGCCATTTACTAGCTGTGTGATTAATGACTGTCCTTCCTGTAAAGTGCCACCTCATTTGTTTGTCATGAACACAGAGTTCCTTGAACAGCAGGACAGAATTCTTTAAAGGTTTGCTGTTGCTTTTGTTACTATTATCACCAAGTGAACCCTGAAATGAAGAACAAAGACAGCAAGATTTTTTATTTTAAAAGATTTTAAAATACGATGATGACTGTTTGATTTAATCTATTCAAGTTTGCATTTGACCATTATTAACAACTGCACAATGGATGACTTTTGAGGAAATGTTACTTCATGTCTTTAATTCTCACTAACTACACAGGCTATTCAACAGGAAGCAATTTTTTTTCCAGGAAGAGGGACAAAAAGTTAACAATATCTCTGTACCTCTCGGTTCCCAGTGAGTTGGTTGTGATCTGTCAACCCAACTTTGGGGAAATGCCCTCTCCTCCTGGGCTCGCTGCACTGCCACGTGGCCTCCAGGGGGCGATTTACCCCCACACGAATCCAGTATCTTGGTTCATATCTTTGCTTCAGATCCCTCAAGGACTGCCCATGCACCAGGGCCCCATCTGCCCCGCCAGTCTCACCTGCTGGCCTCCAGGAAACTATCCTGGGTCTCAACCATCCTCTGTTCCTATGCCCGCCCCACTACTCTTCATTTTGTCCTTCAAGTGTGGGCTCCTGTGGCTTGCCACCAAGCAGGGGTCTCCCAGTCCTCCACCTTGGGGAACTGCATCGTCCTGCACAGTGCCTAGCGAAACTGTGTGGAGGCCGGAAGAATACAGAACAACAGGTGCTCAGAGGGGCTGCCTTTCCCACTGCAGGGGCCCTGGAGAGCTTTCTCCCAGCTGGTTATTCACAGGCGCTGAAGCTGTGGAATCTCGATCTTACCAATTTAAAGGGCATCATCACTAATTACAAAAGAAATCATTTTTTCAGTAGCAAAAGGAGAAAAGACTTTGTGCCCCATGCCCCCATCTTTCTTCCTCCGCCTTCAGAGGTGATTCTCACTCTCTGGGCAAGGGTAGAAAGCAACAAACAGAATATTATTTTTCAATGATTCTTCTTTCCCACTCTGAAGATTGCATCCCAAGACTGATGAAGGCTAGGATGGTTTGGCTTCCCTGTACTGAGTATTCAGAGGCTCAGGGTGGAGGGGGTTAGGGAGATAATTCAGCATTATGGAACCAAACAGAGACATTAAAAGGTTCTACTCTAAACAGAAAGGAAGCAGGATGCTATAGAAATGGGAAAACCATCATTGGAAATGAAATAACGAGTTACAAGACAATAAACATGAAGATGTAAAAAAGAAAAAGTATATCAAAATACAAAAAGGTGGGAAAGGGAGACGGGTAGCAAGAAAAGATAGATTTTTTCTCTTTCTTTTTCCTTTTTCTCATTATTCTTAGGATGTGTTGGAGCCTACGTGATTATCAGTCTAAAGGAAATAGATATGATAATGGGTTGATATACTTGAAAAATAGGGTAACCACAAATCGAAAGCATATAATAGAGTTGAAAAAAAAAAACAAAAAAGAAACAAACTCTAAATGGCTTAAAGACTTAAACATTAGACAAGACGCTAAAAAACTCTCAGAAGAAAACATAGGCAAAACATTATTTGACATCTATCTCAGCAGTGTTTTCCTAGGGCAATCCACCCAAGCAACAGAAAATAAAAGCCAAAATAAACAAATGGGACCTAGTTACACCTATCAGCTATTTCAAAGCAATAGAAACCATAAGCAAAATGAAAAGACAACCTATGGAATGTGAGAAAATATTTGCAAAAGATGAGACTGAACATGGCTTAACTTGTAGACTATAAAAATAGTTCATACAACTTAATAAGAAAAAAAAATAAACAACCCAATCCAAAAATGGGCAGAACAACTAAACAAGCAATTCTCCAATGAAGATATACAAATGGCCAATAGGCATATGAAAAAAAGGCACAATATCGCTAATTATCTTAGAAATGCAAATCAAAACTACAATAAGTTATCATCTCACACTACTCAGAATGGCCACCATTCAAACATCCACTCACCATAGATGCTGGAGAGGCTTGGAGAAAAGGGAACCCTCCTACATTATTGCTGGGAATGTAGTTTGGTGAAGCCAATGTGGAAAACAATATGGAGATACCTCAAAAGACTAAAAAAAGACATCATTTGATCCAGCAATCCCACTCCTGGGCATATATCCAGAGGGAACCTTAATTTCAAAATATACCTGCACCCCAATGTTCACAGCAGCATTGTTTTCAATGACCAAGACATAGAAGCAACCTAAACGCCCACTGACAAATGACTGGATAAAGATGTAGTATTTAGATATAAAAGAATATTACACAGTTGTAACAAAGAAGGAAATAATGCCATTTACAGCAACATGGATGGACTTGGAGATTATCACACTAAAGTGAAATAACTCAGACAGAGAAAGACAAGTAACATATGATACCACTTATATGTGGAATTTTTAAAAAAGATACAAATAAACTTATTTACAAAACAAAAACAGACTCACAGACTTAGGAAACAAACTTAGGAGTTTGGGATTAACAATTACAAACTACTATATGTAAAAGAGACAAACAGCAAGGATTCACTGTAGAACACAGGGGAAAATGTTCAGTATCTTGCAACCTATAATGGAAAAGAACCTGAAAAAGAATAGACTATGTATATGTACAACTGAATCACTATGCTGTATACCTGAAACTAACAAAACAGCTGTATATCTGAAACTAACTAAACATTGTTAATCAACCACATTTCAATTAAAAAAAAAGATAAGCTCTAAATAGCTGTATTCAAAGAAAATCTTCAAATCTTACCTCCTACAAAAAGTAAAATGGGAAGCTTGAGCAGGACCAAATTATACTGAATGAGAGGTTACATACCTTCTCCAGCACGTGGCCCATGGTACACATACATCGTGTTTTCCTTCAGGTAAGAATGGCCCTTACTGCCCAGGGAGCGAGTCCTGCTGGGACAAGGCCTCTGTGGCAGTGGCCTCCTTGTCACCGCTCCATCTCACCAGAAGGCCAGGGTTTTCAGAGGGGAGGGAACACAGAGCTCATACACTTCAGATATATTTCCTGAGAAAAACTGTGGAAAGACCAAATTCACCTGCAGTGCAGGAAACATGAGCACGGCCCCTAAGCAGACTGACAAACCCGAAGCAAGACGGCCCGATGTTCACATCGGAACCAGAACAAAAACCGTCTGGCCCCAGTTAAACGATCACCATCTCACCTGCAATGAACTGTTCGTACTCATTGTCAGGGATGTTTCTGTTGAGACTTGAGAGATCAAAAAAGTCAGACCAGGGAATCCGGACCTGGTGGATGTCCAGGCTCTGCTAATGGTAGAGGCGGCCCCAAGGGGGTATCACCAGCACCGACTCTTCCATTTTCAGCAGGGTCTTCAGGAGGAAGGCGATGTGGATACAGACGCCCCTACGGAGGCTGAAGCCCTCCGGAGGGTTGACATAACACAGAAGGTACCTGGCAGGGAGCAAAGGAGAGCGGGTCTTCAGAGCCAGGTCTCTGCACAGGAATCCCGGCTTAGATAGAACAGATACAATGGGAATCTCTGCACAGCACATGGCCTAGACTCAAGACACGTTCAGCAGCTTCTGGTTTGTATAGTGGAGGCACTGCCCACCGATCTCTGTGTGGCCAATTATTTCGAGTCCGGGAGCACATGCAGAAGACATCTTGGCATCTGTCTATCAACGCTAAGCACCTGACTAGTACCTGAGCACCCGTTCTCCAGGGAATCTCAAACTTCTTGGCCTAAAGACCCCTGTACACTCTTAAATACTGAGGACTTCAAAAGGCTGCTGTTTATGTGGGTTAAATCTATCAATAGTTCCTGTGTTAGAAGTTAAATAAGAACTTTAAAAAATGCTTATGAGTTCACTTAAAAATAATAACAACCTACTACATGATACCATTAATACTCTTAAGCAAAAAATAAGTATATTTTTCTAAACAAAAATCATTAATGAGAGGAATAGCAGTGATTTTAATTTCTGAGAATCTCTTTTGGACTGGTGAGAGCTTAATTCTATCTGCCTCTACATTACCTGTTTTGTGATATCACAGACTAGGTTTTCCCTGGAAAACCCCACAGGAAACTCGGGAGTGCAAGAGTGTGCAAAAGGCAGGTGATTTCCCGGCGTTCCTACGAAAATAGTCTTGCATCTCAGGGGCCTCGGACTCACTTTGATAACTGCTGCCCTACCCTAGGCGAGACTCTCCTACACAAGAGCCAGGCAAGTGTCCTGGCTTCTTTAATGAGTTACCGCAGCAACACCCCTCCCTTCTCTGTGTTAATGTTTCCCACAACCTCCATTACTGCAGATGAGGATGTAATCCTCAACTGAGGCCTCTAATCCCAGAAGACTACCAACCTTGAAAGGGAGGGCCCATCTACCATCTCTACACCCCGCACAGTCTATTTTGAGTCAAGCCCTAGATAACTGCTAATTGACACTGACCCTTGTCTTATTCCTGAGTTTTAGCGAAGGAGCCAACATCTGGATGGAACTGAAATTTCCCTGCTGATATACAAGGCTGATAAACCACCCTATTCCAACATCTGATTCTGGGGCTCTTCAAAACGCGGGTAAGGCCCCGCTTCATAAAAGACGGGTCCTCCACCTGCCCTTCCCAGGGGTTCTGGGAGGCCGCGGCCACGCAGGGCTACCCGGAGTCGCGGTCCAAGCCCCAGAGCCCGAGGGGGAGGAAAGCCGGAGGCTGTGCCCCAGCCCTGTCCCCCCCGCCCCAACCCGCTCCCCGGCACCACAGCCCTCCCCGGCCGCCACACCAACCCGGATCCCACCCCGGTCCATGTCCACTGGCCCCGCCAACGGCGCTGCCGTACGTTTACCGTCTGTGAGACGCCGCCCCAGAAAGGATGTCGGCCGCCGACTGATGCGGCCAGAACTAGTGGCCCGGCCAAGCAAGCCGCCATCCCCAGCAGCAAACACCGCCATGGTCCCGGGCAGCTGCACACTTCCGGAGCCCGCTGCCTGCCCCAGAAGCGCACGCCAGCCCGCGAGGAGCGCGGCGTCTTTATCCATGGCAACGCCGCGGGGCCCTCCCCTAGCGCTTGCGTCTGCGTCCTCCCAAGGCTAGACGTGAGAGAGCAGAACTTTCGGAGCCAATGGGAGCAAGGGCGCGGCCAGGACGGGGGTGGGGGGAGGCTTATGGGGCAGCTGGGTGGGGCTGGGGCGGGCGGGGCCGCGCGGAGGTCCTCAGCTGCAGGTGGCACCGGCCGGAGGCTGGGGCAATGCTGCCAACAGTGGGCGGGGCGGCGGGGCAGCGGGGCGGGGGCACCCTCACCTGTCTGTGTGCGGGGCTCAGCCTGGGCTCCGCGGCCTCCGCTTGCACCGGAAGTGGACCCAGGCTACCGGTGGGCAAGATAGAGGACTGAGCCCAGGCAGGCACGGCTGGCCAGGTAGGGCACCTGAAGTGCAGATCCGCCAGGCCGGCTGCCGGCCTTGAATACGCGCTGCTAGGCAGTTTCCAAGAAGACGGGATCTGTCCCAAGAGGGGAGGTAGGGCAGGGTGCCAGATGCCTGGTTGGGTGCGGTCTTACAGGAGAGCCACGTTGAGAGGTTGCAGAGCAGCCCCTGTGTTGGCGGGGCTAGGAATTTGGGGTATAGGGTGGGGATGATGTGTGCCATTCCCTGTGGTCTCCCAAAGAACTCGCACCCCCAAGCAAAGGACCCTGCTCCCTCCACCCTTCACTGCATCCCCTGCCTTCCCCAGCACCACCGCCCCTGCCCCCGGAGTGTCCCATGACCTCTCCCCACACCAGGCACCGTCCCTGTTACAGGTACTTATCTCCTGGTGGTTCCAGCCCAAGGGTGGGGGCTGTATCTGACCAGTTAGGATGCCTGGAGCCTTTGTATGAAACCTCAGACTATAATGCAGGCGTGCACAGAGGCCCCTCAAACAGGATTCCCTGCATTCCCTCCCCACCACGCACCCACAGCGCAGCTGCCACACCAGGCCAAGCCTGCTGGAGGACCGCTGTTCCCTCTCCACCTGTCCCTGATCAAGAGTGCACCGCCCACACTGCTGGGTATTTAGTGGGCCTTAGAAGAGCAGCTGGTATTTTCATGGACAAATATTTGCTCTTTTGGGAAGAGTTGAGTGCAAAGGGATGTAGGGTATGCCTTTTCTGTTGTCCTGGAACTGGTGACTAGGATGCAAACTTAAGTCAAAGCAGTTTTTAGAGAGAGCCGCAATATATCTTACCCAAAGATCACTGTTCCCCTACAAAGGCAACACCACCTGGCGGGTGGGGTCCTGGTCCCT
This sequence comes from Vicugna pacos, assembly GCF_048564905.1. NCBI lineage: Eukaryota > Metazoa > Chordata > Mammalia > Artiodactyla > Camelidae > Vicugna > Vicugna pacos. Next base: position 183,337 of record NW_027328799.1, read on the forward strand.
CTTTCTGGAGGTTGGGCTTTGCACCCTCCAGCTGGGACAGAGCCCGAAACAGCTCTGAACACGCTCCAACAGGCTTTCCCAGCACAAACTGCCTTTATTTTGAATCTGGCTGAAGGAAGCAGCTGAGAAATCTGGGTAAATCTTCCTGGGTGTAACCATGCCTTTTGTGCTGAATGAAAGAGCGGCTCTCCACATGCTAACAGCTTAGAACTGAATGTGTGTCGAAGCCTTCATGCATGTAGCATGTTGGGAACAGCGTTTCATGGTGAGGGGAACTCTATAACTTACATGTGTATGGGGAAGCCCTCACTCCAACAGGGTTTTCCTGCACAAACTGCCTTTATTTCGAAATTGGCTCTTGCTGAGAAATCTTGGTAAGTGTTCTTAAGTGTAGCCATGCCCATTATGCAGGATGAAAGAGCGGCTCTACACTTTTTCACATCTCAGAGATGAATGTGTGTTGAAGCCGTCATTCATGTAGCGTGTTGGGAACACAGAATTTAGTGGTGAGAACTATGTAAATTACATGTCTATGATGAAGCACTCTCTCGAGCCGGGTATTCCAGTGCATACTGCCTTTATTTCGAAACTGGCTTCTCAGAAGCCTGTGGTCTCCACTGCAGGTCTGTCTCCAAACCCAGGGCCAGCATGGTAACTCTGCTCCCCCTGTCTATTCTGGAAGTTCTAGGTGTCCTCCATGGCCCTTCCACCATTATGTTTTTGGAAAACCCTGCAGATGGAATGGGCCTGAGAACAGGAGAGCTGGATGCCAGAAGCCACTGCCCAGTGTGAGGCTCCTGGGAGGGGCATCTCCTCTCCGTGGGCTCTGATCTAACCTCCCCTCTCCCCCACCCCCACCCCTCTCCTCCTGCATTTCCTGATTGATCCCTGGATAATGGTCCATAACAGGAATGACCTGGGAGAGGTTTTATGAGTCTTTAAGTGGAAAAGAAAAAAAAAAGAAATCTTTAGACAAGTTACTGAAAGTAACTTCCAGCTTTACCGGGAAAGACCTCATTCCAATGTTTAAGGCTAGTTGACAGGGTGTCAAATTGCTTAACCACTCACATCTGAGCAAGTGCTACCTCTCTCTCCAGCTCCCCGCAGCATCCACCTGTGGCAACTTGGCCAAAAGAAGGCAAGAAAGCTCTTTCCCCTCGCCAGCACCAGCGTGGCTTTGGAGTTAGTGGAGGCTGAGAGAAAGAGCCCCGCCCTGAGGTTTGAGGGGCCTCCAGCCACAGCCAGAGGAGCGGGGGTTTTCAGAGTGGCCCAGCAGGGAAACCAGGCAAGGCCACCTGGCCCAAGTCTTCCCTGCCCAGAGAGCCCCATGAACTGCTTTGGGCCATACTCCCCGTTTGGGCCCCCTGCAAAAAGTTACCACGGGAGCCACACCTGAGAAGGCAGAAGGACAGCCCTTTAGCCTGGGGTCCCAGCAGGTGTGCCCTGTGAGACCTGTGGCCACATAAGTTCCTTGTCTCTCCAGGTCACTGAAGGGACTGTGCTGGGCATCTTGGTGGTCAGGGACATGGGAACACCTCTAAACTCTGAAGAAGGACAGAGAGACTCTTCCTGGAAGCAAGGATTCCAGGGAGACACCTTGCCCAGAACTGGGGGACTGTGTCCTGAGTAGACCCCTGGGAGGCAATGTGGGGCTGTGGGGTCCTCTTCTGAGAAGGGAGCAGGTGAGTTTTCCGGGGGTGGGGTCCTGCTTTGTCCAGACATGTCCTTGTGTAAGACTCATTTACAAACACCTCCAAGTCCACCTAGGGGTGGCCCCAGAGGTGGGGGTAGAGGAGGAGAGTGAAGGGTGCAGACTTAGGGCCCCCTGAGCCACCCAGGGAGCCAAGGGTCAGTGGGAACATCTTGGGAGTCTAGTGCAGGGGTGGAGGACGAGCACTAAGAACATGCCAAGTCATGCAATAAAGTGACCCATGACCACGAGACACAGGTGGCCGTACACCAAAAGAGGCAGATAGAAATTTAGACCCAGGATCTGAGAACCTTGTGAGGGGCTGGAGGGTCCCAGGAACCCTCAGGAACAGCTCTTCTAGGGGCACAGACATCCCAATACACACATTTCTCATGGAAGCTTTTTGGGGTGCAGAGTGAGTTACCAGGATCCTGAACTTAGTATGGAATCCCACCCCCTTGTTCATCATGGTACCAGGCAATAAATTGCTGTCATTTGTCCCTGGACATGCACAGGGGAGCTGACTGCTGTGGGGGTCACTGCAGGACTAGAATCTTCTGGTGTCTGCTCTGTGACCACAGAAACCCAGGGGGATTTCTCAACGGGAGAACCTGGAGACCATGCCTGCAAGGACCACCCTCATGGGATGGCCAAGGAGCTCGTGGTACCCAGGTCACCAAGTGACGAAGTTGTGAGGTTGCCTGGGGTATCCTGGGGGCATGTAGATTTCTGAGGTCAGCACGTGGGCCCAGCACTGCTGGATGGTCTGCACAAAGAGGGCCCTGCCCTCCTGATGATGGCTCTTAACACCTGCAGGGAAACTGCTCCCAGGGCTCCTGGAGGTCCATATTGAGAGTGTCCTGCCAGCCTTGTGGGGTCACCTTCCCCTGATGCAGAAGCAGACCTCTCTCCCTTGAGGCCCAGGGGACACCTGGCTCAGGTGCCACCTGTGTGCCCTGGACACGCAGAGCCCCAGAGCTCTGGCACAGCCTGGGGTGTGGTGGTGTCCGGGCAAGAAAGGCCCTGGGAAGGGGGTCATTCAAGGACAGAGGCCACTCTGCAGGGATGCTGGACCTGGCAGCAATGCACTGCTTCAGTACTCCCTTGGGTTGGGTCTCCAACCTGTGGGATGGAAGGGCCACTCCTTCCTGCGGTGCAGTCGGGGGAACTAGATCCATCGTCAAGGTCAGCCCTGAAAATGGAGGCTGCGCTACCTCCATTCCTGGAAAGAAAATCAGTCCCCTCCAGTCCAGGAGATTCAGAAAGTCATTCAGCAATGTTCGGGGCCTCCACTTTAGGCTTTGAATTAGAGCTGAGCGGCTTAGGAGGCCAGATCCCTGTCCGTGGCTCCAGGAGCAGGCTTTCTGCTGGGGGACAGGATCCTCACAAACACCTGTGTCTTTGTGGGACACTCCCCTCTGACAAGCTGGGAGGCAGGGTGCGGTTGTGGGAAATCGTGTTTACATGAGCAGAAGGCCACCATGTGGTGGGGGCACAGGAGACTGTGAGAATGAGTCCCACAGCCTTTCTGGAATCAAAAAACTGGCAAATGTGAAAAAGTGCATAATTTGTTTTATTGAACAGGCTGCTTATGTACGTTTGGAGGACCAGGTTCAAGGACTCAGCATCCCTCCAGGACAATAGCCTCAAGAGAAGAACAGACAGAGCAGGAGGAGTTCTGGGGTTTCTCCCAGGAATGAGGTGGAACAGGGATTTCTGCAGATTTGCAAGGAGTCCCCGACCACTGAGCATGGGGTTACAGCCCCACGAGCCCCTGTCATGTTTGGCTTGGGCTCTGGTTCTGGCCTGCTCATGTATTCTTCCAGCAGAGTTCCAGAAACTCAGAGGGTGGAATTACAGGGGCTGCGTTTGGAACCTAGTGAGGAGTTGGAGGGTCCTTTATATTGAGTCCCTTCATCCTAATCACCGTAGCTGAAGCCCAACACCCCCCAGGCCCCCATGGTTGCCGTGGAGGGAGAACAAGCCTGGCAGGCGACCTAGGGGTCCCACTACTGTGTCCTTCCCTTGTCTTTGTTCCCTTTCACCCCGGAAGGTGTGATTGTCTCGTGTCATGGTGGCTTCCACAATGTCCCTCCCAGTAATCTCTCTTCTCCATCAGGTGGGGTTCCCAACCCCGCTCAGCCTTCTCTGCATGGATGCTGAAGGACCAGGCCCACCTGAAGTTCTGAGCTCGAGCAGTAAGGTGGAAACAAAGAAACCAATGGAAAAAAGAAGCAAGTGATTGTGGCAAAGCTCCCCACCACAGAGAAGCTGCCCTGAGTGGAAGGGAGAGTGTGGGCATGCCCGTTTGTTTCCTATCTCCCAGTGCTCTTAGCTTTCTTATTGCCTACCTGCATGGTTACAACAAAATGATCTGCAAAACTGAAAATATTTACTCTCTCGCTTTTACAGAAAAGGCTGGCCAGCCCCTGGTCCGGTACCAGGCAAGAGATTGGAGTTCCTTTCCAGTTTGGAAACATCTTGGCAGGCCCAGGTTTGCAAAGGTCTTTAAGAGTAGTTACGGAGTTTTGCTTTTAAACTTTTTTACGGCTCTATATACTTGTGAGATGTGGTTGTGATGTATAATTCTGAGTCGGGATTTTCTCAAACTGTTTCTCACTTCTTATACCAGACATTCCTAAATTCCAAGTGGAACTGCATATTAAGGAAGCCATGGAATTTAGCAAAAGGATACAGATCTCATTTCCTTTTAAGCATCGATGTACCTCCATCATGGCAGTATTTGTTATGTGTTATTGATAGGGGAACTAAGTAGTAAACAGATTAATAGAAAATAGGGGATTTTAGGTACACAGGTTCATCTTTTCAACATTGTTTGTAATATTTGCAGTTTAAGATGACCATTCCTGAGAAACAGGCAGCCTCTTAGAATGAAATAGCATTTCCTCTGAACCATAATTAATTTTTATTTTGTAGACAGCAGGAAGGGTAATAACACGTCACACATTTGGGGACGTCAAAGGGAAAATGTAACTTTCTGGGAGCGCACTCCCCCGCCTCCCCCTGCCCTTTTTACTGTCCCATTCTCCCTGGAAGGCTCTTTCATATCTTCTGCTCATGGCTCCAGTAACTCTTTCTTCCTCCTTGTTCCTCAGCTGGTAAGGTTAGTTTTCTACTTTGAACAAGCAAACAAGCCAACAGAAGAGAAATTTCACAAGCAACTCCCAGCGCATCCGCTCTCCTTCTGATGTCTGTGACCTCACTCTCGGTGCCCTACCGCTTATTAAAAGTGGCATCGAAAGCCAGTTCCTCCAAAAGTCCCCGAGGCCCCATCCCTCCCATCTTCTCTGGGTTTTCACTCCCAAAACCATCCTCTCTTTCACTGCCTCATCTATTTTGTTCTCCTGCTAGTTGGCACCATCAGTATATAAACGTCCATCCTCTTAAACCAACAGCACTCCTTGACCCTTATTCACCCCCACCAATTGCCACCCTGTGTCTTTGCAGCAAATCTTTAAGGATTTGTTTAAACTCACTGTCTGCATCTTCTCTTGAGCCATCCCCTTTTACACCCATTCTGGCTTTTCGCCTGATCCCTCGCTCTATGGAAACTGCCCTGTCAAGGCCATCAGTGACCCCATGTTGCTAAATATAGTGGTCAATTTTGACTCCTCATCATGCTTGGCCCCTCGGCAGCATTTGACCCAGCTGTTCCATCCCTCCTACCCCGTGTTCCTGCTTCACTCAACCCCCAGCCCATCTCTCTGTCTGTTTCTGCTTTTGGCCTGCTGGCTGGTCCTTTGCCAATGTCTCCTGTTTTTTCCAAACATATACTGTGGGTGTTCCCCAGGGTGGGTTCCTGGGCCTCTCCTCTCTCTCTCTGCTATTCCTTTGGTGGAAGCAACCCAGCCTTGGAAATTGGCATGCCATCAATTTCTCGATTTCTCCAAAATTCCCTGATTTGCCCTTTCCATCTGAGCCTTTATCCCTGAGACTCATATCACATTCTTTTCCTTTCCTTCATCTTGCTTTCACATTCATACATATGTTCTACTATGAAATTACTTTTCCAAATTTTGAATCAGTACATATATATCATGTAAAATGCTCAAATATGTATTATTTCCACTAAGATGCTAATTCTACCTTAGAACATTTCTGCACTTCTGTATTTATGTGAATAAAGCGAATAGTATTTCTACAAGCCTCATAGTTAAACACTGTTAGTTTGGGGCTATTATGTAACATGAAATAATGGTACATCAACATAGTCGTTTTTCATTTATTTTTATGTAACACCGAGATGAGGTTTTTGCCCTGAAGACTGGTTTTATTGAAATTTTACCTACGTTACGGACAGTCAGTTTATGTGAAAGCCCTCATTTCTCCCCTTTTTGATATATGCTCCATTTGGCTATATATAACATATAACTTGGCATGAAACAAAATTCCCAAATCATTCACATAATACAATTAATATGTTTAATTATATTTTTTAAATGTTAAAAAGAAAAAGAAAACAGATTCCTCTACCTATTAGGCACTTCTGTGGCAATATGTAACACACCCCTTAACCATGACATTGAAGAACTGAGCTGATACCAGCCCCTTTCCACCTGCTCAGCCCCACCTTTTCCCATCCCCTTTCCCATCCGGAGAGGACATCCCTCCCATTGTCCAGGCCCAGATGTTGGAACCATGTCCTTTCTCTCTCTTTCTTTTACACTCACAGACAGCAAATCCAGCTTGTTAGAAAATTCTGGATATTCTGTCTTAATTAAATACCTGCTCTCTGCTTCCCGCCCTCCTAAGAGCCACCTTCAGCCTTTCCTGGATACCAATAGCCTTCTGTTTCCATCTTTGCTTTCCTACAATCTCTCATCCACACAGAGTCAGAGGGAGCCTGTAAAAACATACATTGGGGGTGGTGGGTGTTGCTCAGTGGTAGGGCGCATGCTTAGCATGCTTGAGATCCTGGGTTCAATCACCAGCACATTCATTAAAATAAATAAATTACTTCCCCCCAAAAAACACAAACACAAAAGCATAAGTTGGACTACATCACCCCTCCCCTCAAAACTCACTAAACGGGTCACCATGTCATTAGGAGCCAAAGTCGTCACAAAGGCCTCAGGACCCGGCGTGCTCTGCCTCTCTGCCCACGCTCTCCCCTTCACTCTGGGGGCCTCTGGCTCCGGCTCTTCCTTCTTCCTCCGGATCTATTCTGCTTCAAGTTCATTACTCCGTGAGATCTGCCAGGATTGCCTTATTCTCTCCTGCCTGCCTCCCACCCCACCGCCATCACCCGAGTTTGCTCATATCACTCTTTTTTAAAAATTTATCCAAACTCTTGCTACCCCAACATGCTGCCTGTTTCCTCTGCTAAAATTCTGAGCCCCCAGTGATGGGGAGTCATGTCTAATTTGTTGACTGATAAAGCCCGAGAGCCTTGGGAACGGTCTAGTTAGGAGATTCCCGTATGTAGTAGGAGCTTATACACATTTGCTGAATGAATGTAGATGCCCTGGTCCAATCCGATGGAGCACTTCTGTGACGTGCTCAAAGAATAACTCTCCTTTCCACCTGAGAGGGGGTGACAACTTCCCTGGTGATTAAAGGCAAGAATTTTTTGCTTTATGCTGTTAACCTTAGGCGGGGAGACTGGGGGATCTTCATATATATTTTTAAATTTGGTTCACTCTGCAGTTGGTCTTTGGTCTCTGTATAATTTTGAGAAACTCTTTATGAGTGATCATTCTTTGATCAGATTGAACAGGTTCCAGGGGGAAGGACCAAGCCTGTCCCATCAGCCATTCTATGTGTCTTGTCCTGGGACCCAGCGGATGCTCAGCATGTAAGTGAACCGACAGGAGTGAGTGAAGAGATGGGAGCATCTCATTATTGTGGCGGATCTCTGTCCAATGCCTTGAGATTTGGGGAAGGGTTTACGAGTGCAGAAGGGAGAGGTCAGGTCCTCTGTGCTTTTCCTGAGTGCCCTGGCCTTACCCATTCCCCCAGCCCCCTCTGGGCAGCCAAGCCAAGGAGCTGGGCCACCAGGGGTTGTGCTGATCAATAATCCACCTTCACCCCAATTCCGGGGGTAGGTACACATGGTTGTAGACACTGGAGTCAGGTCCTTGGAGGAATTCCTCACCGAACTATGTTTTGGACCTTTTATTTTTCTCTAGAACCTCCAGCTGAAGAAGATTGTTTTAGACACATGAAAGTTGAGGACACCTTCTGTCCCCTCGCAACCCAGGTGGGGCTGGGAGTCTGCTGTTTCTATAGCCGGTGGGCTCGTGTTGATTTGGACATCCCTGTGCCTGAATTCCTGCAGTACACTCGGTGGTAAGGTTGGGGGTGCCTGGCAGGGAGGGAAGCGGGTTGGGAGACTGTACAGCTGGGCTGATGTTAACCTGGGGTGAGCGGGAGCTTGCTGATGCATGGCATCTCGGGGCAGGGAACTCTCCACACTCAAGAGGGGTTCCCACTCCCGCAGGGTCCCTTTGATCAGGGTGCTGGGCTGTCAGGGGACCACAGGGGTCCCAGTGAGGATTAGGGTGCCTTCAGGCAATGGGAAGTGTGGGGTCCAGTGGCAATTGAATTAACTGTGCACCCAAACCCAGCCCCCACCTCTTTCAGCCTGTTTCCTAATCTGCAAAACTGGAATGTTATTAAACATCTCACGGGGTCATTGATGGGCTGGGACAGACTAGACAGTCAGGAGCTGGAATTCCTCTGTCCCCTGATTGTTTGCCTTCTTTCTGACTATTTGCTCTCACAAGCTCAGTCTCTCTGTCTCTCGCTCTTTCACTTCTAAGTGTCTCTCATGCTCTGGTTTCATTTGATTTCCAACCACCGCCCCTCCCCTCCGCCAAACTCCAGATGAGTGAACTTGATTTCTATGTGTCAGTTCCAAATTCCCAGGAAAGATGCTCTGTCACCCTCTGGATCTGCTGTCCAACCCATGAGTTGTGGCCAGAGGAGCGAGTCCTTCTGGGACCAGCAGAGGGTCTCTGCCGAGCCCCCAGCCACCACTGTGGGAGCACATAGCTCTCCGTGGAGGAAGTACTGGCTGTGACCTTGTGTCACTAAGTGTGAATTTATGTCTTCTCTTGAACCACCTTCATCCTCCTAAACAAAGATGAAAATTAAACACTCCCGGGATTTGTGTCATGGAACACTCAGGTTGGGGGCTAATGGGGCTGGAATTTCTGCTGTATTTAAGGGGCTACACTGAATCCCCAACGAGAGCCTACAAAGGGAACAGCACCGGCCCCACCCGGCACTTAGGGCGCTGAGTCTGCGTGACGGTGAGCCAGGCTTCTGACCACAGCTCAGGGGTCTGGTCTGACCAATTAGCCTTTGAAACCAACCAGCTTTGGATTCCTCAATCCCACCCTGAGGTTTTACCTGAACCATCAGCTTCTGTATCTCTGAAGACAGATGCTGAGGACCCTTCATGTAAGCCGTTCGCACAGTCCTGTTCAGGCCTTTGTGCTGCACGGTCTGCCCGGCGAGCTGACCGAGGTTGGTATTTTACTGATGTTAGAAGTAGTCTGGTTTCCCGATGTACTGTTTCACTGAAAAAGCAACAGAAGCCACTTCTCGCTGATAAAAGCAGAAAAGGGACATAATTAAAAGATACTGGGAGGGTGTGTGAAGTGGCCAGGACCGGAGCCAACCCAGGAGCTGTAGGAGGTGTTAGGGAGCCCCAGGCACCAGGCTGGGAGGGGTGCTACCGGGCCCCCTGCCACCCCAGAAGGGACCCCCCTCCACCCGACCCTCCACCTCACTCACTGCAGGTTCATGTCCCGGCAGGGCCAGGTCACACTGAAGCCACCAGCACACACCTCAGTTGGGGAGCTGGCCCCGTCTGAGCTGCGGGCGTGCCTGGTGTGGGGAGAGGCCCAGTTAGAGGAAGGCAGTTCCCCTACTGTTCCGAGTTAAGGTGCAAGTCAGTGCCCATCACTCAGGAGAGCCAGGCTGGACGGACCTCATTGTGGTGACTAGGCTGTCTGAGTTCACTTATTACTTTCTACGTTTGAAGGCCCTGGAGGGAGAAAAAGTGAAGGTTCTAGTACTTATTTTGTGTTTCCCACGTACCAGGTGTGGTAAGCAAGCCACTTCAGACAAGGCCCGGAGCAACCACGTAAATAGGCCACGGAGCAAGTCGTGCAGTCAGGCCTCTGTGGTCCCGAAACCCGTGTCCCCATCGGCTCCATAGTTACCAGTGGAAACTAGGGGGATTTATGGGACTGTGTGCTCCTGTGGGGGCTGGGATATGTGTGTTTAAGTCCACATCTTCAGAAACTCGGCTAGAACCACAGCCACTGATTGCACGGTGGCAGAGGAAGGGAGGATTCCAACCTCTGGTCCAGCTCGTGTGGAGCTCAGAAGTTCTTCCTCCTGTCCTGAAAATAACACCAAATCTGAGGGAGCTGCAAACCCACTGCTCTTCTTAGATCCCAGAAGACTGAGGGGGAAAGCTGCTTCCAACCCAGAGAGGTTGCAAAGGGAACAGCGGGCAGGCTTGGAGAGTCACAGCTCCCAAGGCAGAACCTGCTTTTGTAAGAACCCCGGGGGCAGGCAGATTTAACAGGTCCCTGAGGCCAGCAGGAGGCTCAGTGTGGGGAAATCAGAGTGTGACAACTCCAGGGGGCCAGTCAGAGGGGCCCCATGCTCTTTTTCATGTATTTTACATCCAGGACCGTGTCCTGTTCTCAGAATGAAGGTCAGAGGATAACTCCTCATGCTTCCTGCCTGGAGAGGAGAAAATAACTGTATTGAAATACACCCAGAACATTCTGTTTCATTGGGGGAAGTTGTTTTTTGTTTGTTTTTTTAATGAGAAATTATTTTACCAGAGCCTAACCAACCTGGGAGAAGGGAAATCCCTTCTGTGTCACCCAAATTGGGGTGGGGGGAAAGAGACACACTTGTGGAGGTCACAGCTCAGGGCACAGGCTCAATGAGAACTAATCACAGGACTGCAGATGCCCTGCTCTGTCCCGCTCCCCCAACACCTTACCTCCATGTCAGTAGGGCCCGTGTGTAATAACAGGAATAATACTAACAGAAGTAAATGTCTCAGGAGTGTCTAGGGAAAACCCAAAGACAGCGGGGAGATGAAAACAAGGACACACAGGCTGTTTTAGCCTCTCACACCAATAGCTGTAGCAAACTACACACAGCCCAGCCCCAGCAGATAAACAGACAACCTCACAGAAGAAATTATTTATTTTGGTTCTCTTACCCAGTGCATTCCATGGTGCATCCTCGCCTAGAATTGAGTGGAAGCAAGTCCATCTCAGAAGGGACATAACTGAAGAGGGATGGCTTCCCAGACTCTGAGGGGCAGAGAGAGCACCAGCCTGGGTTAGAGAAAGGTGAGGGGTGGGGTAGGGTGTGGGCTGCCTTCTTCCCCATATAAGGAACCTTCCTGAGGCCAGCACAGTAGGAGGGAGGGCCATGGGGTGGAAGCAGCCAGACTTCATCCTGAGAACTGTTGGGATGCCTCAAAGGGACCATTCAGGTGCCCAAACTGGGCCCTGATTGAGGGAGCCAGTCGGTCTGACTCAGAGCCCAGGACTGAGGTGGGCTCACAGCAGGCCGGTATTACTTGGCCGGATCCATTTCACTTCTCCGAAGCCCTGTGTAAAACATGAAGCGTGGACGGCCTGGTGAGCACAGCTCTGCCCTCAAGACCGGTTTCAACTCCTCTCTTCCCAGAGAACAGCATCTCTGAACCCGTCCTGGGTGACCTCACAGAGATCACCCTAGTGGCCCAGGCTAGTGACCGGGAACATGTACCTTCCTGCAGGCAACCCCTGACGTCCACTGATGCATCATATACTGGCAAAGAGTGAGTCACTGTGCATTGGTCTAACAGCAGAGGCTCTGCCAAAGGCCCAAGAGGTGGTGTGTGGGACATGCAGGGGTGCAGGAGTGTAAGCAGCGCAAAAGTGTAACTGGTGACAGGGGTGCAGGGGCTGTGGAGGGCGCAGGCATTTCAGGGGATGTGGGGGAGGAGGGATGCAGAATTGCAGAGAGTAGCAGGGGTGCAGAGGTGCAGGGAGTGTAGGGATGCAGGGAGGTGCTCAGGGACCTGGCCAGGATAAGAAGGCAAGTGCACATCCTTGCAGTCAGCCTGACCCCGGTAGGCTATTGCAATGCTTTTGGGCGGCGGCGGTGGCGGTTGGGAGGCTGCCCGGGCAAGCCGATCGATTTCTTCTCTTCCCTGCAGCCTGGCCTGGGGTGGGGCTTGGCCGCCGGAGATTCACCAAATGTTGCACTCCAGGTAAGCTTGCTCCTGGTAGGTGGGGCGGTTAGGTCAGAGGGCGGTGGCAGCGGCAGAGGGGCGGAGCGGGTCTACCCCTGGTGAACGGGTGGAATAGCTGCCTTGTCCCGGCTGCTGGGCCTGGGAGCGGCCTCTGCTTCCCCAGGTCGCCGGACACTCCTGTCCCACTCAGCTTGCTGAGTGCGGAGTGGGGGCGGGGCCGTTAAGGTGCGGGACCCACGGGGGGAGGGAGGCTGCCGCGGGGGAGCCGATCAATTCGCTCCGCTCTCCCCGGAGGCGGAGCCAGGGGCGGCTTCTGCTGCCCTAGAGGCGGGACGCGGGTCTCCAGATGAACTTGCTCCTGGGAGGCGGCGGCGGAGGCGGCAGGGGCAGGGGATGTGTTCCAGGGAGTTGCTCCATTTCTTCTCTCCCCCACGGCCTGGCTTGGGGGCGACGTCTGCCGCCGGAGATTTGCCTGAGGTCCGACTCCAGGTGAGCTTGCTCCTGGGAGATGGGTGCAGTGCGGTCAGGGGGCTGGTAAGGTGGTGGCTGCAGGCATAGGGAGGCTGCCCCGGAGGAGATTGTGGATTAGCTCCATGTCTGCACCGCGTGGCCTGAAGGCGGCCTCTGCTGCTCCAGGTCCCGGGACACCCCTGTCCCACTTTGCCTGCTGGGGGCGGGAGGCAGGGTAGTCAGGGTGCAGGGGTGGCGGTGGTCGGGGGCCTGCAGCGGGGGAGCGGACCATTTGCTCCCATCTTCCCCGCGTCTTGTCCTGGGGGCGGTCGCTGTTGCCCTGTGTTATGAGACGCGTGTATCCTAGTCGGCCTGACCCCGGGAGTTGGACTTGGTACTTTGGGGGTGGTGGCAGCAGTGGCAGGTTTTCCCATGGAACTTGTCCATTTGCTCCCACTTCCCCCCATGGTTTGCCCTGGGGGCGGTCCCTGTTGTCCCAAGTTCGTCGGACGTCCATCTCCAGGTCAGCCTGCTCCCTAGAGAAGGCCACTGTGAGGTCATGGGCAAGAGTGGTGGCTGCTGCGGGGGTAGGGGCTGCCTTGGGGAGCTGGTGGATTGGCTCCCGTCTCCCCGATGGCCTGGTGTGGGAGTGGCCTCTCCTGCCCCAGGTCACCAGACGCACCTGTCCCACTCAGCCTGCTGGGGGAGGGGCGCCCTGGGCGGTGCCTTTAAGGTGCGGGGGTGGCGATGGCGGGGGTAGAAGACCTGCAGCGCGGAGCCTGTCAATTTGCTCTCCTCTTCCCCGTGACCAATCCTGGGGGCGTCCTCTGCTGCCCAAGAAGCCGGATGCCCGTCTCCAGGTCAGCTTGCTCCTGGGAGACGGGCCCGATGTGGTCGAGGGGCAGAGGCAGTTGCGACGGCCGGCTGCCCCGCCTAATGGGGCCACTTCTTCTCTCCCCTGACCTGGCCTGGGGACGTCCTCTCTGGCGCAAGATTCGCCTGACACCCCACACCTGGTCTGATTGCTCCTGGAAGGTGGGCGCGGTGAGATCAGGAGGTGGAGAGGACAGGGGCTGCCCCTGGAGAGCTGGAGGATAAGCTCCCATCTCTCTGCAGGCCTGACGTGGGGGCGGCCTCTGCTGCCCCTCGTTCCCAGGTCACACTTCTTCGGGTCATATTTCCCCGGGGTTGCGGTAGGGTGCGGGGGCGTCGGGGTGTTGGCGGGGGTATGGAGCCTGCCGCTCGGGAGCTGGGGGTTTAGCTCCCATCTTTTCCGCAGATTGGCCTGAGGGCAGCCTCTGTTGCTCCAGGTCGCAAAGCAATTTCTCTGACAGCTTAGCCACCGGAGGTGGGCAGGATGGGCTGAGAGGGCTGAGGCAGCCGCCAAGGCAGCGACGGAGGGGGCTGTCCCTGGCCAGCTGGTCAATTTGTTCCCATCTCAACCTTTGCTGCCGCAGTTTCGCAGAACGCCCTTCTCCAGTTTATTCTTCTCCAGGGAGGTGGGCGCAGTGCATGCAGCCCGAGGTCTGGGCTCTCCCTTGGGAGGGGCAGAACTCTCTTGTTCTCCTTTGTCTTTATTCTTCAGCGAAGTGTTTACTGGACGCAATTCTTAATTCTGAGAAAGTGTAGCCTGTGTTATGGAAGGGCTGCTGGACAGTGAGGTTTCTGGGTGGATTTTCACATCAGCTGATGCCCCAGGCAGGCAGGAAAGCTATTACTCAGAGCTTCTTAGTCTGGGGTTGGGGATGGCCCCGCCATCCTCACCATGCTTTTTAAAAATGTGTTACTCCCCTCTTTTTCCTAGGTGACATTTTAGGTTATTGGGTCTCAGATTGCTGACACACTCATCCCTGTTCTCAGACATCTTTTAAACTTGGGTGAAGTGATAAGTAGGGGAAGATGATTTACTGAAAGGTAAGAATACTTAAATTCGCATTAAAGCTACATTCTGTCAATCTTTCTAAAATGATTTTCCTCTGATTCTAAATCCACGACCTAGTGAATGTTGTACTCCTGTGTAAATTATTGATCTTCACATCACATTTGTTGAGTGGTCAACGAGATTTGTTAATTAGATTATTCCTGAAAGGAAAAGTTCAGGCTTTTCAGAATTCCTTGTCTGATGTCACCCAGGCAGTCACAGTAGAAGACAGAGCTGATATAAAAATCCCTCAGCTGCCTGAACTGCAAAGCTTCTGGGATTACTGATCCCTGAAATGCAGGTGACTCTTGATGATAATCTGGGGGATGGTTTAAATGATCAGATTCTTCCAGTCCTATAAATGGGTTCCGTGGCCCCAGCCCCGGGAGAACTGGACATAAGGGCCATATCGTGTGTGGTGGGATGGGAAGGCAAGGTGTAAGAGCTGGAATCACTGAGATTCCACACTCGCTAAACACAGACTCCAGAGCCTAATTGTTGTCAGGTTCTGTTCTGGATTTGAGAGTGTGTTCATACATGATTCTTGCCCTTCTGGAGTCACTGCCTGGGTGGAAGTAACCTTTACATAGATCTGTGGAGGATGACATTTAAGTAGATGGGCTGTTATGGTTCTCAATGTGCACAGGCTTGCTCTTCCAGGCACTCGTGGGACTAACGCGAGTCATGTTATTCACTCATTCACTGATTTATTACCCTTGAATTGATCACTCGTCCCACAGTAAGTGAAACAAGGTAACAGGAAGCTGAGTTTTGTCCCCTCTCCTATCACTGATTGTTTTTCAGTCGGGCGCCCTGCGTATGCATTGTGAAACGGTGGTATTTCGTGCCCAATGGGGCAGCACTGTCAGTTCTGAGAATCAGGGGAGACACATGGGTAGGACAGCACCCTGACACACATGGCACCCCCCATCCCGTGAGACAGAATTGTCGATGCTCAGGTGACCCGATGTAGACTGCGGTGCTAAACCTGAGCATGTTTAGTTATCCTGGTGGCTATGAAAATACAGACTACCAGTCACTACCTCTGGAGACTCTGAGGGTGTGCACCCCAGAATTCTGCATTTTAAGAAGCACTTTAACGAATCCTGATGAAGAGATCTGAGTGTCCCACGGAGAAACACTGGTGTGCGAGGCACCAATATTGAGGATTCTCAGGGAACGATGTCTTTTTAGGATGGTCCATGGGCCCTCACTTTAGACTTTTGCCTTGGGTTTAATTGTATGTGTTCAGAAGTGATGTCTTTCAATTCCAGTGCATGTCAGCATGCTCTGTGCAGGGATTTACTCTCAGTAGATGGCAAAAACTATGATTCTTCAGGTCACCGAGCTACACTGTGAACGATATTTTATTTTGGTTTTCTTTGTAGCAATGCAGAGTCTCCCGAGAAGAGATTTAGACTCAACACCTTTGTGTCAGACTTTGGAAGACCGCTGCTGCCCAAGGTGTTCTCTGGCAGTGCAATGACGAATCTAGGTCCCTCTTTCACTGCTACATCAATGAAGTGGACCACTTGGACAAGGCCAAAGCTGGTATCGCTACCATAGCCCTTTACAGTGTTATTCGGCTCCAGGAAGCCATCAGATGCAGCAGGTGGCCAGAGGAGGAGCCGAACAGACTCATGAAATGTGACATCCCCAACTTTATCAACACGGACCAGAACTCTGCCTTTGTGGAAGATGATTTCCTGATTTTGTAACTACCGATTGTTCTAGAAAATAAGCCAGTTGCCCAGAACTCACACAAAGACTTGAATTGAGAAACGTGCTTTCTCAGGTATCTTTCTGAAGATGTGAAGTCTGTCTTTGTATGGAAGGAAGTCCCCTTTCACAAAACTGAATGTGTTTGTGTCTGAGAGAGGGAAATGGAGACAGAAAGACGAAGAAGCAGAAGAGAGCCCCCTCAGAAGAGATCTAGTTAAGGTGAGTTTTTGTGCCTTTAAAAAACATTTGGGGTTTTAGGGGGAACAAAGTATTTACACTGTCTTATTCTCCTCATTGGAAACCTTGGCCCCGTCGTCAGAGTCAGCGGCCTTGAACGGGGGTTGCACGCTGCGTTTCATCTGGCACTGCGACTTCCACGCTCTGCCTTTAGCACGTTGCTTTGCCTGTCAGGGTTGCCACCCTTTTAACTGTAAGGTGAGGAGTCTGGAGTAGATGATCCACCCCAGCTCTGCTGTTTTGCAAATTTCTGATTTCGTATTCGGATGAGTCTGGGATACACCCAGAGCAGTATAAACCAGGCCCTACCTCCTGCCTATTGCTGGGGCATCCCTCAGGTCTGTGCCTTCTACTCAACCCTTTACTGAGCCCAGCTTTTGTCAGGAGCCCAAGTGCCTACCGGGATGGCAGGGGACTTGTCTTTCGTGGTCACGGTGGCCAAGAATTCTATTGGTGTGCTGAAACAACTCTTCTGAGATCCTCCACCCACCCCTGCTCAAACCTAATGACAGCACTACGGTTCCTTTCCTAGGAGGAGAATCAATCCATGGTGCATTTTATGACAATCCTGTCCCCAGGGATGCACGGAAGTTTATCAGCTGAGTGAGGGGAGGTGCCTCTGTGTCCCTGTATCTCTGTCTGCTGACAGTTCGCTGCCACCGGCTACTGAACAAGAAAAGTGCTATTCACCATGTTGTGTGTTTTCCAAATGTGTAGGTGATGGTCTTGTGGCTCGTGCGTGGGCTTTGATTTGGGATGGTGAAGGGCTTATAAATACCTCATCAACATGTATTCGAGGTGGCCTGGTGCCACACAGATTTGATTCATGAAGGCATCAAGCCTGCACATTGGTTTGGAAACAACTTGGTTTTGATCATTCACACTGCGTGCATGACTCGCTGCTAATCTCTGGGTGGTTTTTTCATTTCAGATTTATTCACCCCATGTCTTGCTTAAGCTGAAAAATACATTTATTTCACCAGAATATTCTCTGATTCTTTGTTTACACACATCCAGTTTTTTTAATTCCTTTAAAAATGATTCTGTGTTTATAATGCCTCCTAATTTCTATCATCTCTATGTTGCCAGTGGCCTGAGACATGCACCAGATTTGATGCCGGAACAGTTCCACCAAAAGAAATCCCTTTGCCGTAATATCTTTTGAGGAAAATATTATTCTTTAAGGCTCTAACAGTAAATCGTAGAAGAAAGCATGGAACATTTCTTGTAGTTAATACATGTTCATGCGAAAAGAAATGATATTTTCATTAAACAATGTTGATTTTAATAACTTTTACAAATGTGAACATTATTATTCATAATTTAAGTAACCAGATAAAACCACAGTTATTTATTATGAAGATTGAAAACTATTTACACGGTCTCTTAATTAGAAGTAGCTTTATTAGAAGACTGAAGGGTATTTAAAAGATGGAAAAATACCCATGATGACACCATCATTTTTATTAACTAAATATCAAGAACTGTGCAGGGATAAGATTTAACCCTCTGCAAACTGCCAAGTTAGCATGAGGTAGTTTGTGGATGCTGCCAGAGGACAGGACACTCCCCCAGGATCAGAGACAAAGGACTTCCTGCCAGCACAGCAGGCAGCCTGTGGTTCAAGTTCATATTGGTTCCTGAGTTCCTTTCCTATTGCTGTTGTAACAAAGGACCACAGACTCAGTGGCTTAAAGCAATACACATTCATCTTCTCACTCTTCTAGGGTGCAGTAGTGCAAAGTCAATGTCAGTGGGCTAAAACCAACGAGTGGCCAAGGCTAAGTTCCACACCGAGGCTCTTGGGAGGGATTCGTCATCCTACCTTTCCCAGCTTGCAGAGGTGCTCACACTCCTTGGCCCAGGGCCCTGTGTCACTGTGACCTCTGCTGCCACTTTACATCTCTGTCTCTGACTATATAGATATAGAGGAAGAGTCTTCTACATCTGGTATGGACCCTTTTTCCTACATGGACATTGTATCCCTATTTATGTGCAGATGAAAACCCCTTCCCTCCAGGGTGCGGTGGCATCAGCTCACAAGATGACCACTCTGGGCTTTAAGTGTCCTCTTTGTATTGTCATCAGGGAACTTCTCTCTCCATAGTTAGCTCTGTGTTAATTTGTTGTTATATTTTACCCAGAATTACTGAAAGTTTTACTTAAAAGGGATCCTAATTAGCTCTGTTTACCTGTTTCCAGAGCTGAAAGCTTCAGTTCTAGAGTATCAGTTTGATTTTTCCTAAAAATACATTCCAGTATATTTCTCTGGTGAAAGTCTCTACCCTGTTATCTATTGTCCCATCATTTCCTTATTTTCTTGAATATATTAAAAGTATTTTATAGCCTTTATTGGTAACTCTGATGCCTACATCACCTGGGGTTTGCATCCTTTGTCTAATGCTCCTTATTCTCATGTTATCTGTCATATAGTCTGGATATGTTGCATGTCTAGAAATTCTTTATTACATGGCAGACATTGCAAATGAAAAATCCATGTTATCTTCCGTGAGAGCTTTTCTACCTTCCCGTTAGGCAGACAGTGTGAGGGACTGATCATGTCACTCCAATCAGGCGCTGAGGTGGATCAGGACTAAAGTGCCTTTTTTCTTAAAACAGCTTTGAGGTATACTTGGCAAAATAATTTTCACACGTTTAAAGTGTACAGCTTAATACGTTTTGACGTAAGTATATCCCCAAGGAACCATGACCACACTCAAGACAGTGAACATACCCATCACCCACAAAGCTTCTCTCCTGACTTTTGTTGTCCCTCCCTCCCTCCCCGTCTCTTCTCCTGGGAACCATTGATCTGCTTTCTATCACAACATATTGGTTTGCATTTTCAAGATCCTTATATGAATGGATTCATGCAGTATCTACTCTATGTTGTCTGACTTCTTTCATTCAGTGTAATTATTTTGAGAATCATCTGTGTTGCTGTATTAATAGCTTGTTTGTCTTATAGTAGAGTATTGTTTAGTGCTGAGATTTTACTGAAGAGTTTATTGTGAACAGTGTTTGTATAGACCATCATTTCTTTCTGCATTTACTTCTTGATGGATGCATGGGTTATTTACAACTTGTGCTATTATAAATAAAATAGCAGTGAATATTTGGTTACAAGTCTTTGTATGGACATATGCTTTTCCTTTCTAAAGCACCAGATGAGGAATGTCTGGATTATATGGTACACAGGTGTTTACCTTTTTAAAAGAATCTGTTAAAGACTTTTCCAAAATGGTTGTACTATTGTAAATTCCTCGTGGTGTGTATCAGTTCTGGTTGCTCTACTTCCTTGCCAGCACCTTGTAAGGTCAGTCTTTCTAACTGTATTCATTCTAGTATGTATGTGAACTAGTATCTCACTGTGGTTTTTAAAAGTATTTCTCTAATGACTAATGACACCTTTAATCAGCATCTTTTCATATGCTTATTATCCATCTGGATATCTTTACTGAAGTGTGTTTTCTGGCCTCATTCATTCAGGTGTTTGAATTATTATTGAATTTTGAGACCTCTTTATTCTGGATCAGATACAATGAGAGAACTTTATCAGATATATGATCTGCAAATAGCTTCTGTCTATGGCTTGTCTTTTCATTTGCTTAGCAGTGTTTAGAAGAGCATTGAAGAGTCTTCATGTTCATAAAGTTCACTCTATCAGTTTCTTTTTAAAATAGATGATACTTTTGGTGTCATAGCAAAGAAAAATTTGCCAAACCCAAGGCCATAAACCTTAAGCCTATGCTTGTTCTCCTAGCTGTTTTATAGTTTTAGATTTCCTATTAAGATCTATGATCCATTTTGAGGTAAATTTTGTATATTTTGTGAGGTGTGGATCAAAGTTCATTTTTTTTTTTTTTTGCGTATCACGATCTAATTGTTCCAGCACTACATGCTGAAAAGATCCTTTCTCCACAGCATCCTTTTTGAGAATCAATTGTCTGTATAAGTCTTGGTTTAGTTCTGAACATTCTATTGTGTTCCATTATTCTATTTTTCTGTTTTACACCAACACCATAATTTCTGATTACTGTAGCTTTATAAAAAAAAGTTTGAAAATCAGATAGTGCAAGTCTTCCAACTTTGTTTTTCTTGTTCAAAGTTGTTTTGGATTTTTGGGATCCTTTGAATTTTTATATGAATTATAGAATAAGTTTTTAAATTCCTTACATCCTGTTCTGCCAAAATTCCACCCATGTCTTTGGCCGTCTCCAAAGCCACATTTTCTGAAGAAGTCTCTCTAGATCCCAGGTGAAAGGAATTTCTCTTTCGTCTGTGCTCAAATCACATTTGATATTATTTGATTCCATTTAATCATATTTGCCTGTATGTACTTGTCTGACCTTTCCAGCCATTTAGTAAATCTCAAAAGATTAGGAATCTTGACTTGGTTCCCTCTGTGTGCTGAGAAACTAGTTCTATGCTTTGCAGGAGTGAGCCCTGCAGTAAGAGGTATCTGCAGCACACATCTAGCTCATTGCTTGAATATTGTCAAGGAATTCTGCAGATTTAGAATTGTTTATTGATTGTTGTCTCCAAGACGGCTCAGTCTTTTTTATTTCTATTGCTACTGCTGCAGTTTCAAAGAACAATGGGCTAGTTATTTTGCAAATATCAAATCATACTCTAATTGTGTTGTTACGCAAATTATGTGCTGCTGTGTCTTAACAACCTGCTTAGTGTTCACAGGCTCCTTCACTCATGGAAAATTTGGGAGAATGTCATATCCTTAGAGATAGCAATGCTGTCTTTGGCGACCTGAGCAGCAGTATCTGAATTCACTCCTGCTGTTTTTCCAGTGTCCCCTCTAGACCTCCTCCAGCCCTCCATGGGGGGCCCTGCAGTTCTGCCCTAGAAAAGCCTGTTGCTTCTCAGGAAGACTTCCCTATGAAACATAATCATGTCCTTCTTGTGGGGACATTCAGTCCAGAGACCTGAAAGCAGGGGAAAATGTTTAGCCTGCTTTTGGTAGAACCTAAATTCTTCCATACTTGTTAGAAGCAATTTCAATGAGGAAACTGTTTTGGCATCTAACAAATCAGCATAAATGACTGATGAGGAAGATCAGCTTCCCCATCCCACTCAGTCGTCATGTTGATGTGACACACACATTGGCAAACATTTTCTCCTGTGAGCAACGTAAAGTTCAAGACGTTATGAATGGCTTTTTGTTTTTATTTCTTAGTCTTTCCACATTCACTGTGTCTCGTGAGATTATATGAATCCTGCTTATTTTCAGCCCAGCACTAAACTTTTTAAAAGGATCACGTGTTTAAAAGGCTAGTGGACAATTTTTTAGAAGACAGAAATCCTTAGATTTTGGTCCCAGAGTTGAATCTTGGTTAGTGGTGAATGAAAATTCCCGTTAAAATTTTAAATTCAGTGATATAAAGTCTTAAAAATAGTTAAATATTAGTCAATTTCATTAAACACTATAAGAGTTATTTACCTTTAAGCCTGTTTCTGGGGCAATTTTGCAATGATTCCCTCCCTTTATCGATTCCCTCTTTATCAGAATCCTTGAGAGGCCCCTGTCATCATTGTCAGTATCATCATCATCAACATGGAACTGATTCTTCTGGAAGATTCTAGGAAAATAAAGAGATGGACGGGATTATGTGTAGGTCAGTGTGTGCATATACAATAAGAACAGCTGTCAGACATTAGATGCAAGATACCCATTTCATTTAGGGGAGAATGTGGTCATGAAATCCTGATGTGGTGAATGAAGGAAGCGGTGGGAACAGGATAGTCAATGGAAAGGAGGAGGAAGTGAGTGAATTGGAGAGCATAGATCCTTGGTTAGTTGATCAGCACATTGGTGAGAATGAGGGGAGTGTGATGGCAGAATCATGTCCCTCCCCGGCCACAGGGTAGCCACCTGTGACATGTTACTGTACATGGCAAAAGGGATGACAGATATTTTAGGATTAAAAATCTTAGAGGATTTCTGTCTCCTAAATTGTCTATTAGTTAGCCTTTAAACCCATGATACATTATTATAGATTAGTGCAGGGGCACAAATAAAAAGGATTCATATAATCTCACCAGACAAACTGAACGTAGAAAGGATAAGGAAGAAAAACAAAAAGTCACTTATAAGTGCCTTGAACCATAAATTGCTCATGAGGAAATGTTACACAAGGTGAATGTCACAGCCACATACATACTGCCTGAGTGGGATGGGACAAGGGGATCCTGAGATGAGACAATAGGGTGAGTAGTCTGGATTGTCCAGGTGGGCTGAATGTAATCACAGGGGTCCTTAAAATGGAGGATATTTCCCAGCTGAGTTTAAAATCAGAGGGAGGTGTAGCGATGGAGCAATGTTCAGAAAGGCTGCTGACCATGAAAATGGAGGAAGTTGAGGGGCACAAGCTAAGGAAGGTGGGTGACCTCTGTAAACTGGAAAAAAAAAAGGAAACATTCTCTTCTAGACCCTCTAGGAGGAAGGAACCCTGCTGGTATCTTGAATTTATCCCAATGAGAACTGTGTTGGATCTCTGACATCCACAGCCATAAGCTAATAATTCTGTGCTGGTTTAAGCTATTAAGCTTATGGGAATTTGTTACAGTGGTAATAGGAAAATAACATAGTGAGTGGTAGTGTAAGGGATTAAAGGTCTAGGATGGGGTGTGGAGAGAATTCTGACATTTACACCTAAAAACAACCAGGTGAAGTGGGAAGGTGTTTTAAGGAAGACCTACCTGGCAGGGCTGTCAAGCAGACTGGAGTGAGCGAATCCTTGGAGTTAGAGGAATCAATTAAACCTCACAAGGAAAATAAGAAATAAAATGTAGCAGGGCTTCAGTGTTAGTAGATGTAGGAATGGAAATGGGCAGAGAGATATAAACATTATTTTGAAATTAGCTACAGGTTTGATGACTGCATGTTTGGGAGAGTTAGCCGATGTGTGGACTGAATGCATCCCCTCAAAATCCATATGTCGAAACCTCATCTCCCAGGGTGATGATATAGGGATGCGGGGCCTTTGGGAGGTGATTAGTAGGATAAAATGAGGTCATGAGAGTAGAGCCCTCATGAATGGTATTAGTGTTCTTATACAGGGCCCCAAAGTGCTTGCTTCTCTCTCCTCTCTGGGCCATGAAGATAGTGGGAAGACAGCCATCTTCGAGCTGGCAATCCTCTCCCAGATACATTGACCTTGAAAGCCTCAGCCTCCAAACCATAAGGAATATGCTGGTTGTTTAAGCCACCCGACACACGGTAATTTGTTACAGAATCCCAGACTGACGAAGACAGTGGAGAATGCCACTGTGTTTTGCACTGATTGCCTGGAGAATGCTGAAACCCAGGGAAGTGGGCAGCACAGACGTTTACTCATTTAATCCTGCCAACACTGTAGGGGATAGGGTCTACATTTTCCTCGCTATTTAAAAGGTAAGGAAAAAGAGGCACAAATAATAACAATGACAACGACAACAACAACAACAACAGCAACAATAATTTGTCCAAGATTCACACAGAACTCCCTGGAGGGAGAGTGAGAATTAATACTTATGCAGGCTGGCCCCAGAGCCCCTGCTCATAACTACTAAGTCAGATCACCTTGCTTATTTAATCAGTTTTTTTCAACTGTGATATGAGTGTACTGTGTCCAGTAACTTATAATTTCAAAATACCTCACTGTAAGGGAAACATTAGTTGCAGGCATTACAACCCACAGAAAGCTAGACATACAAAAATAACTTGTTAAGGCAAGATAACCAATAATGTTTTTAAATATTATACCTGCTGACCCTTTGTAATAAAGTGTTTATTTATAATTCTGTCTGGCTACAGAATAACATCATAATCCTGCATGTGGCTGGTGGCTCCCGTGTTGGACAGCACGGGTCTAGAGAATTTAAATGACTTGCCCAGCCTTGCCCAGGAAGCTCGTGGTGGGATCAGAGCTATAGTCTGGGACTGTTCCTTCCTATCCAAGTCCCTCATGGAAGTTTAGAAGCTTCTCCTTTGGTGCCCAGCTGTCTATCCGTACTTATGACATCTTGTCAGGTGCCCCGGCCTGCTCCTGAACATCAGCCAGAACCCACTTCTGCTCTTTTTTGGCCAGGTAATACCTTCTAGCAACTTCCATTGCCTTCTTGGCATCAGTTTTTACATGGAAGGGTAGTGGCTAGAGAAGGAAATGTGTCCACATGACAGGTTTTTCATAAATAAAGTAGGAGTGGTCAAGAGAAGAAAACCTCAGGAATACGAGTGGAAGCAGGTCATTTAATATACCAAATGCGTACTTTCAATGTATGCTTGTGTTTCCGAGTCCACGCTTGTTCTACTCGTGCATTATAGGCCAACACATCAGGAGACAAAGATTTGGGGCAAGAAATAGCGGCTTTAATTTGTAAAGCCAGTGGAGAAGATGGTAGACCAATGTCCTGGAGAACCATCATCCCAAGTCAGAATTCAGGCTCTTCTTATATTAAAAAGGGGAAGCGGGAATGCTTGGTTGATGCAAACTTGGTGTATGAATTCTTTGTTTTTAGAATCCTTTGTTCTTGCAGCTCTTCACCTGGGTCAGATCCGTGTAAACCTCCAACAAGCAAATGTTATTTTCTATTCTGTATCTTGTTATCTTTATACGAATGGAAAAGTGATAATATCCTTCAAAGTCAGAGCCTTGAGAATAGGGTCTCCTGTATATTTCAGGATCTAGGCAACATTGTTTCACAAAAGGTGCAGAAACAGCAAGACTAAGCCTAGGAAACAGGGCACAGGTTTAAAGTCAAAGGAACAGATCTAATATGGAGTCAGATTTGTTCTTTCCTATTTCAGTAGTGCCATGGAGAAGGCACTGTGGGCAGCTTTCTGTAGGGTCCTGGAGGCTTTCTCTCTCAGCGTCTGTGCGCCTCTATTGAAAACCCGTCATCGCTATCTGGCCTGCTGGAAAACCAGTCCGCCTCTTTTGCCCTGAAGTTGTGTTCTGTTTATAACTCATCTCTACTCCTTGGAAAACAACTCAATAAAAACTCAGTTGGTTTCCCACCAGCCCTGAGCAGGGGTGAGGGATAGCATGTTATTATTTTATAAAAAAATATATAAAAAAGTTTTAAAACAGCACTGGGCACATAGGAGAGAGACAATCAATGCTTCCTGGCTTAAATCGAAAATGATGACTCAGTGAGTCTATGGCTGCTGTATTTGCTGAACTAGTTACTCCTTTGCTCCATTACACATTTATTTTAACTGAAAAAGAAATATATGCATATGGTTAAAAAAATTCAAACAGAGCAAAAAATACTCAAGTGAAAGAAGTTTTCCCTCATCCTCTGTTCTTACACGCCTCCCTGGAGATGCCAATGTTTACAATCCTTTGTGTGCTTTTCCAGATATGCTATGCAAGTTCCCACCAATGTATGTAAATTCCTTTAAAGTTTTACTTATTTTTAACTTTAAGGGATTTAAATCCTCAAGTGGCTTCTGCCACAGTAATAGAAAAGAAGAAATCTGACTCCATATTAGATCTGTTCCTTTGACTTTAACCCTGTGCTCTGTCTCCTAGGCTTCTTCTTGCTTGTAAAACAATGTTGCCTAGAGCCTAAAATATACAGGAGAGCCTATTCTGAAGGCTCTTACCTTTAAGGGTATTTAACACTTTTCCAATCATATAAAGATAACACGTTGCAGAATAGAAAATAACGTTTGTTTTGTTGGAGGTTTACAGGGATCTGACCCAGGGAGATAGCTGCAAGAACAAAGGATTCTAACAAGAAGGAATTCCTACACCAAGAAGTTTGCAAAAACCAAGCACATAGGAAAGCAGCCTGAATTCTGACTTGGGGAGATGGTTTTCCAGGACATTAGTTTGCCATCTAGGTCTACAGAAACTTGCTATTCCATGCCCCAACACTTGGTCTCCCAACTTACTGGCCTGTCCTGCACTGAGGAGAATGAATTTGGACTCAATAACACTTCTACCTACCTAGCAAGTTGGACACTGGGACTGAGGGCAGCTCTCCCACACACAGGGGCCTACGGTGAGCCCTTGATTATTCCCCGAGGTTGGGGTGTGGTTTACCCAGGAGGGATGGGGACTCTACACCAACACTCAGGCAGTCTGCTCCTTCTGGGGCTCTGACATTTTACCTCCCGCTCCCTGCCAGCCCAACATTTGGGACAGTGGAGCTAAGGCAGAGATCGTGCCTGCCTGTTTCCCAGCGTGTAAAAGGGGAATATGTACTCTTCCCAAGGTAGTTCTGAGAAACAACACCTGCGGGTGCTTGGTTCCCTGAGCAACAGTAAACCTAGCTCCTTGTGGGGGCAACGGGTATGATACCCGTAGGGTTTCTGCAGAGACCTTAGCTGGAGGGCTGGGCCAGGGACGTAAAATATGAGCTGTGGGCAATGACGGGTAAGAGAAGGGTGTATAGGCAGGACTGCTGCCTCCTTCGGGGTGCCACAAGAGGTAAAACGCTTTCTCCCCATCTCTGTTACTCCCCTCCCAATTCCAGATAACTGCCTTCCCTCTGCTCCTCCTGTCCATGTGTCTCCCTCCACTTTTCCCCGCCTCCCCTCCTCCTCCCCTATTCTCCCTCCCTCGGTTCCCCTTCTCTCTCAGGACCCAGAGCGGATCGCTGGCCCTCCTGCGCATGCGCAGTTGCTGCCAGCTGGACCGCGGGTTGGAAGCTCCAGCTCCGAGCCGGGGATCGGCCCCAATGGCTTCTCAGCTCTGTCGCCCTGTAGGCCTTTGGCTACTGCCTGGGGCCGGGGCCTCTGGCTGTGGAAGTGCAAGGTGAGGGGATATCGGGAAAGGGGTGAGGCGGCTGCGGGAGGGCGGTCGGCGTGTCACAGCCCCCCAGGGCGCCAGTCAGCGTGTGTTCAGCTGGATTGCTCGGGCCAGACCCCTCTGCCCGCGCCACCTGCCCCGGCGCCCCGGCCACAGCTGTCCAGGGCCAGGTGTGCCCCTGCCGCCTCTTGGCCCAGCCGGGCTCCCCTCAGTCCGCGGCTGGCGTCCGCTTCCCCTCTCCCGCCCGCGAGTCCTCCCCTCCCGGGCTTCCTCTCCTAGGCCGCCGACCCGTCCCCACCACTGGGCGGGCTGTGTCCCGGGCGGGCGGGGTCTGCACACCCGGACGGGGCGGGCGGCTTGGGCTGGGGCTGGGGCTGGCCTCCGAGCGGGGCTGCAGCCCGCGTCCCCCACCCCGCTCTCCCTGCCCCGCGACCCCGGGGCTGCCTTCCTCTCCCTTTCCCGATCCCTGAGGTCCAGATTAGCGGCGTGGGCGCTGCTCCCCAGGCTGAGAGCCCGCGGCTGTAACTCCCAGCTTCTCCTGGTGGAGTCGGGAAAAGGGAGCGGCAGTGCTGAGGGAACTTCTGTCTCCTTGATCAGGATTTCTGCCCCAGGTAAGTACCTTGAACACTTTCAGGTGTTATGATGGCGGTGCTTGTTGATGTCACATGTTTTTATACTGAGAGGGATTACAGTGGTGAAAGCAGGGCTTGGTTCAGTTAAAAATGAGCTGAAGGCATGAGGCTGTCTCATCCTCCATCATTCACTCTCCCAGGGTGAAACGTGAGACCATCGATCTTAAAAAGATACTTATAGTCCCTAACTAGTCCAGCCCAGCTATTGTGTGTTAACAGGAACAGCACAACCTGAGGCGTTGGAGACCCAGGGACATTGCACTCCTAAAGAGCTCCTGGCAAAATCTGGTTTGTTTTGTTTTTTTTGTTTGTTTGTTTTACTTAAATTGTGGGACAGACTAGTAGTATAGAGGGAAAAATAATTGGCAAGAAGGATTTTTTCATATAACAGCTTTATTGTGATATTGTTCACACACCATGAAGTCCACCCACTTGAATGTTACAATTCAGCAGCTTTTAGCATATTCACATTTGTGCAACCATTATTATTCCAGAACGTTTTCATCACATCAGAAAGACCAGTTGAAATGCATGACCTATCCACCCCTTCCCAGTGGTGGTTCTAAAGAAGTTTCTTGGCTGTTCCTGACCATAAATTAACTTGTTACATTCCCTGAAATATCTGGGAGGAATTCTAATCAGAATTGCAATGAATCTGTCTATCAAAGCAGGAAGAATTAATGTCTTTATGGCATAAACTTCTTCTACACATGAATATATCTGGGACCCTATCTTTTCATCTGTCCAGAGCCAGGCCTATGGGAAATCTTGGGTTTGTGAATGATGAGATTCAATACATCATTAGATGCAACTGTAGCCTTTCACTGAAGAGAAAAGTAACCTCGTAGAAGCCAAGTGATTCTCTGATGGTTAGAATGAGTGACCGCCAGTGCTGGAGTATTCGAGTGGACTTGGTGCTTGCAGAGTTCTCCACCACCTACAGCTAAGGGGATTACCGTGTTCTTTTACTTTTTTTTTTATGGCGTTGCTTTTATTTTTACTTATTATATAAAATTATTTTTTATTGAAGTGTTGTAAATTTACCATGTTAGCTTCAGATGTACAGCAGAGATTCAGTTATAAGCTTATGCATATGTATATAAATGTTTTTCAGATTGTTTTTAGTACAACTCATTACAAGAAATTGAAAATAGTACCCTGTGCTATATAGTAGGTCCTTGTCATTTATTTTATATTTATTAATGTGTATCTGTTAATCCTCCCTTTCCTGCCTGCTAACAACAGTTTGCTTTCTATGTCCATGAGTCTATTTCTAGCAGCACCGTTTTTGCTAGCAATATATGCTGGTTGGCTCTTTTCTGTTTCAGTAGTTCCATCTTATGTGTGGGCGTTTTTCTTCTGGTGGGCCTGTGTGTGGTTTGCACACGTGATAATAGAGATCTGTATTTGGGAGAACTCCAGGCCTCGTGTAGTCCCTCGTATGGAGTGCCCACTGAACTGATGCTTGAACTTGGAAAAAAACAGTAAATGTTGGAATTTCCACAATGGTTGAGACTTCCAGGTTTCTATAACCTCTTTAGCCCACCTAAATTTTGGCTGCACCCAATACTGGATAATTTGGTGGAACTTCATGGTATGGTGGTGTAGAGACAGGGCCTTGTATGCTTCTTCTCTTTCCTTTTTCTAACAATCATTTTCCTGGGCCTTCCAGGTACTCCCCCAGAAGGGCCCAGGGCTGGCTTGGTGTTGCACTGAGGCAATATTTGTTAATAAGTCCCTTTCCTCATCTCTTCTGAGCCTCCATTTCCTTCTCTGCACAATGAGGTCTTAGACTAGATAAGTGCTTTTCAGTTTCTTTTAAAGCCATATTTCCTTTGAGAAACAGAAAATTCAAATCTCTCCTCCCATCACAACCCTTTAGATTTTGACACGTCCTCCAAGGAGTCACATAGCTCTTTGTGGTAAATTGACGTGATTGTGATTCCACGTGGCACAGAAAAGACTCTTCAGAGATTTATTGCAGGGAGAGGGCAGGAAAGGGGCAGTATGTCACACTTTCTTGTGTGAGCACTGGAGCAAAGGCTTGGGTTTAAATACAGTGTCTGATGTGGCAACTCTCTAATCTTGCACAATGTGATAAACCTCTATCCCTAGCTTCTTAATGTGTCAAGTTGGGGTGGTAATGTTTTAAGGCTTTTGTGAAACATTATACACATAAGCCATTTGTGTCTCAGTAGATACAAGACCTGCTAGAGAGTCGGAATTTCTTTAAAAATACATATATATTGTCCACATCACTCTGTCTGTGTGTATTTTGAAGTTCCTGGAGGGTGAGGGTTGAGTGTAATGTCCATCGTGGGACAGGTGGCCCATGGGTCTGTGTGCCTCAGATTGCCCCCTCCTCCCCAGTCCTCTTCCTCTCAGTCCAGGATGAAGTTCCCTAGTAGATTTACACACAGGTCTTGTGGAAATGGCTTTTCATTTTATTGTTTCACCAAGGAGGGTTGCCATCATGATCTCTGTGGTCAGGTTTTGGTGACCTGAAGGCTATGCAATTGGGGATTTCTATTTTATAAAAGGAAAAAAAATTACAAATACAAAATTAGACCTAGGTTGGTGGCAGGGGCTTTTGAAAGTGGGGACCATTAGCTTTTTTAGCTTCAGGTGCAGTGGCCTCTGGCCACGAGGACACATCCTCATGCTCTGAATTTGGAGGGACCAGTGTGTTCAGTGGGAATATTTACTGAGTGCATCTCATGGGCTGCGCATTCTCTTATTTGTACTGTGTGTTCCTTATTTGAGACGGTGAGCTGATTTAAACTCAATAGCCTCTTTAAAATAATAGACTTTTTATTTTTAGATGTAATGTAGATTCCCATGTAGTTGTAAGAGATAATATGGAGAGGGCCTATGGACTCTTTGCCCAATTTTCTTTAATAGTTCCATCTTGCAAAGTTGGGGTACTATTCATTCGTGACTCACTAACCCTTTTAGGTTTGTGTTATTGCCCTCATTTCTATTTATGAATAAACTGGTGTTGAGAGAAGCACACAGGTCTGCCCAGGTCACCCACGTGGTTAGTGAAGATTTGGGTGGAACGTGGGCTTGGCATTTCCAAGCAGTACCATTATGATGGTCTGTGGCAGGGAGCAGCATTCACTTTGCTTGTTTATTCATTCATTCAACAAACATTTATTGAATAAACTCTGTGGGTCAGATGCTTTCATAGGGTTATCTGATTCTTCAGCAGTATGGAGAATCAGGTAATGTTTTCTTTTTCTTTTTTTTTTTAATATGAGAAAAATATCTCTGAGAGGTTATAATCTCCCCAAAGGAAAAATAGCTCATAAATGAGGGATAGTACATTTGTACAGTTCCTTCTTCTTATGCAGGTGGTACCCTAGGCATTTTACATTTGCAAACTTCCATAATCCAGATATATTCTTGTAAGGCAAGTTTTTTTTTAATTGAAGTATAGTCAAGTTTACAATGTTGTGTCAATTGCAAGGTGGGTTATTTTGAAATTTGAATGGAGAAAATATTTTTTGAGGGGGTTAATTAAGTCTATTTATTTGTTTCATTTTTCTAAAATGAGGTACTGAGGATTGAGCCTAGGTCCTTGAACATGCTAAGCACGTGCTCTACCACTGAACTGTACCCTCCTCCCCAAAGCAAGTTTTCTTACCCATTATTCTGCACCTTAGGAGTTCAAATAAATTGGCGTTGAAATCCAGATATTTTGATCCTACTATGGTTCTTTGCATTATATCCTGCTGAGGGGTGGGGAAGCAGTTCCTTTATTCATTCATTTATTCAGCAGTTTTGAGCACCGACTTTGCATCAGGGCCTGCCTAGGTGCTTGGAAACAGAAAACAAGAAATGATCCTTTTCTGCAGGGGATGGAAGCCTAGACCAAAAGCTGGGTAATGTGATCTGAGCTTCAGTAGCCATGTGCAGACGCTGAGGACAAAATTATCCCCGATTTGCTTGGACTTCCCTTGCCTTCTGGCTGGTGCACACCAGGTCGCCTCATCCCAGTGAGGCCCGCAGCCCACAGCACAGTGTGTACATCGATTTACCCTCCCTTCTCGGCAGGGCCTGCAACATGAACGCCCCTGACTACGGGCAGTGCGCTGAGGACCACCAGACTCTCCCAATTGTGGTCCAACCCGTGGGGATCATCTTAGAGAATTTCTTTTGCATCTATAATGGAATCTCCTTGGTGAGCCAGATCAGACCGTGCGGCTCCCAGTGGGCACTCTGTATCTACTATAGGTATCTCTATGTGCCCGAGAATGGATGGAGTGACTTCCAGACCCACCGCAATGTCATGGGCCTTGTCACCATTACTGACTGCCTCTTGGCCAAGACCTTCTAGAAGCTCCACGCACAGAGGAGCTGTATGGCACCACGCTCTACGACTCTCAGCTCTTTGTCTTTGTGCTGTATGGGGAGGTGGCCGAGCAGCCGCACACCGACGTGGCCTTCAATCTACGAGGACTGCAGGGTGGTGGAGAAGAGGATCGACGACTTCACTGAGTCACTCTTCATCTTGCCCAAGTCCAAGTGGCTGGATGGGGACCCCGAAAATTCTGGGGAGAAGACCCCCCTCCTCTACATCCTATTTGAGAAGGAGGACTTCGTGGGACTGGACACAGACAGCAGGCAAGTCAACCTGAAGGCCGGGCCACCCTGGCTGTGTGACAGATTGCTTCCCTACATCCAGAATGGGATCATCAAGGAGGAGGGCTTTCTTGTAGCCAAGGCGGGAAGGAGGTGTAGCCCGCCGGTTTTCAGACGTTTAAAACTAAATCCGCCTTTGTTTCAGAGAGATCCTTTTAGGGTTAGTGTGGACACTTACTCCCCCTTTTCAGCCAGGACACTTGGGGGGACCCCTGGAGTTGCTGTCCAATAGAGTAGCCACAGCTACTGTTGTTAGTAGTGCTGGGGAGGAGGCCGGTCTGAGCTGAGATGTGCTGTAGGTCAAATGCACATCAGACGCTGAAACTTGTCTAGTAAAAAGAATATAAACTATCTTGTTACTTTCTATATTGATTACACGTCAAAATGATAGTATTTTACATACAGTAGAATAAGTAAGGTCTGTTCTTAAAATCAGTTACTTGGTTTTTTTTTGTTACATTTTAAACGTGGCAACTGGGAAACGTTATTTACATGACTCTCATTTCATTCCTGTTGGACAGCCTGTCCTGGGACAGTTTCATCCCTTTGCTTATAAATGAGACTCTGAATCCCGAGACGCAGAACGAGGTGCTGGTTGAGCTCAGGGTGGAGCCGATGTCTCCTGCCTCCCAGGCCCAGCACCAGCACGGCTCAGGCCCTCTCCCCTGCCTGACAGCCACCATGCCAAGTTAGGACATCAGAAACACTGCCAGGGGCTTCCGAATTAGCTCCTTACGCAGGGAAAGGCGTGTCACGGTGTATGGGACACAGCAGGGAAAAATTCGTCCTCACTTTGTCCCTGTGATTAGGTCAAAGGCCCCACTCTGCCTTGGAAGTGCAGACGATCACTTCTGGGCTGCCTAACCCCTCACCCTCTACTATGTTTCCCTGTGTATCTTTCAAGCTGTCCCTCGGGCAGAAGAGGGTGAGAAGTCTTTGCCGAGAGGTGGTCCCCCTTTACTGGGGAGAGTGAGGTGAGCTGTGTCCCCCCGGCCTACGGCCTCGGGCCTTGAGTCTGGAGAGCGCTCATGGCGGTCCCACAGGTGACGGTCGGAGGACATGGCACGTGCTGCCGGGCCCGCTGTGCAGGAGGGGCTCTGTGATTCTCTGTGATTCTAAGGTCAGATTCTACTTTCTTGTTGTTGGTAAGATGGAGGAGAAGATGCCAGAGAATTGATAAAAAGAAAATCCACACCAGTCCTGTGAATGACAGACACAGGGGATCCGTGTCCCACCTGCGTGTGGTGCCTGGCGGGCTCTGGAATAATTTTCACTTCCTCCCCGGACATTCCTCTATGGCTTAAGGAAGGGGAGAGGCATGTCGTGGCCATGATCTGTACTTGTCCTCACAGGGCCCTGTGATCTACATGCCCACACTACACTTCTGCTCCTTGGAGATGAGGTGTCAGGTTTAGGAAACTGGGCACTGCTGAGGGCATAGCTGCCAGAAACGTGCTACACCAAGGCTGGCTCCGTTCACCTCACCTGTCACCTCCTGTTGAGTCCTAAGGCGTCATTCAAGGTAGGTGCATCGGTGCAATGAAAGCAGGGACCTCCTTCACCCCCTGGACAGACTGGTGGGTGATCAGTGGAAGCCTGGAGCCCTGCCCCAGCCCCACGCCAGTGCCTCCTATTTTGTCATAGGAGGCACTGGTGACATTTTTGCTCAGCAACTGCTTGGCTCTGATTCTGCAGAGCCAACAGAGAATGCCAGCTTGTTTTTGCCTTTTGAAGTCTGCCCTTGGGATTTGGCGGAGTAGCTGGATGTGTGCTTAGCCCATAGTGGTTGACACTGTCACCATTGTTTACCCAGAACCTCGTGTACCAGGCATGGCTGCCGGCATCAAAATACAGCAGCGCATTAAACCTCCCTCCTGGTGGGTCTGTCTGTTCTGGTACCATAAGGGCTCAGCCAGCATCTGAACGTCAGTGAGATAACGTGGCCAGTGAGCTCGGGTCAAGCACGTTCTCCTCCAGTGACTTTTACTCCATTGTTGCTTTTACTATTACACAGTCATTAATTTTTTAAACAATGCTTTGGTTCAGGAGCAGAACCTAATTCTCCCCTGTTCCTCTTGGTGGGAGTGAGTAAAGTTGTCCAGCTTGAAATGCGACCACATTTTGTAGCTCAAAAGCTGTCTACACGCATCTAGGTGAAGTTTTGGTTTGGGGCGCTGACCACGTTGGGGTCCCCCGGCACCATCGCTTCCCTCAGGCCCCTGCCTCCCCTGGATCAGGAGGTGAGGGTGGGTCTCACCGTCCCTGCGTCCCTGTCCTCATCACACTGACGTAATTTCTTGTAAATGCTGTCAAAGTCATTTTTGTTCTCGTGTGTTTCTAATTTTGGCTGTTCCTCTATTCCTTTTTCTATTTTCCTTTTTCCCTTATACCACCCCGTGAGCTTGTTGTTGGGTCTGAAAATGTGGGCTGTGCACACCCTGCATTGGAATAGCCAAATCGCCCTCTGTGCCGTCTCCATCGCTATAAAAAGCAAAAACTTAACAGTTGCCATGATTCGTATATTATCCTAGTCATCTTATTTTCTAATTTTTTGGAATTTTTGCTATGTTAGCACATCACCCACTGGAGTTTGATATCTGTTAAAGTCCTTGCTTTGAGGAACCTGTTAGTTCGTCCTTATATTTGGTAACAAATGCTCTCTTACTAATTTTGTTTATTTGTTTTGAAGAAGTGAGATGCGAATTGATTTAGGCGGCTGCTGAGGGATTTTTTCATGGAGTATTTAAACTTGGAAAGTCAAATTCTGCAGCACCTTGCTTGATTCTGGCTTTTACACAAACGTGCTCGGCACACGGTTCCTGGCTGTCGCTGTGTGACGTGCGTGACGGCGCTTCCTGGCCGGCGGTCACTGGTGAGGAAGTGGCCGGCTCGGGGGTGAGCAGCTGCAGGGGACGCTGTTGGAGGAAGCAGTCACCGGTTTTTTGTTTTTTGGTTTTTTTTTTTGCATTCACCTTCCCAGTGCCATTTACTTTACTTTGCATTCATAGAGGGGCAGGAGCGGGCCTAAAACCATGCCACTCTTTTGTTCCCTTTATGAGGCTGGTTTTTCTAAGTATCAGGAAAACATTGCCTTGTCCTAAGTAACTGGTTCACTTGGATCTGGTGGACACAGGGACCGCTAAAGGGGACCGTAGCTTCCTCTCTGCTTCAGCCAGTGGGCATTCAGAGCCGGGTCTGTGGTTTGCCTCAGCAGCCGTGCAGGCCTCCCTGCACCGGCCTTTACTTTTACCCCTTTTTGGCAGTAAATAGCTGACTCTGTGTCTGTTGCAGCTGATGTCCACCACTGACGGCCGTGTGGTTATTTTGCGGTAGTGAGTCTCCAACACCCCTGTCAGCCGTGAAGGGACCTTGCATTCTCACCCCGACCCTGGTTCATCTCACCCAGGGAAAGGGCTTGGCCACCACCGTCATGCTGGACATGAGGCCTTGTTTCTCCTTTCATGCTCTGGTCCAAATGTGGACACTTCATCCTTCACTGACTTGGTCTCGCTTGAGACAGTCCAGACTTTCTGAAAGAGTCCATCACATTCTGGGGGGGAACAGAACAGAAGTAAGAGTCGCAAGTAGGAGTCTAGGCTGTCTGGGTTGGCAAATGCAGGCTGGGATCTGTGATGGCCGGTCTGTGCCCTGGAAACTGGCCTTTCCCGTGGCTCCCGAGAGAAAAGGGGTCGGAGCGAGAACAGACTTGCCTGGGTTCCTACCATCCTCATCTGCTCACTGACAGGAGTGTCAGCTAACTAGGAGCTCCCCCAGACCTCGGGCCCTTCAAACTTCAGATCACGGGCGATCCTTGAGTCCCTTCTGGTCCTTCTTTGTGAGAATCCAGTGCCTTCTGAGGTGACTGGCAGCAGGAGATGCCTCCCCCTCCAGGGAACTCCCTTCGGAGGACTGTGACTCAGTGCACCTTGCTGTGAGCTTGTGGGTTTCCATCGTGCTCCCTGCAGAACCAGACTTGAGACTGGCTTAGCGACAGAAATAACAAGACTGATTCCAGGGCAGGGCCAGGTGGAGGGAACAGTGGAAATTGAATGTGACCTCAAACACCTAGGTGGGTGCTGGGGCTGTTACTAAAATGGGGAGCCTGGGAGGTACCTGCCAGGAATCGAAGTCTAGAGTAAATGGTGGACATAAGGCCTTTTTTTTGACATATGGCATTTTTAAGATGCCATTTGTCATCCAAGTTAGGACTTCCAAGAGGCACTCGTGTCTATGAGCCTGGGGCTCAGGTGAAGGAGCCGGACTAGAGATACACATTGGGATTCGTCATTCTTAGCTGGTGTTCACAGCCGTGCAAGTGGATCAGCTCATCTCAAGAGGTGCAGACTGTGTCTGAGTGGGGGCAGGGCTGTGCCTGGTTTGGAGGAAAGCCCGGACCATGCAGCTTTGGTGTGTCAGTCAGCGGCGTTTGTGATTTTCAGAGCAATGGCATTTATCCTTAAGGTTCTGGGGGGTGGGCAGGGCCACACAGGAAGAAATCTGAAGAGAGGGTTTTGGCCACGTGTGCGCGTCTTGGGACGATCCAGAGGCTGCAGGGTCCAGAAGGGGAAACTCCTCAGAAGCTGGAGTCGGAGTGGGGAGTTGGGAGAATGTAGTCACACTCTCCTGTGATGAAGGGAGGGAGGCCTAGGGAGTCCGCACCCTAGCGGACTCTCTTTCCCACGAACAAAAGGCAATCAGACAGAAGATTTGAGGTAAGAAGGGATGGGCTTTGGGAGAGGAGCCAACCTGGAGGACGGTGGTTGAACAATTCTTGAATAGTCTCCCTGAAACATAGAGTTAAAAAAAACCCAGACTCTTAAGAATATTGATAGTGACTGGGGAGGAGGCAGTTGTTTTTCTGACCTCCTAAGGGTAAGGTATGTATCCGGGGATATACAGAAGAATCGGGCAGTCTGTTCCTGGGGCTTCACCCTTACCAGGGGGAACAGTGCAAGTTTAAAGGGACAGAAGGGCAGCGGAGGGAAACTAGCCAGGTCCCGTGTCACGTACCAGTCGGCCGCCCTACTTGCGTGTTGCATTCACATCCATGCCTCCCAAGTGGGCGGTGGCAGCCCCGTTTCGAAGATTGGGAAGCCTCCTCAGAGGTTTAAGGAATTGGTTCATTTAGCAGCTAGTAAATGCTGTAGCAGGATTCCAGCAGGGCCTTGTCAGACTTCAAGGGCATGTTCTCTCTACTAATTCCGGTTGTACCTGAAATGGTGAAGTGAGTCAGTTTCGGAGCCTTTCAGAGAAAGTACGCTTTAAGTGCCTCAGGACTGTTGCACAAAGCTCAGTGTTCTTTCATAGTTCGGAACCACCGCAGTGCTTTTTGCCCCACAGATGTAAGGTCTTACTCCTTTGACGATGGCGTGGTTGTAAATGACATACAGGTGCAAAACCACACTTAGCAGCTTCTGAAGGGAAACTCTCCTGTTCTCCCTTGATCGGCTTTCTTCCACGGGATGTAACTGTGCTGCAGCTAAGGCCTGAGCTTTCCGTATGGAGTGAGGGTTTGATATCCAAATTTAGCATAAAACAGTCAGATGGAGAAAATCGAAGATGACAATATATTTTGGGGTTTCATTAGACAAGACATACTATCTGTTAATGGCTCATAAAGCTAATGAAATTGAGTACAGAACATTGCATTTCTTACTTTCTACTGAGAGCTGTCTTCCAACATAAGGTTCTCTGCTTTGGAACTTCAGCTCAGCCACTAGGGCGCCTGTCATTGTGTTGGTGTGATTGCATTTACACAGTGCATGTAATCTGGGCTTCCTTAGCCCCAAACACTCCAGTGCAGAATCATAGGCTGTAGCCATCACTTAGTTATACAAATACTTCTAAAACTATATGATACCAAAAAAAATAAATAAATAAAAATAAAGAGAGAGAGGGAGATTGCCTTTATCAAAGTTCCTTTGGATTTTAACTGCAAAGTGTTGTTGAGCAGCTCTGGTTTCCTTTGGATATGAATATATACATTTCTTTGCATGTAACTTGGATTTCAGGCTTGAACACCAAGCTCTTGTTTTCCATGAGCCACAAAAATCATAGCCAAATGACACACGTATGAAACAGTTTATTCTTTTTATCTGAGACAGAATCCTTGAATTTGGGACTTGAGCTGCGACTTTCCTGTTTGCTCTTCCCACCCCTCTTGTCACCTCACTCCTTTTTCCCACGTGGCCTCCAAGAGGTCATGGTCTCATAGGAGCAGGTGGACAAATACCAGTTGGTCGCCAAGCAGTGCTGCTGTAGATGGAGCCCAGCCAAGAGCTAAAGGACATCATCAGGGAGGACTTCCTGGAAGAAATTGGCTCTACATTCAGTTCTGAGGACAGAGTAAGAGTCAGCCAGGGGAAGGAATCAAGAGGGTGACTCAGGTGGCAGGAGCAGCCCGGGTAGAGGCCTGGAGGCTTGTGGGGTGGGGACTCGGGGAGACTGCCCTGTGTGGTCCAGGGTGGTGGGTGACCCTGCTTTGAAGGACACTGGAGAGGGCCTAGGGGTGGAGGGCTTTGGAGGAGCTTGGTTTTTACTAGAACTGACACAGAAGAGGCAGTGAAGGATGTCAGCAGGAAGTGACCCTTAGGAGAGCAGCTCTGCCTGTCCTTTTGAGTCCCACCCCTTCATTCTTTTATTCACAACACACGCAATTCTGAGTGTCTAGGGGAGAGGGGGTGGACCCACAGTAGTAAGCAAAATGTACTTGCTTCTTGAGAGCTTAGCAGTGTCAGAAGTTGACTTAGATTAAAATGTTTTATTAACACAGCAGGGCACCTAATCCAAAGTGCGGAGGTTGGAGGGAAGGAAGACTTCCTTGACAAACAGTTAAAATGAGCCTGGAGGCTAGTGGGAAGTAGCAGCAGGTCACGGGGCCCCTGAGGTCACTGGGGACCTGGTACTGAGGTGAGGATGGACAAGCAGGGTCGGGGGTGGGGCTAGAACTCTACCAGGGAGCCTTTGATGGGTTTGAAGTGGGGGAGATGTAATCAAATTTGTGCTTTGGGAAGGCTGCCTTGGCTGTGTGTGTGTGTGTGTGTGTGTGTGTGTGTGTGTGTGTGTAGCGGGGAAGAGGGGGAGAGTGTCACCAACTGGGAGGGTCATTAGAAGACCATTCACAGGCTCGGAGGCCACCAGTGGGAGAGGGGCGTCGGGGCTGCTTGGGGACCGCAGGGGCAGAGTGGATGCCGGGTTTCCTTGTGTGGAGGGCTTGTTAGCGGGGTCGCTCTAGCGACACCTTGTGGCTGGAAGTAAACAGATGGAGGCCGCCAGGTGGACTTACCTCTTCTCTCCTTCCCTGCCTTGTGTGATGATCTTAGCTCTGCCAACATATGGAACAGAAGAGCTAAGTTCCAGAGTAGCCCAGGACTTTGCTGGGCTCGTTCAAGTGAGAGTAGATAGGATTTAGGCTTGTGTTGAGATCTGTAAGTTAACTTAGCTAGAAACGTCCTGTCTTTTGGATTTTCATAGGGGTAGTAATTCTTGATAAAGATTGCTTTCTTGGTGAGAGGAATTTTAATACAACTGATGTCTTTCTCAAAAAATATCTTATCTTTTAAGAAATTTAATATTCAAAATAATAGGAATATTTTAAAGTGATAAACTAAGGCTTTCGTATAGTTTCTTTGGTTTCTGAGTTGATGTGTAGGTAGACCCTTTGCATTACATAATAGCACATCTTTGACAGTATTTAAAGAGCTGTTAGTGAGCGCCCCCAATTTGAAAGCATCATTAAAGCTTGCTCTGAAATAGTGAAGTCATATAGGTCTTGTTTGCAGAAGCCAGATATTTGGTTTATAATCTGCAGCATAGCTCCCTTTATAAAATAATAATAGATTCAAAATTAACAAAGTGGAAAATAATTGATTTTTTTAAAAAAATGAAACATAAACTTTCTTGTGCTATTGTTGCAACTGGAAATTTTGAAAAGAAAAATCCTATTGTAATATCATCTAAGTGAA
The DNA here is from genome assembly GCF_048564905.1 of Vicugna pacos. Lineage (NCBI taxonomy): Eukaryota > Metazoa > Chordata > Mammalia > Artiodactyla > Camelidae > Vicugna > Vicugna pacos. The sequence continues at coordinate 223,594 of NW_027328799.1, forward strand.
ATACATATATGTCTGTCACATTTGAATAGTAACTGCACAGTGGTTTTTGAAGTCAGGATCATTCCAGCTCAGATACTGGCAGTGATGGTTGCTGGTTTTCAATGGAAGAGCCTAAATTTGCTTTCTTAGCTTTATTCTTTTCTTTTCTTATATTTTCTTTTCTTTTCTTTTCTTCTCTTTTCTTTTCTTTTCTCTCTCTCTTTTTTTTTTTTTTTTTTGGGGTAGTGCGAGGGTTGAGTAGTGCTGTGCCAGCATGATTTGGGGGCAATTTGTGGGCAGATGTCGTGCAGCAGCAGTGAGATATTTCCATGCATTTTACTTTCCGGACATCACCAGGGAACATGTGTGGTTTGTGCCTGCAGGATGGGATGCTGCAGGACTCCCTGGTCCATCAATGTTATGTCTTGGAGCTGCTCCGGTCAGTGAATGATTTTCTGTGGCTTGGAGCTAATGTGGTCTGATGCAGATGATCAGATGTGTAACTAAAGTACTGTTACTTGAAATAAGAGAAAAGCTAGCAAAAATGTCTCTAAAATACAGGATGAGGGAGGAGAATTGGCTGAGCTGCTTGCAGTGGGGAATATTCTCAGGTGACTCCCTCACTGTGTCTCCTGTCACTATCCCCCACAGCCCTGCATGGCAGTCCTACTGAAGCAACCATGCACTTTCTCAGAAACGCGCTGAATTTCCTTGTGCCTCTGATTGTTCACTTTTTTTTTTGAAAGCACATCTTGCCCTTTGCTTAAATGCCATCCCTGCTAGCCACCACTTACACTCATTCTTCTGGACCTCATCCATATATAGCTGCTGAATGAAAGAACAAAATGTAGTATCTCCATTTAGTGGAATATTATTCAGACATAAGAGTGAATAAAAAAGAAAAAATAAATAAAGGGGAATATGAAAAAAGCCATCTGCTCTGGGTAGTCCACCCTGACTGCTCAACCCGGCCTTTTCCCTTTGAAACCCCACCCCTTATACCCCACTCTACTATTTTTGATAGTATTTACCACCTTCTAATAAAGTTTAACATTTTCAAAAAAAAAGAGACATGCTGATACCACTTCAACATGGGAAAGCCTTGATAACAGCACGTTAACTGAAAGGAACCAGACACAAACAGCCACATATTGTTGATTTCAGTGATCTTAGAAATGCCCAGAATTGGCTCATGCAGTGGCAGAGAGCAGATGATGGTTGCAAGGGGCTGGGTGGAGGGGGGTTGTGGAGTGACTGCTAGTGACAGGGGTGTTCTATTGGGGTGATGAAGTGTTCTGGAAATAGATGGTGGTGAGGGCTGCACAACCGTGAGTGTGCAGAAGACTGCTGAGCGCTGTCTCTGGGAGTGCTTGTTGTTGGGGCGGCTTTATTTTGTTCTCATCCTGTAATGTGAAGGGTCATCTTGTGCTGAGACCATTCAACTCCTGTGAGTGGTAAGGCTAAGAGACTTTGCAGAGTCATGTTTCTTTTTTCCCCCTTGCTGAGTGTAGGCAAAAATGGTTTAAGCCTGAGAAAGTGCTCCATATGCAGAAATGTCTTTCAGTTTTGGCTGGTGTAAAAATCTTGTGAGCTTTTTAATCATTTAGGACAGTCTGTAGGGGGAAACAGCCTGTGAAGCCTGGGTGAGACTTGGAAGAGCCGCGCTACCCTCCCAGACACGGGTGGGGATTTCACCCCCATTCAGGCAGTGAAGGGCCAAGACCCGTGAGAGGAGTTGACAGTCATGAATATTTATGTGTATCCGCTGCTTCATCTTGGATATTAATTTCTAGCTGAGTCATTTTGTGGCGGCAGCCTCATCCTACATCAGGAATTTATAGTATCTGCTCTTTGAGGTGAAGAGCTGACAGACTTGATTATTTAACAGTCTATCTTGTATTGATATCTCAGATTCCTTTGTCAACCGCAAAACAGCAGAAATACAGACGTCCTTTAATGCCGATGTGACCTGGAGCAGGTTTAGTTTCTGTACCTCAGTGACCTTATCTGCGTGTGGGGAAGATGATAACAGTGCTTCCCTCAGAGGGGCTGGTGAGAGGAGACTGAGAAGCACAAGTGGAAGACTTACACGAGATGCTCATGAATGACAAAATTTAGTGCTCTCAGCCTGGTGAGGCCTCAGGGGCAGAGATGTCAGAACAGAGCAGTCCTAGCCGGAGTTCGATCCGCATTGGCAGGTTTTATGATCACTATCACCACTGTGGGTTATCAGGTAGTTTTAAGACTTGGTAATATGAATTCATGAATAATGTTAAAGGCTAGACAACTCAGATCCGGTTTACATAGTTCTCAAGATTTCCTGTGAGAAATGGATATTTTTTCCCCATCTTAAATCTGAGTGGATTCTCTAAAAAAATTCTGTAGTCCTCCATCTTTTTCCTTTAATTCTCCTTTTTTTTAAATAAAAGTTTTTAAATGGAGTTACTGGGGACTGAACTGAGGGCCTCATGCGTGCTGAGCACATACTCTCTCAACTGAGGTATACTCTCACCCATAATTTTTTTAAACTTTACTTTCTTAGTATTCAGAGGTTAGAGGCCTCTAATTCTTTTTTTGGAGACTTGTCCATAAACCGGTAAATCTAAAATTAATGGACAAAATTTGGTTTATTAAAAAAATCATTAGAACTTTTATCAATCCATTCAAAAGGAAATGCTTATTGAGTTAAAATGTTTCTCCTTTATGGTGATTTCTAATTTTTGGTCTAGCTTAACTTATTAAAAGTAATCCTCATCATCATAATGACCAAGCTTGCTGTGAGTGGACACCTACCAAAGGCTAAACTGTTTTTCTCATGTTTTACTTCAAAGCAGGTGTTTGACGGTAGGTATCAATGTCTCCTTTTTGCAGCTGAGGGATTGAGAGGTGGGCAGCTTGTCCCAAATCAAACGCAGCTGGCGGTGCCTAGCTCGGTGCAGGAATCCAGGCTGCACAGGATGCATTCTCAATTTCTCCTCTGATCAGCCTCCCGTTGAGTGGTTTCCCGAACTCCTGTGAGTCCATAAATGACCGATTTTGGCGATCTCAGCCTGATGAGGCCTTCAAAGGAGAGACACCAGTGAGAATGTGAGACAGAGCGGCATAAATTAAAATTGTACATTTTCACAAATGTTGCATTCTCAGGTAATGACTTAAATAGTTTATGTTTTCTTTATATTAGTGCTATGTAAGCACTAAAAACAAAACATTAAAAATGATTATAGTGCAAAATAGGAGTGGGCTTTGAAAGTCCAATCATTGCTAATGATGTTGCTTGTTTTTCTCTAGTGGTGCTTATTGACAGAATAATTTACAATGACTGAATTTGTTTTATGTATGTAGTCTTAGTATGGAGGAAAAGTTTGTCAGTGCATATTGAAAGTAAAATCTTTACTCTTTTCTTTCCTGATGATAAATATGTACGTTGTTTCCATGGCTTAAGTATATTTCCTCATTTGTGAAATTTGAGTGATGCCGTTTACCATGTCTGACTGTGAGAGGTAGACGCCTTGTATACAAAGCATCTAAGAGCTGCTTAGTAAAAATGTGCTGTCACAATGACAGATAGTTTAGAAGGATCAACTGTGAATACTAAAGAGGGTGGCTTGTTTCTGATGCATATTCAATATGGATATATATGAATATGGCTTAAAGTAACAAGGATTCAGGGTTTTGTGTGTGTGTGTGCGTGCAGTATGAAGTTTTAATGAAATCTGTATCATTCTATTGAGACAGGGACTAGTTAAATTGACTTAAGCAGACGACCTTGAAGATTATTTACACAGAATGTGTATTGTTACAACTCAGTGTTCATGCTGCCGTGTAACTATACACTCAGACATTTAAATTCGTAGGACTCTGACCAGAAGCATTAAGTTTAGAAAAATCCACATTGATCATTTTCAGGGAATAAGCTTCTCTCTTTTGTGATTAAAGAAAATTTTGATTTATTTTTCTGCACTCTTAATAGGTTTTAAAATATCAAAACATTGATTTGACATGTCAGCTTTTTTAATAGAAAAAAGCTCATGCTGTTTTAATATGTAAATAAATGTTTTTGTATTTCAATACACTTCTATGATTTCCTGGCTCTTTGAGAAGTATTTTGCAAGATACTTAGATTACCTCCTGTTGGAAAAATACAGACATGACTTTTATGAATATAGGCCTAGTACAGGTCTGTTGGTTTTTGCTACAGTGCAAGACATGAGGACTAGGAGAGCAGTATGTGCTACATAAGCTTTTAGTTATCTGATTCTTGTTTCTGATCCACAGGCAATTTTTGTGTTGCACCTTTCCAGGCAACCAGGAAGGCCTTTTAAGCCATAGGTGGCGCTGTTACACCTTCTTACAGTCTTAACTTTCCTGTTTGTAAAGGAAGTCTTAAACAACTTTTTTTTTTTTTTGATTCCTTTGCTTAGTGCTTCAGGGTAGCACAATGTCCATTATGTCTGACTACCTGGAACTATTATTCTGCTTATGTCTTAGTTTTATTCTATCATCTCGCTGTGAACATTTCAGACTTCCTGTGCAAACAGTTGCAACATCGGACTTTTCTTGCAGTGTTAGAAACCAGTGAGCCGGGATTTTATAAAAGAGCTAGAAGCGGCCTCTGGAGCACCTTAAAGCTGAAAAGTGTACTGAGTTCCCTAAGTATTATCCCCACCGCTGTGTGTCAATGGGTGGTAGGAGATTTGGTACATATACAAAGGGGTGTGGTGTTTTGACTTGGGTTTGTGTGCACGCGCTGCCACTGAGCTACATGATCCTGAGTCAGTTCTTTCTGAGTTTTTCCCTCGTCTGTGAGATGGGGACACTCATTTCTGCTTTGTAGAATTGTGAGAATTAGAAATTATGTAAAGTGTTTAGCACAGTGTGTATGACAAGAGGGCTCATAATCTTAACTGCTGTTTGGTGTGAAGCCATCATTTGATAGTCTTTGGCAATTACTGAGAAACAGGAAAATAAGAAAAGCTGGTTTTATGATGAAAGATATTTGAGGAGGTTCCATAGTTCCTATACACATAATTTAGCATCAGCAGAGTCAGGACAGTTACACAGTCGCCCTGAACCAATGTTAAGCCACAGAATTTTTGTTACTTCATATATGTTGGGGCTTAAGGGGACCCAATACTTATACACATGTTGTGTCCAGCAGCCAACTGAGAGATGACAAAGAAGAACAGGCAGGCGATAAATGTCTCCTTTATTACTGATGAAGCCACGTTCTCCATGAAATTCAGGGCTGTGGGAGAGTGAGTGTCATGACACTATGTCCCAGAATTAGAGACTTACGCAGTCCCAGGTAACTCTGGTCCACAGCGAGCATTCCCTTGAGAGATTCTGACCCATAATGCACAGGACTGTCTTGCCATGGAACTGAGCATCCCGGCTGCTTCCTAAGGGTGGCCAACACTGGAGGGGAAGGAAAGCTTTCATATGCCCTGCTTGTCTCCCCGGACTCACACCTCAATCTGTTAGTGTGAGGAGGGCTAGCCGTGGGCCAGTGGTCAGGGGTGTGAAGGGAGAAGCAGTCTCCCATGGACCAGAGGAGTGGGGAGGAGGGAATCCCCCCTCAGATTAAACAGGTGGTGGCTTGAAACAGAAGGGTGCTCCTCAAGAGTTTATAAGAGGGGAAATAAGGATTTCCTTTGGGACTCAGAATAGTCATGAAACACAGAAGATGATTAGATGGGAGACTTGTAAATCACTTTCTTATTAAATTGAAATTTGTTGGGCACCAAAAATGTGCTACATTCTTTTCTGAGAGTTTTACAGAAATGAATCCTCCAATTTTCACAACAAGTGAGTAAGAAAGATTTGATTGTTATCCCAGGTTTACAGTGTGGAAATTGAGGCACACAGAGGGTAAGTAATTTGGCCAAGGTAACAGAGCTAGTAAGTGGCAGAGCTGGGATTTAAATCCTGGCTATCTGGTTTCCAGGCTCCCAGGGATGGGCTTTGGGTGTTTACAGGTATCTGCATCCCTGGATCTCTGTACCTCTGCATCAGTTAGACCAGAAAGGACAGGGAAAGTGGAGTTATACAGGTGCTCACAGTCGTGTCTCAGCCACTGTCCATGGAGTGTGCCCCGTGATTGGCATTAATTGTTTTCCAGGCAGTAGATCTGTTCTTATAACAGAAATTTAGTCCATTGAGTTAATCTAGAAACCCTTCCTGCTCTGCTTCTGTCCACGCTTGCCATGTGACTGCCTGCCCGAGATTGGGCCGTGGAGGAGAATCTGTACTCATGGTTGAACTCTGATATTTCAATCTGGTTTGTAGTTTCACATCTCCTGTTACATTAATAAATTAAATTTCTGGTTTTCTTGCATCAGTGTGTCATAAGTTTGCTTAATGTGAAACCAGTCCATGGGAGCCCAGGGGTGCTGACGGTATAATTTCTGAGCATGTGGCATTTCTACCCGTGCAGAAATGGCTGGAGGATGTCCACCTTCCTCACTGATTTCTCCCAGCAGCAGGGTCCTCTCCCACCCCCGGATGTGAGGATGGGATCTCTCTGAGTAGGCCATTCAGAGGCCGAGTCCACCAATCCGAAAATGATGAAGTACCTGGAAGTGGGTTTAATAGAAGACAAGGGCTTCCAGGTTGTCAGATGTGCTGTTCGAGTCCATTTGGTGAAAAGCTGTCCACTGTCTGTGGTTGAGCTGCTTCTTTGCTGTTTAAAAGTCTGTATTACATGAAGGGATTTTAAAAAGCAGAAAGGTGTGATTTCAGGTGGTACATCCGCACCGGTGAGTAGTGCTGGATGACCGCCTGTGTGAGGAATAGACAGAGTCTTACAAACTTCATAAAACAGCTTTTAAAGCTCTTCCATCTGAGTGCACTTCGTATGGGGTCCAGTTCATGACTGGTCGCGCTGAGAGGGCACGTAACTGATGATGGCAGAAAGGACACGGAGGCATCAAAAAGGTCCCAGACATTTTCTGTGTTTAGAGGATGGGGCACAGAGTAATATATTTGAGATGGTTTTTCATTGAACACTTTTGAGTATTTTCTAGGACTCCCCAATCCCCCATGGTTCCATGCAGCTGGGTGTCCCCTCAGAGCAGCTCTGTCAGCGCTTGCCCTGGGATGACGCGGTGTCACGGGGAGCAGGACGGTCAGTGTCCCCGGCTCCTCCGAGCTCCGTCTCCTCATCCGCAGAGCCGGGTTTCTCATCCGTGTCTACTTAGTAGGATTGCTGAGAATCACACGTGATGGTTGTCAGGTGTGATTTGTGGTTGTCTCTGTGATTGGCGTATAGTCAATATTTGATAGAAACACTTGTTTTTTATTATAATTGTGGCTCCTAGATTGCAGTGGTTTTTAGTCTGCATTTATTTTTTTATATAAATTTATTCTTATTTTTAAGTAAGCACTTGTATTTATTTATTTTCATGAAGGTACTGGGGATTGAAGCCAGGAACATGTGCGTGCACAACAGGTGCTCTACAATGGAGTAATACCCACCCTCCTTGTCTGCACTTAAAAATAAATATTTCAATACACAAAATATTTCTTAAACACCATCATGGGTCCTATTTTCTGCATAGACAATTGAATACATATGCCATCTCAATAAGAATAAATGTCATAGGGACATACCTTTCTAAATCTGTTTACATGTTTTAAAACGATCATAGCTAGTGAAAAACACGAGTCTTGGATCCACTACTTCTTAGGGTCTGCTTTGCCATCATGGGGATTTACATTCTACAGAGAAGGCTAATTGGATCTCATTGATATTTGGATGATTTTGCAATGTTCAAGGCTTTCAAAAGCTGACCGTTTTGTATTTTAAACTAACTACAAAGTTATCTTCTAGAAGTTGTAAGTCCTTAGCTTGTGAAGTGCCCAGTAATTCAGTTTGTATATGTCTGTGTCTCTGTGAACGTGTATGTGTGTGATTTCAGGAATATAGCAATAAGTTCCATATAGCCTTCTGAAATCTTTCTCCTCCAGTTCAAGGTGTAGGTATATATTTACACAAATAAATTGATACTCTTTTGTGATTTGGCATATTGGTGGGAATAAGAGGTTCTCATAATTGTTTCAGAAGGGTTGGGGAGCATGAGCTTAGAAAATGGGAGGAGATAGAGGCAGGGAGGTTCTTTAAACTTTGTGCAAGATGAGAAACAGTAGCTTTTCTTTTTTCTTCTAAAGCAAACTGGCACTGAATTGTAACATACTAATACTCAGAATTGCTTTTCTGATCAGAGACAAGTGCCTCAGATTTTTCAAGGCAACATGAATGATGAAATGTGTTTTAGCAGTTATCTTTAAAAGTAGTTTTATTTTTCAAGTATAAGTCTATAGACTGTTCTTTTTTTCCAGCTGTACAAGAATTTCTCATTGATCCAGGTACGTGATCAATGTGTTTAGTTTCTTTGGGTTATTTATTTTTTTTAAGTGCTTGATTCATTCTGGTGTGAATGAATGTTTAAAATTTCTGGATTTTGATCTTTAAAACTTGCTGATTTATCAGAACTGCAAAAAACCTGATGCTTGTTCCTTGTTTGGTGGGGCAACCTATTGATTTATGTTGTCTGTTATAGAGGGAAATTCTTCCTCTAGCCTGTAGATAATTAAGTGAATGGTTTGCAGTGTGCCTTAAAAATTATTTGAATGCATTGAGCATGTTTGTCCAGTGAATTTTGGATTGAGTCATAATAATGACTTTGCTTTGATTCTGTGGCTTTTGTCCTCTCCACAAGAATTTGAATTCTGTTGCATTTTGTATTCGTGTTCTTAACAGGGGAAGGAATTTTGCATTTTTTACAGAGGTGGGTTTTCCTATCCCCTCTGAATTCCTTCTGTAATTGATACAACGAAAATCTGTTATTGCAGTGCTTAATTATTTCATAAAAAATTTTTTGGCTTAATCAGAAACAATGACAAAGAATGATAATAAAAAATACGAAAACCTTCCTTCCTTTGAAGAATAGAAATGAGGTGGTCAGGCTCACGCATGCTTTGTACCTGACACACTTACTCTCATGTCATTGTGTATCATGAGTCGGAGATGGAGTAGCTTCAGGTTTATAGATTTTTGTTTTAACATTTGTGTTGAATTCATTCTCTAGGCATGATGATTCCTGTTGCCTTTGTGGAAAGTGTAGATGAAGGGAAACAAATGCTTTGTTTTGTTTTCAGGAGGCCTGAGATGCTGATGAGAAAAGAGTAGAGGGTGGGCTGAGGAAAATAGTGACAGACCCTCACCTCCAGGCTGAAATTGATGAACAAAGAAATCAATTAAGTGTATTGGTATTTGACTAATAGAAGTCAGACAGCCCAGACTGTCTAGTTATGCCCAAAGGAAAGTACTGAATTCACCTGCAGAATTAGGTGCTTTACCATGTAGAAGCAGCTTAGAGCAATCAGAAAAATCAGTCTTATGATGAGATATAAAAAGAATATAATAACTTTTATTTCTGAAACTTTTCTACATTAAGTTGTGTAGAGCTAAAATTAAGTTTCAAGCACCAGGAGTTAAGAGTTTAGGTGGTTCTGTGGGATCGTTATTCAGGGATGTGTCTAGACCCTGCTGGAGTGGCCGAAGCTGGCAGGAAAAGATCCAGAGCCAGGATTTGTCATCCTAGGATGTCCTCCATAATGGTTCCATGTGGGAGCCCATGATTGAGTTAACAAGTTGTAACACATCGCAGCCGCCTGTCAACTTTAAGAAAAAAATGTGCTTATTAACTGCTTTAAAGCAAACACCTGTGCATCCTCACTCCTGTCTCCTTGCCATAAAAAGCAGAGACAATGCCTTGCTTGCATATTTGAGGTTATAGATAGCACACTGCTTATTGCACAGCAATGACCCAGGCCCTCAGCTATAAACGCCAGGCCTGCGTGGTGTTAGATAGTCTATTATCCCCAAAACAGGGACCAGGCTGGTCTGGTGGTCTGCTTTGTAATGAACATGTCTAAAAATTGTATCTTGTTCCCCTCAGCCCATGACTTCCCTAAAGGTAAACTAAGCCTTAGTACTCATGGTGGAGTCTACAATCTCTGTCTCATCCCTTCTTTCCCCAAGTTCCTGCCTACTATCTCACAACTGTTATTGACTTTTTACTTTGATTATACACAATAAATATGGGAGCATTTGAGAGACTCGTGGATTTGGCTCCCTAATCCCTCTCGCTTTCATTCCTTTTTCCACAGTCTTGAGAAATTCATTCCGTGTCGGTAAGACTTCCGCCAGCCAGAACCCACAGTTCCAGGTGAGAAGGATGCAGGCTTTATCCCTCCTACCCGAGGGAGAGAGAGGAGATAATTGAGATATGCTCCCCTGTGGTCCCTTCCTGCCCCAGGGCCACTCCAGTTCACCTGCAGCCTTCTGGCCTCTGCTCACAGGGCCTCTGTCCCAGGATTGACAGCAGCCTTTTATTCCCTTGTCAACATTCCCTGTGCCTTTCAGAGGTTGCTCTCTTGTCTGCAATTCAACCCTGGCAGATGTGATGGTGGTCAGCGTGCTGATGGGCAGTTACTTGGGGACTCCCAGGAGCCATGCTGATTCTCCTGAGTCATTCGGGGTTACAGAACTGTCAAGCACTGCAGGAAGCCCATTCACGTGAGTTCAACACAGCATTACATCACTTTCATTTTATTTTTGAATTTTCAGTGGAGAAATTATTTGTAGCACACTGTTCCAGATTTTAGGCCGCCTGCTTTCCTCACCACCATTTCCTTGTTGGCTCTGGTGCTTGTTTTAAGAACCAGGTTTCTTCTCTGGTCATTTGTAGCAGCTGGGCTTGCCGAATCCTTGATTTGCATTTGAAGCAGAATGCTTCTTCGTGATGTCAAACTGATTTTCCTTGTCATGTCTGAATATTTCTTGTACACTCAGCAACAGTTTCAAGTGAAATGCTCTTGTCCAATTTCGGTTAACTAATATTTGCTGATCTCCTGCTTTCATGCTGAGGGCAGTTTCTTCTTCCTGTAATAAATGTTAGCAATTTGCATTTACTATGGAAGGTACTAATCCGAGGTGCTTTTGTTCTTAACAGTTTTAATACAAATCACCCATTAAAATGTACAGCGGATTTTACTCTATGCCCAGAAATGTGCATCCCAGTCAATCTTAGAATATTTTCTTCCCCCCAACAGGAAACCCAGTACGCATAAGCAGACATTATCAACTTCCCCATCCTCCCCAAGCCCCAGGGAGCCACTCTTCTGTCTCTGTGGATTTGCCTGTGCTGAACATTTCATGCAAATCGAGTCACTTCATGTAAGTGGAACCGTCTATTTTGACTGACTTCTTTCACACTGAGTAACGTTTTCAATGTTTGTCCACGTTGTGGCCTGGGTCAGTACTCTATGCTTTGCTATTGCTGAATAATATTTCACTGTATGGCTGGGCCCCTTTGTTTACCCATTCATCACGTGATAGACATTTGGGTTGTTTCTGTTTTTTGGCTCTGAAAATTAATGGCGAAAAGTAATGGTGAATATTCCTGTAGGAGTTTTTATGTTAACATTTGTTTTCAGTTCTCTTACTTGTGTGCCCAGGAAGCAGAATTGCTGGATCATTCAGAAGCCAAATGTTCAACTCTCTGAGGACGTGCCAGGATGTTTTCCAAAGTGGTCACGCTGTGTTACATCCTCACCAGCAATGGCTGCGGGCTCCGCTTCCTCTGTGTCCTCATTAGTGCTTGTTAATCTTTTTTTGATTTTAACCTATTGTAGTGAATGTGAAGCGGTTTCTCCTAGTTGTTTTGACTTGATTTCCTTTAGAGCTAATGTTATTGAACACCGTTTCATTGTGCTTATTGGCCATTTGTATATTTTCCTTGAAAAATATCTTTTCAGATTCTTTTTTCATTTTTTAATTGAGTTGCCTTTTTATTGTTGAGCTGTGGAATTTTTTTTTTGATACACAAATTCCTTATCAGATAAATGATTTGAAAAAATTTTCTCCTGAGTGTTGTTTTTTCACTTTCTGGATGGTGTTTTTTGAAGCAAAGTTTTAAAGTTTAATGAACTCCAATTTATCTCTGTTTTCATTTTTCCTTGTGCTTTTGGGGTAATATTTATTATCTGATGTATTTTATTAAAACTTGTATATATAAAATAACTTAATTCTTAGGACCGTTCTAGGAGATGGGTGCGGTTGTTGTCCCCAGTCTATGCATCGGAGACTGAGGTGCAGAGAATTTGACTGACATATTAGTGTCAAAGCTACCCAGTGCTGTGGGAATTCAGACCCTCATGTTTTTCCCTAGCATCTGAGCTCAACACCACCATGCTCCAATCTTTCCGGGAAACGTTAATGAAAAAATCTTTACTTTTTTGATTTCTTGTTAGATTTTTTTCTTATTGGGGACCTCAAATTCTCATTTTCTTTTCGGATATCAGTGTCGATTTATTTTAGGTCTCATGTAGGGAGAAGCATTGCTATCAGTTAACTTCTTTATTACTCACTCTCCAGTGATGATTGTTGCTAATTGATCTAATCAAGTCATGCTTAAGTCTTTCCTGCTCATGACACTAACAGCAGAGTCATGACTTATAGAATGCTCAAAGAAGAAAGTACTTGATTGATTTTATTTTGCCAACCAATCAAACCAATCAAATAAAACCCTGGTGTTGACACAGACTATAAGCCCTCCAAAATAGGGTCACTGTCTTCATTGTGTTTCATTTGTTGGGTCACAGTGTCTGGATAGTGCCTTGCTGTCCAGCAGTTTTGTGAGGATACGGTGCTCGTGAATCATTGTAAGGACAGAATTTTGACAACAGACTGTGTTGTTCATTTCACGACGGGAAAGGTAATATAGAATTACTGTTCAGATCTGTTTTAAAATTAAGCTTTGAATTTTGAGAATAGTTCAAGAAGCCATACAAAGCTCTTTTTCACTAATTTTAGATCTATCTTAGACACATTATGTTTACATAGCAGAGTAACTTATCAAGTAGATTTGACAAAGGAGTGTTATATTGATTATTTGTTTTAGTTGAAATATTCTACCAGGGATAAAGTCATAAGTGCCCATAAATGAACAAATATATTTGTATTTAAATGCAACATGGGAGCAGTCTACATATGTTTCTATATAATATATATGACTGTGTGTTTTAATCTTTCTGTCAGTGTTTTAATAGTTTTTCAGCAATTTTGTAACTTTAGAATTCTTCTAAAAAATTCACCCCCAATTCTAGTGCAGTTTGTACTGTGTATCCTGTCTTATGCATGGGATTCCACTGTCCCCTCAGTGAGGAATTTCCTCTCCTATTGTGTTAGGAGCAGAGTTAAAGGAACTGTGATTTCTAGGCCTTTGCTCTCCATGTGTTTGCAGTTGGCTCTCAGTCACGATTTTCCCTTTCCAGAGTTTTCATTGTTAAATTAGAATTTCTGAAAATAACTATTAATATGTTGCATTGGTCTCCCTAGAAACTTGACGTCTTTGTGCTTTTCAGTTTTCAATTTATGAAAAATGCAAATGCACTCTTGTTTTTAAGTTGTCCTTTTTCAATAGATATTTATCTCTTAATTGATAGAATAATTTTTTCCCAATGAATGAATCAGTGTGCATGTTTTAAAGGATAACTTACTTTTTATTTTTCTTATTGTAACAGTAATATTCATTGTAGAGAATTTAGTAAATAAGGATTAACACAGTAATAACTTCACAATGGCCTCTAATCTCACCTGGAGATACAGTTGTAAGGTTTGAAATTGAGAATTATAAGTCCTCTCAAATTTTTCTTTTTCAAGTACGTATTGGTTACTGAGATCCTCGAATTCCCATATGAATTGTAGCAGCAGATAGTCAGTTTCTGCAGAGGAGCCCGCTGGGATTGTGATCGAGACCACGTTGAATATACGGATCGCTCTGGGGAGCACTGCCATTCCAAGAGCACTTTCTTTTGATAGGGGAATGTGTGTGGAGTGTCTGTCCTGGTATTTAGGTCTTCTTTAACTTTTTTTTTTCAACAATGCTTTGAGTTTACAGAGTATTATTTTACTTTAATTATCTTTGCCTTTATATTGAGGACAAGTGTGCAAGGTACCGGGATCAGAAGTGTATTTGAGCCCCGCAACTTGCTGCCACCATGGACGCTGCGCTCTTGCTTCACCCGCTGTACAATCTTGCACAGAATACGACCTCAGTAACTCTCTCTTGAATGAATGATTATATGATTGTTGGATGATGCTTGAGAGTCCTTGTGATGATTTTTTTCCCCAGCCTTTCCCCAGTTCTTAACTATGCCCTTTCTCTTCCTAAACTCCAGCCTGGGTTTCAGCCTGCCTGTGGCATTGATTTTCCTTGTCTGTGGACTCTTCCTTTCACTGGTTCCCGATAATGTTACATGTGGGCTGTGGAAACTTGCTAGATGTCAAGAAAGAGCTAATCCATTGTAGGCCAGTATTTTTAGAGTTTGTTATTGTTTTACTGATTGAAATTAAATGAGGCTGCCCCCTGAGCCCTCCCGTGAGCACTTTTGACCTTCCTACAGCTGATACTGCTCTAGTTGCTGCATGTGCCCTTTCCCCAGCCTTGATTTTGTAATTGAATAAGTCACCATCACTGGAGCCCTCTCTTTAAAAGATAAAGAGAACATTTGCTCCTTTTCCCTGTTTGGGGACTTCGATGAGATGAGATCCCAGATAAAGAATGGAGCCCCACCTCTTTCTGACCCCCGCTGTTTCCGTTCCTTTCTTCAGGGGAAAAGAGTACAATTCAACAGTATAAAGATTGATTGTGAGCTAATGAGATAGACAAGACAACCGATCATTTATTAAGTAACCTTTCATGATAGAAACAAATGTATTATACACACAAACAGCACACAAAGCACTGTAGTACCATGGTTACAATCGTGGGTCCGAGTTCGTGTCCTGCTCTGGAGAGACCAGTCCTGTGAGATGGAGAACTGGTAAGTCGGCTTAGCCTCTCCAGAACTGGTTTTCTGTCCTGCAGAGACGGGGCTCGCTAGGCGTCCCCCCCGTAGAGGTGCTGTGGGGTGTAAATGATGCGCATGGGCAACCTGAGCACAGCTGCTCATTCCTCGTAAGTGCAGGGTAGCATAGCTTTTGCGGTGATGGCTTTATGACCGCCCCATGTAGACTGTCAGTGCTCTGAAGGGATGCCTTGTGGTTTGGAGATGGGATTCTCACTTCTGTAAATACCCAAGTGTAGTGTTATTGGGCCCTGCTGATTTCAGTCTATTCTTTAGAAAGTACATATTGTAGATATATTTTTCAAGCATGCGTGCTTTTTTTCTTTTACTATTTAAAGTTCTACCCTCTCATCTCTTGGTATTACTTTTCATGGAATCCAGGAAACAGTCCTAAGCTACCTGCCTCTTCACACTTTTCCGTGGTGGTTTCCTTCCCTGATTAGAAGAGGGTTTTGCATAGGAAATTTTATTTGTTCCCCTTTTCTTGGAGTCTCTCTCTCTGTCTGCCCATCTCTCACCTCTCAATCTGTCCATTTCTCAACCCACTGCTTCTTCTGACATGTTCCAAAACGCATTTCAGGTAGCTTACAGAAGAACAGATACCAAATAAACAGGTGAGAAAATGGGGCCCAGTTCAGACAGTGAGGCTAGGAGGCGAGCCTGTGTGAGGATTGCAGGCGTGAGACACATGTCTCTGCCATGTGACTTATAAGATCGACAGCAGCAGTGTGCTTCAAGCTCCCAGCAGACACAGGGAAGCAGGATTTGAGGGAGATGCTTACTGGCTGTGAAATAAATAAGTGACTTAGGAGAAGCCCAGCCTTTCCAGCTACTAAGGCTTAGGAGAATATTTTGAGTGTCTTCCAAAATCAGAGTATGGCATCTTTTCTTTTTTCAGAGTTCTATGTATAGTTGGTTACATTCTATACCTGGAAATTTCTCCAAAACTGCTTCCCACGTGAGTCCCATGGTTCGGGGATTGGGTGGTTCTGCTCATTGATGGGGGTTGGCCAGAAACAGAAAATGAGAGCCTCAAAGGGGCCTGGGATTTGTCAGTTATGTTTTGTCAGTGCTGTAGGGTTCAAGAAATGCTTTCACCGTTTCTCTCCATCTGAGGCGGCAGCATAATCTCTTACCAGCATCAGGAGCTCAGGGCCACGGGATGGTGGGGGCTGACTGCACTGCCGTCAAGACAGCTGAGCTAGTCACTGCAGGTGTGGTTCTTTTACATACTGCATTTCATGTTCTTTACTAGAATGTTTCAACAGGGAGTTAATTAACTGAGTTAATTAACATTTAATAAATATGATCTTTGTTGAAAAGACAGTTATAGGCAGAATATAAGCTGTGAAGTCTTTAAAAACGGTTTCATTACTGAAATTTCATTTGGGGAGATACACGGTTTATCTTATATATGGCTCTCTTTTAAAGTAACAAAGAAACAAGACAGAAAAGGCAGAGGATGATTTCTGTTCTTCCTCTCGGCTTGCAGGTGCCCTCACCCCCAGTAGCATCAATCAAGACACCAGCACTGACACTGGCCATGCTCAGAACTGCCTCAGCCCTGAAGACACTGCTGACAAATAGAAGGGGGCCACGCCCTGTTACAGCAGGTGCTCTCACTTTGTGGGTCCTTATGTAACTGCGTGGTGTTAATCAGGATCGCCCGTCCTACATTGTGTGATGCTGCTGCTTTGTCTCCTAGTTACTTGTTTCTCTAAGTATTCTTGTATTATTCTCCAATGCATAGTACTACACACCTAAAAATGCTTTTTTTCAGATGAAAAAGAATGTGCATTTAAAATAATAACTCTGAAAAAGGGGGCAAAAAAGGCTATCCTTGTCCCACTATTCAAAGATAATAATTAACACGTTAACGTATATTTTCATCAGTGTGGATCACCTCTGTCATAAAAAACCAGAGAGCACTCTGTGACTGTTTACTGTGTGGACACCTCCATTTTCCATTTGGCTTTTTATATGTTTTTCTACAATATTCTATCTCCTCTGGCATGATTTTTGATGACCAGTATAGCATTCTGTCTTGTGGAGGCATTGTCCATTTTACTTCGGACTTAAATAAACTTTTAAATTCCAAGTATACTTAACTGAAATACTGAAAAGAGAACTGTGGTGGTACAGGAAGGCCCTACCTCCCTTCCCCTTATTTCCGAAGAGTAAAAACTGTTGAAAATTTGATATATATGTTTCATGACCTTTATGCCTATGACATACATATATACACACATATGAGAATTCCATGTATACGTGTGTGTATATATGCTTTATTTAAAAATGAGACCATACTATATGTTTTTCTGCAGCTCGCTTTAATCACTCAGGTGTATATCATAGACGTCCTCCCACTCCAGACTCACCCGGTCCTTTCAGATAGAGTGGAGGGGTCTCCTGATTTGCGGGTGTGGTCTCTTTCCCACGCACACCTTTGGTGAGAGAATGCTGTGGACAAGGCCCTGGACCACGGCGAAACGCTGGCTCCCTCATTGCTCGCAGCTCGTCGTGATTTACCGCATCATTGTCTTGATGGTGGACAGTTAAATTTTCTCCATTTTCCACTGTCAGAAAGGATATTTGACTGGCATCCTTCTTGTACAGACATTCCTGTGATCTTTTATGAGTATTCCCTTAGTTAAGGCTTCTGGAAATTTAGTCCCTGGATGTGACATTTACATTCATCACAGACTCCATTCAAGTAACTCTAGAAATTCCTTCCATAGGGGAATGAAAAGATGCACAATTACTTATGTAACCAATTCTCTATTGCTGGATATGATTTCACTTCAGTTTTTCTTCCCACCATTGTAAACAGTGCTGTGTACATGCCCTGATGGGTACATCTTTTTGGACCTAATTTGTTTTTTCCTAAAGGAAACGATTCCTAGAAGTGGTGTTGAGTCATTGTGTACGTACGTTTTTCAGAGTTTACATATCCATTGACATGTCGTCCTCTGAAAATGTCGCTCATGGTTTCTTCTCCCACAGATGGACACTAGATAGAATATCTTTTAAAAATATTTGCCAATATGATGAGCAAAAGTGCTTTTTCATTGTTTTAGTTTGCATTTGATGACCAGTGAGGTATTGAGCATTTTTCACTCATTAGCCATTTGACTTTTTTAAAATGAATGATTCCTTTTATCCTTTGCACACATTTAAGTGGGGGAGCTTCTTGTTGGTTTGTGACAGCTCTTTGTATGTTATGAACATTAACTTCTTGTCTTCAACAACATGTATCACAGAGCTTTTTCTTGTCATTTCTTTCCTTTCATTTTGTTTAGGAGGATTTTTATTTTGGTAGTGTCTCAAAATATTCTTATGATAATAAATGTATTCCTTATGTGTTTTATCTTTGAAATTATTCTTAAAAATAATTTCTTATACTGGAATAAATCTCCTCTGTAGGTTTTTTTTAATCTCTAAGATGGAGATGATAATAGTACTTGTTAATGTAAGGGTAAGTTGAGTTAATAAGAGCAAAGTGTTGTATTTGTTGTTATTAGTACTTTTTTATATTTACATCACTGTCTGTAAATTATCTTGTGGTCCTTATGAGAGGAATAGTATTTATTCTTTCTAGGTGATTGTCTGATTGTCTCAGGACAATTACTGAAGTCATACTTTTCTCTTTGATTTGAAATCCCACCTTTACAAAATACTTGTGTACACTAGAGTCTCTTTTTGAGCTCATGGTTCCCTTCTGTCAATCTGCCTTTCTTACTCCAGCACCATAACTTACATATTGTAAAAATTTATTTAATAATTGGCAGTCTGAATTTTTTTCATTCTTTTCTTCCATCCCAAATTTTCTTGTCTAGTATTATGATTTTATTATTCCTGAAGAATTCCAAAATATTTTGTTCAAGATAAAAAAAATCAGATTGGAGTTGTCATGGGAGTTTTCAGTAAGTTTTGAATTATTCTGATGAGAACTTACATCTTTACAAAACTGCTTTCCTCCATGCAATTTGTTGATGTCTCTACATTCTCACCTCTTACTTTACCCCTCAGTACAGCCCTGAAGTTTCTCCATTTAGAACATGGGCATTATTTTTTAACTTATTCCAGATTATTGTTTATGTTTTTGTCAATTTTGTAAGTGAAAATTTTTTGCTATTATATTTTTAAACGCTTAAAACTGAAATTTAGAAAGGAAGATTCGGTTTGTAAATACTCACTTTGTATTTTGTCATATAAAATTGTAAGTATTAAGTAGTTGTTCCAGAATCCTTTCTTTTTTGTTTTTAAAAATTTGTGTCGAAGATTCTCAAAATGTTCATAGCTAAGTAGTATAGGTGGGGAGACAGATGGAGAGAGGTAGTGTGGCTCATGTACAAACTGTGAGCAGTTTCATGGCTGCCTTTAGGCTGGAGAAACCACAGAAGAGCCCAGGTTAGACAAGGAATGGCTTTGTATGCACTTGAAAGCCAGCTTTCCTGCCTGTATGGTGAAGCCTGGTGGGCGTGGCAGGTAGATGATCAAGGTCTGATCAAGGTCATTTGTTGCACAGAGCGCTGTGTCTGTGAGAAATGGTGACCATTGCCATGGCAAATGCTTGGTGCCAGGAACAATGCAGGGGAGCTGGGGAGCCTGTGTTAAGGATTTTCCAGTCCTGGGAGTGGGAAGATCAGACTCTGCATTCAGATCTGAGTTTGAATTAATCCTCTTTAGTTTACTGGACCTCTGACTTTTGTCAAGTTATGCATCCTGTTTGAACTCCTGCTTTGTTGTCTCTCAAAACAGAAGAATTACAGCCTGCTGCTAGAGTGTTTGATCAGGGTAAATGATTTGTGTCTATAAGATGCCACGTACAGTCACAAGCTCAGTGAGCAATGAGCTGTCCCCTCTTCTCCTGCAAATCAGTGCTCGATAAGTCATCAGCAGAAAGCGAGTCCCTAATTTGTATGTGGTGCAAGGAAGAACAAAACTAACGTCTTGCCTTTCCCTGGCAGTATTCTTAGTTCTTTGCTTCATGTACCTCTTTCCTCCTTCACTCTCCCCTTTCACCTCCTCCACCAAGAGCCTGAGACTCTCTCAGAACACTAGATTCAAATTATTTAAATGGTGGCTCATTCCCATGAAATGACAGTGACTTAAAAAAACTGTACACATCCCAGAATTCATTGTATTTGATTTACACACACACACACGTGCACACACACACACACACACATCAGGCTACCTCCCATTTGCTGAGGGAGAAGGGCCACTTTTTCTGAGTTTTCATTTACTCAGCGTGAGAGCAGTCTCTTAAGCAGAAATTCACCTGGCTTCGTGCATGGTTTTTTAAATTGGATTTCTGCTTTTTGTCCATAAAAATATTCTCCTATTAGAAGACAGGAAGTGGAGACATAGATATTCTGCTGAGATATTGGTGTTATCATATTTGAGTTTTAATGGACATAAGGCGGCATAGCGTCATACATTATTATGGATGAGAATCCATGATGATGTAACTTAGAAAAGAATCTGGGTCTCCTGCCATCGTGTCCACGCGGGTGAAGAGGCAACTGGGTGGGGGATGGCAGGGAACCTTCTTGCTTGAGTTCCAGGTTCTTGTTAGTTTTCATTGCTCAGCTGCCTTTAGTTTATGTCCATGAGGCCTCTCATGGGAAGGTCACTATGTCCTGAGAGACTGAGTTACTAATCAGCAGAAAGCTCTGGACCCACTCATATTTTCCAGAGTTTTTCTGCTGACCTGCTGACACTTTATATAAATGAGACCTAACAAACTACTGGATATAAAATCCTTATTGTTATCATTTGCCCTCGAGTTCCATAGGAATGGGGTGCTGTCTCAGGCTGTCTAAGGCTAGATCTGAACAAAGATAGGGTGATAGGCTCTGCTGCTGGACCCTCCCCAGTCAAATGGGATTTCCACCTTAGTTTTTAGAATCAGGCAGATGAGTTCAAATCTTGTCTTTACCAGTTATTAGCTTTGTGACCTTGGGGAAATAACTACTTTTTTGGTTCCAATTTTCTTTATCTGTAAATAAGTTCAGTATTTATTTTAGGGTTTTTGTTTTAGAATTGAATGTGCTAATTCCCTAATTTATTCCTAAAATACTGATCACATGGTTCTATGCTGGTGCCTTAGTAGTTGATTGCTAAGGGACTCAACAGTGAGAATGGGGGTGGAGCCCCCTGGATCATACAGCTTATATTCCAGGATATGCTTGTAAAAGACAAGATTGCAGTGGATTTTTAGTAAATGTCCATTCCTTTCCTAATCCCCATTGATTGTGTATATATCTTTATACTAATATATGAACAATTTTTTGCAGTTTAAATCTCTTTGTAGTATTTAAAGAATGTAGCTATAACAAAAATACGTGAAATAAAATGACTTGACTTTTATTTTCCTTTCAATAAGCAAAACAAAATAAAATAGAAAAGAAAAGAAAAAGTATTGAAGGAGTAGAAATAATTTTATTTCCGTGGAATCAACTCCCTATGTTAGGTTTTTCCATTGTGTTGTTCAACATCATATAAAATTGACAGGTTGTGACTTCAGTGTTGATAGCTAGGTGAGTATAGTTTCTTTTTGTGGTTGTCTTTGATGAATTATTTGCACTAGATCATAAATGATGTGCATGTTACATATTGGAAACGAGGAAACATTGGAGACATACTACCTCCAATGCAGTCATTTTGTTACCGAGTCCAAACTCGTTCTGCTCGCCACATGACAGGCCAATAAACCGGGAGATGAGGTGTTGGAGCAAGGAATAGTGACTTCACTTGCAATGCTGGCAGACCCAGAAGACGGCAGACTGATGTCCTGGAGAACTATCTTCCCCAAGTAAGAATTCAGTCTCCTTTTATACTAAAAAGGGGCAGGGTTGTGGTTGGTTGTTGCATACTTCTTGCTTTATGAATTGTTTGTCCTTTGAATCCGCTGTTCTTGCAGCTGTCCATGTGGATCAAATCATGGTACCCCTGTAAAACCTCCAAAAAAACAAAGGCTATTCTCTATTATGCAACTTGCCATCTCTACAGAAGTGCAGATGAGCTAACATTTTTAAAGATCAGGGCCAGGAGAATAGGCTTTCCTGCAGATTTCAGGCTAAAGGTAACTTTCTTTTTCAAATGGTGCAGAGCTACCAAGTCTGAGCCTAGGAAACAGGGCACAGGTTTAAACTCAAAGGAACAGATTTAACATAGGGTAAAAACTGTACATTTTATTACAATTCCGTTTCCAGCTTCATAGATAATATTAGTAAGAAATACGAGCAATTTTGTATTTTTGCTTCTTAATAACCGATAAGTGTACCAACTATATTTTGTGAGCAGGGATGCTGTGCAGGCATTGGGGTGACAGCAAACTCTTGTAGGGGGTGGCCGGCCCTGCAACATCTCTGATGCCCTGTGAGTGTTGGTGAGGGTCCCCGTAGCCAGGGGCTCTCTTCAGGAACCAGCATATGGGCATTGACCTCTGGAGACCTCTTTTTCGGCTGCAGGAATTTTTTTCAGATATTGAGATTGAAAAATCACTCCAGCTGGGAATAATTAGGGAAAAAAACAAAAGGAAAAGGGTTTGGAGTAGAGTAGAAGAGTAGGACATAAGATCACGGAGCCTGAGTGCTTGGCAGCGGGGCCTCGGGAGAGAGGGGAGCAGAGGTGGGGAGGGGCCTGGCTCCAGAACCAGCTCCTGTAATTGCCCCCGCACGCAAGCCACATAGCTTTAAATTGGCCTGGGCCACCTCTCTGGGCTGGATATCACCCTGGGCAGAACCGTGGTATCTGTAAAGTAAAATGACTTCACAACTATTGCACAGAGCTGCAGGTGTAAGAGAGCCTAAGCCTGTCTCAGAGTGCAGGGGACAAGCGGAAAGGAATGGCAAAATTTCCACTGACAATTGAAATTTTGTTAAATAGCCTGCTACAGTTGTTTGCATCACTTGAATGAATGCAGGCATATTTCTGTGGGCATTTATAGGTTCACTGAACCCCACCAGCCCCTCTTGCCCCCATCGGAGATGGGCTTTCTCAAGCACAGTGCCCCTCCTGCTTGGGTGGAAAACGCTGCTGGTCCTTGCCTGGGGCCGGGCTGCTGCAGGGCACTGAATCCCCGAGGCACGGCCTGTGAGACACGACAGGAACATCTCTGCTCTTGACTGGGTGCCTCCGTTTCCCCTGCAGTGTAAAAATGCCGGTGACTGAGTTAGAAGCATGCTTCCAAGCTGTCCATGTCCTTGGCATCCAGAAGCGGAGCCTGGAAGCTTTCGAATTTATCCAGAATGCGGTTTACATTCACATTCAGCAGGTGAGTGTATGTCCTTACACAAGTGGAGGAATTACTGCAGTTTTCCTGGAACTTTCTCACTACAAGTCCATTTGATTTTTCTGTGCTAGGATTCAGTATGGCCTGCTAAAAACTCTGGAGTGAGATCTTGAAACCCTGATGAAGAGCATTATTTATTTCATTTCTCTATATGATACTCTTTTACTTTTAAAATTCAGAATTTTTGGTTGTTTCAAAAATTTTTTGGGGGGGTTGGAGAATCATGTTTACTCTTACCATCTTTGCAACCTGTTGCTTTGTGCCTCTCACCTGTCTTCTGTCACTTGTGAGGCGGTTCCATTTGTGACCCTGTCCGGGTTGTTCATGTTATAAAACATAAAGCCTGTAAAAGTACAGTCCCTTTTCCTCCGAAGACATTCCACAAATACTCCTTTAACCTGGGTGTGGTTTTAAGAAGACAGAATCTTTAGAACATGTCCTTGCAGGTTGCTAGTGCAAAATCCCAAAATCAATAGTCTAGCTCAACATCTAAAATCTTTCTAATTTACCTTGGAATTGTATGGATAAGTGAAGCAGTTTGCTAAGAACTCAGACCAGGTTTAGAATACAGGCTGGTGTAGCTCAGCAGGTCCTCCCAAGCTGATGCTCTGCCAGAGGGCGGGGCCGAGGGGAGAGGGCGGGGCCGAGGGGAGAGGGCGGGTCCTGCCCTCCCTGAGGTGACAATTTCATGGCAAAGACTTTCACCTGGTGAAGAACTTGGAGTTTCTTCTAAGAAGAGTAGGTCTGAAAAGAGTCCAAAAAGCGCGGGAGTGACAAAGTCCCATTTGTCTCAAGTAGGGGAGAGTGGCTGTGGGGCCACGTAGGAGACTCATGTGTCCAGGTGGGCAGTGTTGGTGGCTTCCACTTGAGCGGTGGGACGGTCAGTGTTTAAAAGCGAACATATTGAAGGCATGTTTAGATGGTAAAAAGGAAAGGATGAAGGCTGTCTGTGAATGTAGGATGGAGTAAGGCCCAGGTTTCTGGGTGGATTAATGAGGTAAATGATGGTCCTTCTGTGCTCTGAGGAGGGAAAGCTGCAGAGGGAGTTCTGCGGAAATCTGATGAGTTCAGCTGTGGGTAAAGTGAAAGGTTGTTAGATGTGTGGTCTGGGAGCTCAGGTGAGAGCCAGTAGTGAGTAGGGGGAGGTGAGAGGGACTTTCAAATAATTTTGTATTGTGAACATACAAATAAGTATGAGTAATGACACATTTAACACCTCTATATTCTGGATTTAAAGCCCAGTAACATTTTACTATACTGACTGCAGAGGTTCTTAATATTTTTTAATAGAAATAAGTAGAAACAAAATAGTGGAGTTAGTGAGCATCTTAGAGTAGATGTGTGTCCTTGTATGTATTTTTATACCTCATCTGTTTATAACCATAATCTACAAAAAGTTATCTTGCTTAGCATAAGAGTTAAACACAGGGACGTGACACACATTGTTGGGGGTTGAAGCTGATCTTCTCGGGCAAATTATGGACCCTCTCTTTGCCTTAGTTGCATCGTCTGTGACTGCCCCAGGGCCCCTCATCACAGCTGATTTCCTAGAGTAGATGTTGGGTGGGAGGCTGCTGAAGGGATTAAGAGGTGGCAACTGCTAGGGATATTGAAGAGAGACAAAAACAGATTAAAGCCGATAAACTGAGTACAAATACCCTCTAAATAGAAGGAATCCCGCAGTGTTTTGAGCCGCTTATCATAAGGGAAAGAAAATCACGTGGATCCAAAGCTCTTGAGCATATGAATATTGTGGGTGGGAGGGTGTCATTATAAAAGTGTTGAGAAAAGGCCTCTTTGTTTTCCTTGACATTACCAGTAAGGATGGGGAGCAGAAGCGAAACCCTCTGCTTCACAGTTGAAGGTGCTGTTTTGTGTGAAACTGACCAAAGTTTGGAAACCAGTCATCAGCGATGCTGGCAAATGAAGAGGCTTCTGGATTGGGTGGGGCACTTGCTGTGACTTCCAGGTGACCTGCTGGCTGGGGACTGTGTGGCGGGCAGTAGTTTTGCAGGGTAGCCCGGGCATAATCCCTGGCTCTGATGCTGCTGGTCTGATTAACAGACCTGGGCGCACACTGTCCTAATGGGGCAGCTCGGGATGTGGCCCTGCCGTGCTGAGAGCGAGAAGAGGGCTCCCCTGAGGAGGTGTCCCTGCGGAGAGTGGAAATGTACTCCTGCAGGGGAGGAAGAGCCTCTGAGCAGCGGGCCGGATGCACAGGCAAGACCAGCATGAGCACTGATGTTTCCGGGAGCCGGAAGTCATACAGTGGCCCAAACGGCCTTGTTCCTGAGAGACTGGAGGGAATAGATGCTGAAAAGGCAGGCTAGGGTCAGACCCTGTGGTAGGTTATGAGTGACAGGAGAGGATTGTTCAGGCAGGCATGAGACAACCCTGTGGGCGTCCCAGCTGGGGCGTCACGCCGAAGGGAAGAGCAGAGTTATAGACTTTGCCACTTATTAGCTGTGTGACTTTAAGCAATATCACCCCACCTCTCTCTATATATATCTTCATCTGTAAAGTGACACAGTGACAAGGTCGTGTCATCAGAAGTATTAGCTTAGCTCTGATCCTCTTTGTCGACTCCTGTCAGTGCTTCCCTGCAAGGTTCTGCAACGGCTGCTTTTACTCTGAGACAGGAGGGCGTAGAGGGACACTGTAATACCCGAGGGCAGGAAGGGGTTGCTTTAAAAGCAGACATGTAACAGCCTGCAGCTGCAGACCTGCAGGCAGTTTGGTTGACGGTCCTTGAGAGGACTTTGGAGGCCTTAGCGTCGTCTTAAGTCTTGTTTCCCCTTGGGGACCGGATTTGCCTTTGGGGATTGATGTTGAAGATTTGAGCTTCTGCAAAGCTGTTTTCAGAGATGGGTATATACGTAAAATATCATATAAAATAAAATGATTTATTTAACGAGTGCCAATTTGTAGCTGTTAGGAACAGCTCTGTTGGCCTGGTCTCCACGGGGGACACCAAGGGTCAGCAGAGCGTGCAGGAGGGCAGGCAGCCTGCAGTGCTTCTGCGGGGTGTTCTCCCCAGCAGGGCGCTTTGCTGAGTTGAGTCTTCTACGAGTTTTGTTGCCAGAGGAGCAGACAGCAAATTAATGAGTTCTAGAGGGATTGTATAATGACAGGAAGAAATAGGAACCCGGAGATTTACCGGACTAAAACACGCTTTGGTTCCTGATTCAGTGTGTTCCATTACAGAATTGATGAGTTGTGTCTATTCTGGAACGTCATTGAAATAAACGTTCAGCCTATATGTTAAGGGCTTTGTTTTATTTGGCTGGAGGACTCGAGCCGGGATGACAGCCTCTCAGATCACTCTGAGGGACTGCTCCCAAGAGGTAGGGGAGGAGCTAGGATATATAGAAGCTTACAACAAAGACCAGGTAATTGGAACAATAAAACATTGCTTGTTATCTAAAGAAAACCAGATATCTCAAGTTCAAGTATTTACTGCTTTTCTATGTATGGAGAGAAGCAAACATTTGAGTCATTGAATTCATTCCTTTGGCAAGCCCCTGGCTATCTAGGGCCAGTATCCTGTCCTTTCTTACTCTGAGTCTGCTCAGAGGGCACCACTGTGAGTGGCTGAGAGGCCGGGCTGTAGGCATGTACTCGCTGGGGTTTGGCAGCAGCCGCTGATGACTCGGATTCAGCATTCTTTGTTTACTGTCATGGTTGCAGTATTTTCATGCACATTGTAGTATTTTCATTCACAGTGCTCCCACTTGGTCCTAAATTCGACCAATATTTTGAGAGAAATTTCATGACCAATTTTGTCCCACGGTGCTAGGATGGCTCATTCCTAGTTCAGGTGAAGAATCTTCTGAGTTGCCATTCAAGGTGTTAGTTTTTTTTGTCAGGCCCTGTTGATACTAAAGGTTCTCTGGATCACCTGTCTTACTAGTCTATTATGATACAGAAAGTGTTTACCCATCTTTGCTCATTCCCATACCTAGAATCACACTATTATATTTATTTTATTCAGGGTTATAAATTTTATCTGTTTCTTCAAGATGTTTAGCCATCATCAATCTTGTGGGCCTAGTTACACATTGGGAATTGTAACAGACAACAATTTTATAAAATAGACAGGATATAAGTAATACAGCTAGTAACGTTAATAAAGTCACGAGTAAGAATTTAATAGTCGAGAAGTTGTATTTTTGGGTTAAAATTTTGCTTGTGTTTCTGAGTTTGATCCTATGAGAAAGTTCATATTTATGGTCAGGGTCAGAGCAGGTATTAATTGGCCAGTTGAAATCTCCCACCTTGTAAGATCAACAGTGGCCTAAACAGAACTATAAATTCTTTTTAGAATAACGTTTCTGAGGGCTATCTAGTTAGAGCCTTGGAGTAGGGAAACCCACCAAGGTAACACAGAAGTACTAGACATAGGTAATTTATCATAAACTTAACAAGTGGAGTAGATCATAATCAAAGGTTGGAGAAATTATCAAAGTAATTGGTATACAGTCCTGGTCCGGTGTCTTGGGTCAGCTGTCTAGCTCAGATGTCGTCTTCTTCTCATCCTGGTCTGGTAGCTTTTTCTCCATTTGGGCATTGTTTTCAG
The DNA here is from genome assembly GCF_048564905.1 of Vicugna pacos. Taxonomy (NCBI): domain Eukaryota; kingdom Metazoa; phylum Chordata; class Mammalia; order Artiodactyla; family Camelidae; genus Vicugna; species Vicugna pacos. The sequence continues at coordinate 251,364 of NW_027328799.1, forward strand.
GGGAGCAGCACTCGATAGGCCAGTGCAGTGCAGGGGATGTTTCAGATAGGAAATGAATCGGAGACTCCGTTTCCTTCAGCTTTGGTGTGTATGGTCTGGTAAAGAGTACCTGAAAAAGGGTCCTTCCATTCAGGTTGGAGACAGTTCTTTAAGTCATGCCTGTTGCAGTATGTATAACCCCTGGCTGCAGGTCATGGGGCATTGGAACTTTACCCAAGGATAGATTTCTGAGCTTCAGAAACAAACCTAGAGTATCTTTTTCATAATTAAATTAAACCGTACAGTAATGTGACATAACAGCAAGGAATGATCTGGGAAGTGTCTTAGTAAATATGGACCTCAATTAACAAAACTAGAATTTAATATCCACTAAAATATAATTTATTTTCTCTCTTAAGTTACCCTCAGTTTTCTCAAATATAGCCAAATCAAGATTAATTTTTTACAACTTAAGTCTGATTATTTGATCATATAGGCTTTTTTAAATTGGCTGTGTTGGAAGTTTTAATACGGAGTCTCAGGGTAGAATGTTAAGGTTTGCTAAGGCCAAGAAAGCCACGTCAAGGCTTTTCATGGGTTTCTGCCTTACAGATTTAGATAAATTCTTTTCTCTTTAAAATCCTTAAAATATCTTTATACTCCTATATCTGTTAGGAGATGATCTCCCTAATTTGTTTGATAGAGCCACTGGGGACCTAAGTGTTTTTAGTCTCTTGAGGGATCAGATAGAAAAGATAAGTGTTCCAAGTGTGATTACATAGGTATAATTTATCAAATTGCTGTGAACCATAACTAGCTTAAGGAGAAGAGATTCTTTACGTCTGGGAAACAGGTTAAAAGCCAGTAGTATTTCAAACAATATCAAAAATTATAACCATATTCAGCAGGTTAATCAGTCCCATGTAACTAATTCTTTTAATGAGAGTTTTCATTAGAACTTTGAAATTTCTTACCCAGTTTAGTTCAGTGCTGTAGTTTGAAATTTATTAGAAATCAGTAAATCTCCTTGAAGAGAAAGCATTTTGCAAAACCATCAGAAGAAAACAATTAACTGTCTATAAATGACAAAAGATTTAAAAGCATGGTTAAACACCGTTACACTATAATCAATAAAGAAACCTGTTCACTATACCCATAATTATCACTGGTAACATTTCAGATATGCCAGAATTTTAGGGAGTCCATGTAATTTCTACAATACCTATATTAATAATATTTCTCATTCAATATAACCTTAGAAGTTTTATGATTCATTTGACAATTCCATGTTATTTAAAATGCCAAATGAAACTTTATAGTTAAAAATCTCTCTTTGGGATGTTTCAGGGGCCTTCTGTAGCATCCCAAACTTAACTGGAGATTAAAAGAATTTTAATTAATTAAATTAATTTTTATTTAATTAATTAGAATTTTATATTTGGGGAGCTTTTTGAAAGATTTCAGAACACTTGATCAGATAAACATATAGATCACTGTAAAGTAGTACTAATTCATTAACAAGAAAATATGTCAAATGTAAAGGCAGAACAGATCAGCTAAGTGGTATAAGAAGTTTTACAATCTGTTACTGAAGGTGGATTAATATTTTAAGAAAATTTTTTCCTCTTAACAGAGAGAAAACCAAATCTAATCTTGTTCCAGCTAACTTCTAAGATTCATTTACGTTGCCCAATTTGTTTCTAAACTTAGCCAATTCTGACCATGTACAAAACTCTTCCCTCAGGGTTCCTTTTCCACAAGCCTTCCACAGCTTTCTATACTTATATTAGTGTGTCCCTTATTTTGTCTTCCATTCAGAGGTAACCAGCTTCAGGAGAAAGTCACTATTTTTCATTAACAAAGTATTATTCCATTCTTACATCTTCCTTTACGCATTTATATTACTTTCCTAGGATACTGAGATCATTCCCTTACTAATAGAGACTATTTCAGTGTGGCACCAACCATTTATTAATATTTCTATATACCTTTAGTTTCACTGTAAGAGGAAGTCAAATGTTAAGTAATTCGTATTTCAATGTTATTTTATCTGAAAATGGCATAGCTATTTAATAAAATCTTGTCATTTAACTTAATTTAGCACACCACTAGAATTTAAAGATACCAAACACTTAGAGATTATCTTAAACATACATTTTAAAAATATATTTTAAATATTTACCCAAAGCTCTCATCTCATTTGCATTTAATTTAATTAAAATTTTACCACAGCACATTACTTTTATTTTTTTTTTGACAAATCTGCAACAGATATAACAGGATCTTATTTGACTTTCATTAAACCTAGGTACAGTAAAGGTATTATACATAATATTGATGACTTTAAAGATGTCTATATTAATTAGAACATACTTAAACTAAACAATATCAAATATTATCTTAATATTGAATATTTTCCATTTCACATGACGCTGAAAGTCAATTTGTTCAGTTGTTATTTTAAAAATACTTAATGTTTAAGCTCTTATATTTTTACGTCAATTAAGCAGAGCTCTATGACTTTGAATATTTTTCTTTAGCAGTAGAAATATCTCACTTCTAGAATGTGTACACAGGCTTATAATCAGAAAAAAGCTAGAGATCTCATAGCTTCACTTTAAAACTTACTTATAAGATAGGTATAATAATAGTTGGAGTAAGCTGAATTTGCTTGCTCAAATCACTAAGGCTTACTATTTATGAAACAGACAGTTAAAATTTCTTCACAAAGGCTGAAGGACCCTTCAGAGTTCTGAGTTCTAATATGCCAAAAATTTCTTGGCCTTAAGGTTTATTTCGTTGAGCTAATTAGACTCAGTCCTAGGTCACTGTTTGTTGTATTTATATTTCTGATGTGCAAGACAAAGACACTGTCTTCCAGGTCCCCAGAGAACTGCTCTCTCACCCATGCCGTATTTTATCTCCTTAAATGGCATTTTTGTATCAGTGAGAAGAGCTGTAAACAAAGAATTCCATGTTTTAAAACATTAAGGCTTACTTAAATATGTCTTCCAAAACTTGCATAAGGCATTTAGTAAGATCTCTTTTCCTTGTGTTATAAGTTAAACCCAGGGTAAACCTGTATTTTTTTATTAGCCACTCAAATTAGTTTTTAGTTTTACATTATATTGGACGGCTTATGTAACTATATTGGTTTATTTTAATTTGTTCAATTAATATTTTCAGAGGGACAGATATGTGCCTAGCCTTATAATACCAAGAAGGGGAAGTGTTTTTCCTCTTAAACATATGTATCCCACAACATAAGCAAAAGTTTTGTATAAAGACCATTTAAATATACCAATTTCACAAACTTTTATCTCAATTTTATTAAATCTTATACCTTTAATTTTTATATTTATTAAGTTTAATCAATAATTCTTATTTCTAGAAGGAGTGCCAGAAACCTTTTTTTGTGTGTGTGTGCATTGTATATAATTTTATAGAAGTCTCTAGGATGCCCAAGTTTCAGCCAAAGAGCTTAGGCACTTCTCAGTTTTTAATTTCATTAATTGGTCTGTTATCCCAATTATTGATCAAGTATTTCAGTCTATATATACATATATTTCAAACTGTGGTAAGTAAAATGGGCTTGTTTGAACTTTAGTCTTGGGGGGGAGTAGGTGAACTCTTTGGCCCTTTTTTTTTTAACTTTACGTTGTGTAGTATCAAAACCCTGTATGTAAATCCAAAAATGTCCATTTTATGTATTTGATTCAAAATAACCATATAAAAATATTTATCCTTATGGGATAAGCCACTTAATTTTTTTTTCGACATTTTTACAATCATTTTTCCAGTTATTCAACCTAATTAGCATTAATAATTCTAAGTTTTTATTAGCATATCTAGAAACATTTATTAGAAAGGAAAAACACAAACGTAGCTTTTCAAACCAGTTTTATTTTTTTAACTAAGTTCTTAGGTTAACCATTAGATATATTTTTCTACATTTAAACTTGATTTTAATAGAAACCATAAAACAACTGTTTATAATGAGATCTCTTTAAACTTTCACCAATTAAAAAGTTTTTCCAAATTAAAAAATCCATCATATGGCCGTCAATTTATATACAAATATAATATATATATAGTGATTTTAAACCAATAAGATGAAGAGGCCCTTCCACATGAGAGTCGGGGTGTTGCCTAAATAAAATTCAAAGGTTTACTCTCCAAAAGCTAAAAGCCTTTGTGGTCCAGGCTGATGCAACAAAGTTTAAGATGGCAAAATATCTGAAAATTGGTACAATCAAAGAATTGCTTAGAATCCCAATTTATTTGCGTGGCCACCATATGTACACAATACTTGAAACTTTTGTATGGTGGAGTCCAAGGTTTCCTTTAAAAAATAAACTAAACATACATATACATACATACACACACTTAAAACACCCAGAGAAAGATAAAACATTTACATTTCAAGGACACAGGAAGAGAATTCCAAGTTACCCCTAAGGGGGATTTTGTTTTTATAAGTTCAGAATTCCAAAAAATGTTTTTATCAGGCCTGGTTAGTTATTTTCAGAGTGAGTTTTTTTTTTCTTATTCCCAAATAATGTTGTAAATTTTGTATGTACATAAACCTGGCTGGGGTAATAGTTGGAGACTGGCAATCTGTCATTTCTTTTTCTTTTCTTTTCTGTTCTTTATTTTTTTTTTGAAAGTTCTATTCCCCATTGTAAGGTCGGGTTCTCAGAATAAATTTGCTAGTAAGATTTCCCACAGGGACAACTCTGTGTCATGAAGTCTTTGTGTCTACCACTCCTGGAAGATTCTCTGTCACCCGAGAAAGCTGTTACCAGCCAGGAGGATGGTCCGAATTTTGGAGTTGAATGTTTCCTCATAAGAGTTTTAATTTTATCCTGAAAAATTCAATGTAGGTAACCAAATTGAGGAAAATATTAGACCAGACCCTTACCTAACCACTCAGTCCTGAACCCAGTGTCTTTCAACTTGGACTCACTCAGGATGTCTCCACTGGGTGAGTATTTTCCTCATATGTTTCCACCAGCCCCACTTTGGACATATCCTCAAGGTGGATATTTCCTGTTATCTTTCAACCAGGCCCCACCCAATATGTCTCCACTGGGTGGGTAATTCACCTCAGGTTCTTTCAACTGGAGGGCCACGTACCTGGATACACCGCCAGATAAACTTAGGATCATCAACCAATATGTGAGATCCGAGAACAAAGAGAGACTCACCCAAATTCATCTGGACTCCCCGAGGAGGTGGATGGGCACAAAGGTCCACTGCTGGTACCAAGGCTCCGGTTACTTGGAGAGTTCAGGTGGAGAGAAATCTGCTGTGGTGCTTCATGGTGTCCAAAACTGTTGACTGAAATACATGTGCAGCCTAAAAGTTAAGAGTTATGTTTCATTTGGCGGGAGGACTCGAGCCGGGATGACAGCCTGTCAGAACTCTCTGAGGGACTGCTCCCAAGAGGTTGAGGCAGAGCTAGGATATATAGGAGCTTTACAACAAAGACCAGGTTGTTGGAACAATAAAAGATTGCTTGTTATCTAAAGAAAGCCAGGTATCTCAAGTTCAAGAATTTAGTACTTTTGTATGTGTGAGAGGAAGCAAATATTTGGACTCACTGAATTCATTTTTTAGACAAGCACCTAGCTATCTCGGGCCAGTAGCCTGTCCTTTCTTATTCTGAGTCTGCTCAGACGACACCATTGTGAGTTGCTGTAGCAGCTGGGCTGCAGGCCTGTCCTAGCTGGGGGGTGGCGGCAGCCTTTAATGACTTGGTTTCAGTATTCTTTGTTTACTGTCATGGTTGCAGTATTCTCATTCACATTGTAGTATTTTCGTTCACAGACTGATTATGGATAATCTGCAACCTTGGAAAGCAACCGAGATGGAATTACTGCAGGTACCTTCTGCTTTAATAAGCCGTGTGCAAACATAAACAGGGAGGAAGCATACACTTGGATTTGGAGGTGTAGGAAAGGGATCCTGCACATTGCAGGAGAACGCAATGCAGAATTCCTTAAGTCCACCTTTCTTTACTGTAGTGGTTTCTGAGAACAGTTTATGGTAATTAACCAACATTGACAAACTGCACAAATTGCATTTAAGAGCTGGCCGGCTGAAACTTGTGTATTGGAGAGGTGGAATTCAAAGGCAAGTGGTCAGGTGGATTGGAGAGAGATGGAGCCAAGGCCTGGGCCCAGATTCCGGTTTAAATTGCCATTTCTTCACCATAGGGCCTTGAAATAGAATTCAAAATCTCTTAACCTGTTGGTGAATCTGTGAAATGGGCATAACATTCGTTTCACCCTGGGATTGTTGTAAGATCTAAAGAGTATTATAGCACACATGAAGCACTTAACCCACTGGCACTTAGCAGTGTTCACTGTGTGGGGCCGCCCCGCTTAGCATGTGTCAGAGCCGTAAAGGCAGCATTTGTCTGTTGAGGATGCACTTGTAGCCCCTTGGCTAGGTTATGAATTTGGTGATTTCCTATAATCCTTGTAATTCTATGTGCCATGGACAGTTATTTTCATGGACAGATGAGGAATCTCATGGTAAAAAGACTGTATAATTTGCCCAAAATCAGACCATAATTTTGGGTGCAGAGGCCTCGGTTCAGCATGGCCCCCTGGGCCTTCTGCCCTCTCTGTTCAGCACCAGAGCCAGATATGGAGTCGGCTGTTTCCCTGCCCAGAATATCCGGCAGGCCGCAAGACACATCTGGCCCTGTGCTGCTTGAGCAAAAACTCCGAAGGAGAGACAGTTACAAAAGGGATAAACATAAAAACAGACGACAGCAAATTGTGATCAGCTCTGAGAAGGAAAGGAACACGTCTCGCCGTGCAGAGCTGGGAGCTTTCCCGTCGAGGCTGCTCTGGGGGTGTTCATCTCAGCTAAACAATTTCTGCTGCTGCACCAAGGCAGGAAGGCAGGGCGCGTGTGGCCAGGTAGACAGGGCCTCGTTGATCGTACTCATTCCCCATTAAGCGGCAGCTTTCACAGGCACTTACCTAGTAAACAGATGTTGGCCATAATCATCACGCACTTTGCTTGGTAGTTTTATTGGCCCCAGCATTGAGATGAGGTCATTGAAGCTGGGGAGTTTGCTGCATGCCCGTGATTACCTTGCAAATACCCCGACTGTTCTTTCAATCTAGACTGGTGTGGCTGTCATGTCCCAGCCCTGTGAATGGCATCGTGTAGCTTCTCCCAAGTGGCCCAAATGACTGACATTGATATGCTTAATTCGTTGGAAATAGTATGTGACAATAATAGAAAAAGGTAGTAAGAAATAGTTTGGAAAACTGGAAAAAGCCTTTTCTTCCCCAGCTGGGGGAGCGTAACCTGTATCACTCACCCTACTCACTGCCTGTCACCTCCTCCCCGCCGACTCCGTGTTCATAAGCCACACTGAGCCTTGGGAGAACATTTTGCCTCATGACACTTTTGACTAGGACCTGCAACTTCTTTGTCCCTAGTTAACTCTCTCTTCAAAGCCATTCAACTTTTTGCAGGCTCCTCCACTCAGATGTAAGAATAGCCTCTTTAAACTTCTTGATGCAGCTCCTTAATGAAGATCTTGTGATGGAAACCTAGCCAAAACCTGGGAGGTATGCACATAGTGACTGCAACCTCAGCACTTTGTTAGTTCATAATCAGAGGGGTGAGTGACTCAGGAAATGCTTTTTTAAGGTAACAAGGGGAAAGTGAAAGGACGCAGGCTGTGTGAGAAAGAAACATCTCAATCACAGCCAGTAAGGCACCTGTGTTCAGGATGGGGTGTGGCGAGTGCAGAGTTCTCACAAAAAATAGTGGTGTGATGGGAGCGAGGACAGTTGGGTACTTTATTGGGGAGGAAAAAAAGTGGGCTGAACATTTCCTTGTTGAACAAGAGGATTGTGACATGATGTGCTTGTATTTTGGAGAGAAGGGTTTTGTGGGGACAAGCCTAGGAGTACGCTGTATGTCTGGGGAGTCAGCACAACAGAGAAACACAGAGAACCGGGCAGACCCCAAGACCCATGCTGGGGGAGAGACTGCCCACCAATTGGAGCCCTGGAGGCTGCTTCTGTCCCTTAGCTGTGGCCTCAGACCTCCCTTCACAGCCCAGTCCTGTTGATAGAAGAATAAAAAACGTTGGGCATGAGAAGGGCTGTGTCCCAGGCTTTCATTGAGCCCCTGGGATGTGCCCCACCAGATTTTGTTCCTTAACTTCATGCAGTAAAGAATTCAAGAGCAAGCCAGTGTTGAGTAAAGGTAGATTTATTCAGAGAGATACATTGAAATGCAAGAGAAACGTCACGAGGTGTGGGGGTTTGATGCTCATATTAGAAGTAGGTACACACTCCACAGATTGAGGGCCTTCCCCAAAGAGGGAGAGAGAGTGGTGACCGCGAGGTGGCACTGTGTTGCTTGTTTTCTTGGGCTTGGTGGTTTCATATGCTAATAAGTAGAAGGACCAGCCTTAGGGTAAGGCGCTGGGATTCCCAGGGAGTTGGCCATTTCCCACCCTTTGACCTTTTGTGGCTAGCATTGGGACTGCCATTTTGCCTGGGGCATGTTATTGACCAAGTTACTAATACAATGGATGTTTACTGAAGCTCAAGATCTGCTAGAAGTTAAATCTCTTCATCCTGAGCCTCAAGGCCTATTGGGGGTTGAATCCTTTAACATTTTGATGTTAATTGCTGTGGCCTTCCTTGAATGGCTGTGCTCTTCCCCCTTCCATCCTGTCTCACTGTGATGACACAGAGACAGCAAAGTTCTGGCCCTACCTGTGCTCTTGCATTTAACTGCGGGAGGTGTGAGGTGGGCTTATGATGACCCTGAATGGTGAGAAAAATGTTTCAGATTTTCCTACGTGAGACATGGGGACCTGACAGCAACCTCCGCAGATTTATCTCACGGGCATTATCGCTTGTGTTGTTATAGAAACAACAGGCAAGCCAAGAAACAAGTATAACTCACAAGGTTGTAGTACTGAGATTTATTACACTGGCACGCTCAGAGGGGCTTCATTTCCAAAGCTCTGAGCACCTCCAAGACGTGCACATGAGGTTTTATAGGGTTAATTACAAGTATGGGGCTATTAGCCAATAAGGCTCAAACAACAAAAGCAAGGAATCAGTACACTGAAGCTTATCAATTTGGAACAGATCCCGTTACTGACAATTGTTGTCCTTGGATTTACGTGTTAGCTTATTAGCCCATTAAACTGACACTAAACTTCAGGTTTACCAAGTAGCTCAGCAAAACTTAGATCAGTAAACCGACATTATCACACTTAGATTTGTGACTTAGCTTGTTAGCCCAGCTGGGGTTTTCCTTCACAGTGTCACTTATCTTTTTTATTTTTCTTTTTATCTGTTTTTAAGTATTTAACCCAAATTTAATATCAGGGTTTTTTGGGAAAGAAATTTCTCTTTATCTTTTCTTTGGGGTTCTTTTGGTGGGAAGGTAATTAGATGTATTTATCTGTTAGTGGAGGCCCTGGGGCTTGAACCCAGGACCCCGTGCACGCTAAGCACATGCTCTACCACCCGCCCCTTCATCATTTTCTTTTTGCTTTAGCTGCCAAGAATCTTACAGCTGAATTTGTAGTCGGCCTTTAACACTTGCCCTGACTTTATGGAATCCATTTTTATGAGTTTATCTTCCCCTGGTTTCATTTAAGTATTGAATCTCCATTTTCTCTTCACTCTCCGTTTTGCCTTTTTGTTGTTATGGTTGTTAAGCTGTGTTTAAAAAAATTGTTTAAATTCTCTTTTAGCAAGAGGCTGAATGTAAATATGCAAACAAACAGCACAATTAAATGCTTTTATATATTCTAAGCTGTTTAGTATTTACTTAAAAACCGATTTGAATATTAAAGTGATAACATTTTAAAAATATTTTTTAATTTTTTATAGAGATATAGCTGATTTAAAATATGATATTAGTTTCAGGTGTACAATAGATGCTCCATTTATAGTTACTGTAAAACATTGTCTGTATTCCCTGTGTTGTAAGATACATCCCTCTAGCGTGTTTACATTACATGTTGCAGTTTGTATAAGAAAGTTGGGTAACGCAGAGTCTGGAACGTGGCTGTGTATGACTCAGGTTCACGCTCACCCTGCATGGCAGAGCTCAGGCCTTCACTCCTTTCTGCAGGGGAGCGAGTGGAGGCAGCTCTCATCAGCGCTGGCACCACCCTCTGAGTGGCAGTGACAGCAGTGACTGTGTGTGGACGTGTAAATTGTTTTTCCAAGAGCTTTATATGCGTTTCTGCATTTAATAATCAAAGCCCTCCTGTGAGGAAGCGTTTTAAGTTTTTAATGCATAATACATTTTATTTTGATATTGATAGATTTCAAACCTCTGGAAAATTTACAGGAGTAGTACAATAAACGCTTAGATACAGTTCACCTTAAAGGGCACTATTTGGCTTTCTGTGTCTGGCTTATTTTAGCATAAAATTTCAAGGTTCATCCATATTGTAGCCTGATTCAGTACTTTATTCTTTTTGTTTGATAATATCCTTTTCCATTTTTTTTGGTTTTAGTCTATTTAAAAATATTTTCATTGAAGTCTAGTCAGTTTATAATGTTGTGTCAGTTTCTTGTCTACAGCACAAGACTTCAGTTAAAAAGGAACATACCGGCATTCATTTTCATACTGTTTTTAAACATAAGTTACTATAAGATATTAAATATATTCTCCTGTGCTATACAGTATAAACTTGCTGTTTATTCTTTACATACTCAGTAACTGCAAATCTTGAACTCCCAATTTATTCCTTCCCACACCCTCCCCCCTCTGCTAACCACAGTTTGGTTCCTGTGACTCTGTCTGTTTCTGTTCTGTAGAGAAATTTATCTTTTTGTTTCTTTCTTTTTTTTTTTTTTTTGATTCCACATGTCAGCAATCTCATGTGGTATTTTCCTTTCTCTTTCTGGCTTACTTCACTTAGAATGACATTCTCCAGGTCCATTGATGTTGCTGCAAATGGCATTATTTTATTATTATTTTATGGCTGAATAGTATTCTATTGGACAAATATGCTACAACCTCTTTATCCAGCCATCTGTCAGTGGACATTTCGGTTGTTTCCATGTCTTGCTATTGTAAATAGTGCTGCTGTGAACATTGGGGTGTAGGTGTCTTTTTTAATTAGGGTTCCTTCTGGATATATGCCCAGGAGTGGGATTGCTGGGTCATCTGGGAGGTCAAGGTTTTGTCTTTGATGAACCTCTATAATTTTTCCACAATGGCTCCACCAAATTGCATTCCCACCACAGTGTAGGAGGGTTCCCAATTCTCCGCAGCCTCTCCAGTATTTATTGTCTGTGAACTTCTGAATGATGGCTATTCTGACTGGTGAGAGGTGATATTTGATTGCAGTTTTGATTTGCATTTCTCTGATAATGATATTGAACATTTTTTCATGTGCCTACTGGCCATTTGTGCGTCTTCATTGGAGAAATGTTTCTTTAGGACTTCTGCCAATTTTTGAATTGAATTGTTTGTTTTTCTTTCTTATTAAGTGTAAAAGCTGTTTACATATTCTGGGAATTAAGCCCCTAGCAGTTTCATTTATTGCAAATATTTTCTCCCATTCCATAGGTTGGTTGTCTTTTTGTTTTGCTTACTGTTTCCTTAGCTGTGCAAATGTTTGTAAGTTTAATTAGAGCCCTCTTGTATATTTTTGGTTGTTTTTCTATTGCTTGAGTAGACTGCTCTAGGAAAACATTGCTGAGATGTATGTCACATGTTTTGCCTATGGTTGCTTCTAAGAGGTTTATAGTGTCTTGTCTACATGTTTAATTCTTTAACACATTTTGAATTCATTTTTGTGTATGCTGTGAGGGAGTAGTCTAACTTCATTGATTTACATGCAGCTGTGCAGTTTTCCCTGCACCATTTGCTGAAGAGGCTGTCTTTACTCCATTGTATGTTCTCACCTCCTTTGTCAAAGTTTCAATGACCAAAAGTTTGTGGGCCTATTCTTGGTAAATGTGTTTATCCGTTCATTGATGGATGGATATTGTTAGTAACTTTTGGCTACTCTGAATGATACTGCTATGAATATTGATGTGAAATTTTTATGAGAATATGTTTTCATTCTGTTGGCTGTACAGTTGGCCCTCCATATCTGTAGTTTCCACTACATGGATCCAGATGGCTGATTGTAAAGGGACTCGAACATCCTTGGATTATGGTATCCAGGGTGTGGGGTTCCTGAAACCAACCACCCAAGGGTATTGAGGGATGACTCTACATATAGGAGTGGAATTGCTGAGCCATATAACTCTAAGCTTTTGAGGAAATACCAGACTTCTCCAAAGAAGTTGCACAATTGTCCCTTTCCCCTGGCCGCATATGAGGTTTCTCTGCCTCCTGAATGACATTTGTTATTGTCCATGATTTGGTAATAACCATCCTAGTGGGTGTAAAATGAGATCTCATTTTGATTTTGATTTGTCTAGTGATGTTGAGCATCTTTTCATATGCTTATTGGCCATTTGTATATGTATCTAAATTCGTGGTAAATTTAAAAATTGGGTCTGTTTTATTGTATTGTTCAGTTGTAAGAATTCGTTATATATCCTGGATGCTACTCTCTTATTAGATAAATGTTTTGCAAAATTGTTCTTCTATTCTACACATTGTCTTTCACTTTATTTTTTTTAAACATTAAAACAATTTCTTTACAGGGGATGTAGTTAGATGTAATGATTTATTTTATTTCTCTTGCTAAGCATGCACTCTCTGACTTGAGATACCCATTTCCCCTGTCATTTGACTTTCTTGATGATGTCTTTTGTAAGAAAAAGGTTTTAATTTTGATGAAGTCCAGTTTATCTGCTTTTTTCTTCTATCACTTGTGCTCTTGGTATTGTATCCAGGAAACCAAAGCCTATCCTAGGACCACAAAGATTTATACTGTGTCTTCTTTTAGAAAATTTATAGGTTTAATTTTTACATTTCTGTCTGTGATCTACTTTAATTTTTATTTGTTATATAAAATATGGGTGTTCAGATTCCAGATTGATTCTTTTGCCTGCAGATACCCAGCTGTCCCTGCACAATTTGTTGAATAGACTATTCTTTCAATGGGGTGTTTTTGGCCCCGTAGTGGAAAACTGTCTGTAAATGTAAGTTTTTCCCCGTGGGTTTTTATTGTGTCTCATAGATTTATTTATCCAAACTTATGCCAGCATCATACTGACTTATTACTATAGCATTTTAGTACCTTTTAAAGTGAGTCCTCCAACTTTACTCTTCTTTGGCAAGGTTGTTTTGCCTATCCTGGGCCCCTTGCACGTCCATATTAATTTTGGGATCAGTTTTTCAATTTTTGCAAAGAAGTCAGCTGGAATTTTGATAGGGATTCCACTGTATATGTAGATCATTTTGAGGAGTCTTAATATTTTTAATAATACTATCATTCCATGGAAATGGGATGTCTTCCATATATGTAGAACTTTTAAAATTTATTTTGGTGATACTTCAAAAAGTTCAATGTACAAATCTTGTAAACTTTTGTTAAATGTATCCCTCATTTTATTTTTAATGCTGCTGTAATTGGAAATGCTGAGTTTCTTATGGGTGGGACTATATATCAATCTTCTTATTTCTAGAATTCCTTAACAGCAATTACCCTAGTTATATATTTGCTACTTAAATCTATCCACAACTATTCCCCGCCCCGTGTTATAAGAAACCAAGACCCAAGTTAAGCTACCTGAACACCTATGTGGAAATGTGAAATGAGACCCTTGGGTGGGGCTTTGTGCAGATGATACTGGAGCTTATTCAGGATGGCTTCATCGTAATTTCTTTTAAACAACCCTTCCGGTGTATTTAGTCAGATACATTAAGAACATGCCCTTTTGATGTGCGGAGTAGCTAAGACTATGATTTTCAAATAATTTCTAGTGAGAGTGTTGTTCTTGAAACCTAATTTGCATCAATCTTTGAAGATTTATGTTTCAGGTGCTTTGACTAAAGAACCCCCACCTGTCTTTAATCAATAACGACAACTAAATGCTCAAGCAACATGTAAGAGCTTGAGCAAACTGCCCCCACCCCGTAGTGCTGGGTGGCTGCAGCTGCAACTGGAGTCAGCCCTTACCTATCCCAGTACGCTTGTGCTGATCTGCTCAAAGTGGTTCGTCCAACAGTTTGTCAGTAGTCTGTTGGACAAAGTCATTAAAAATTGATTGAAGGTTGCTGGAATGCAATATATTCTTATTAATATTAATTAAGCACATATTGAGTGCTTATTGTATGATGGAATTGTCCCTCAGCCTCACATGAATATTATTTCTCATAAAACCTCACATATTTCCTTGTTAATCTCACTTTACAGATAAGGAGACTGACAATTAGGTCTTCTCTCTTTCGGGGGAGCTCATTATCAATGATGGGAAGTTATAAGGAAAAAGATATTTATTCATCATGAGAAAACATTTTTCTGAGGGTCAGCAAAGAAGAAGATGAACACTGAAGAAGGTGATCATTGTTCAAGTGAGACAAGCCCTGGGTTGTGCGGAGTCTGCATCCCTGTCCTAGAGAAAGCACGTGTAGTGCTGCGTACTGGGTGAGGCGGTGCGGCCGCGCAGGGAACGCGGATGCTGGGCCGTTGGGCTGTGCTCAGGCCTGGTGGGGCTTTCTCCTAAGGGCAGCAGACCATCATTGACAGATTTTATGTTGGAGAGTGGGGTGCTCTCGTAGTTCACTTTTGTCTTGTAGAATGCTTGGAAATATTTAGAAGGCTTGGCAGGAGGTGATGTGATGAGTCAGAGTAGGGTGGCTGCGAGGTGTAGCAGTGTTCAATTTTCAAGTGGTTTTCAGGCCCAGGCTTGTGGCTCAGTAGCCGTGTCAGTTTGAATGACGCACTCAAGGAAGTGAAACAATTTATCTAATCAATTGAAGCAGCGATGTACCCAATTCCCAGGACTGTTGTGGAGATCCAGTGAGATAACGTTTGCAGTGTGCAGCATGGTCCCAGCACAGAGTCAGTGCTGAGTGAGTGCCAGTGAGTATCTGGTAGGTCAGGTGTGGGTGGTGGGACTCGGTGTCTGAGGATATCTGGGCCCTGAAGGAGGGGTCCATTCACATCTGTGAGTGATGGGTCTGAGTTGGGAGAGGCACGGAGAACTTAGCCCCCGACCAGAGGCCCTGGGCAGGACGGCTATTGGAGGAGCACCGTGAAGTCAGCTCTTTGCAGGTGGAGTTGGAGGTGCCCTTGTGACATCTAAGTGCAGTGTCACGAGCTGAAAGTGGAGGTCTGCGCCCAGGCTGTGCATTTTCGAATAATGTCAACTCCTGAGGACACCGAAGTATTGATCACTGAACGGAAGTCATACTTTACAGGACAAATGAATAGTAGTATCACCTCTGTCATCAAAGCTCACGTCTATTTATTCATCACTCAGTTTGCTAATTGGGTACTTACAGAGCTCACTTCACCGTCCTCCCGTGGGCTCAGGCTCCACAGAAAAGAGCTGGTGTGTCTTCCTCTTTTCCAGAAGAAGACATATTTAGCTTGTAGACTTCTGTACCTCGCCAGACTTAGGATATTAGTTTGTTGGTTTAATTGTATTTTCTGTTGGCCATGTCCTGACAGGAGAGAAATTTTACCTCATGGTCATTTTTCAATTAGCTGTTACTGAGAATTGCTGATCTGATACATAGTGTATGTATTATATTAACTTTGTAGAGTAGTTATCATTTTTCTGTCTTTGCCCTTTAATTTTGATTGCCCCTTCAGTGTTCTATCCTTTTTGGGGCCTTATTTTTTTTTAATTAAAAAATGTCTGTTAACAGTTAAGAAAACAAAAACAAAGAAAAAATGCACATGGGAGCTAAATTTAGAAAATGTCTAGTGTGTTTTCTTTCTCGGCAATGGAGGGTTCTAGAAACTCGTGAAAACTTTCATTACACAAGTTCCTTAAAATGCTGATTAAGAAATAAAACCTTCCTTCCTCATCTTTCAAGCTGCACAACTAATTGTCAAGAAAGTGAGGGAAAATTCTCAGAAGCCAAGACAAATGAGAAAGCAGGGTTTCTGGGAGATATGCGAGCCTTAGAATCCCTGGGGTGCTGGTTTGATCCTGAACTGATTTTCAGTTGCCTTGACAGGAGGGCAGGATGTGAGCCCCAGGCCTCTGACACTAGGAGTTGGATGGGGGATCATATTATGGGCCAAGCCCATCCTGAGGATCTTGGTTTACTAAAGGGTGAAATAGGAAAAAAAAAAATTCCTCAAGGCAAGAAATTAAGGAAAGTCAATTTTGTTGGAAGAGGGGAAAAATAACAAATCCAAAGTAAGGATATAATTTAAAGTTGTTCTGGCATTAGAGTGACCACAAACACCTGGCAGAAAAGCACAGATACTCCTTGATTGATAAGTTGTGTTTTGAATGAATCAGTGAACAGCCATTCTGAAAAAGGCCTCCAGAGTCTTGTGGATCAAGATACTGGACAGCAAACACCTCCCTTCCAAGGTCTCATTCAAATAACCAGAAAGGTTTTAAAGGAAAGAAGCCATAATCAAAGATCTATTTATTAACAGTTCTATATGCTACGAATTCAGAGGTGACTATGTAGTTGTCTCCTGTATTATGGACCTTACTTTCTCTTTGGGGAGACAAAATGACATAGTTGGTAATCTTGGTGGAGGGAGGTGTTAGTCTGTTGCAATTAGCCAGGAGAGGAGATTAAGAAAACAGTGAAGGGTGGGTGAAATTTTTAGCTGAGGACAGTCTTGTTCACTTGGCTTTTAATTGCAGGCTCAATGAACTGTCACTGGAGGGAATAGATCTTACGGAGGATGGACATAGCTCAGGCCTCATTGGAATGGAGAAATGAACCTGGAGAAAGACAGTCAAATCTGTGCAGACATTAAAGTTCACTTAAACGTGCTGCATCCCTGAGCCAAAGATAGGACAAATATGCAGCAATTCTTGAGGACAGAAGAGTGGTTTTTAAGGTTCTCCAAGAATGAATCCCATGGAACCGAGATGGCCAGTTGTCAAACTGAGACTTTGTTCTTTGGACGGTGTACCCAGCAAGGGTATTGGCCTTTTATATGTTTCCATTTGTCTTTAATACATGTCTGTTGATGAGGACGTGGGCACAAATGTTTGACACCTTGTCGAGGCGATTTTGGATACCTGCCTAGAAGCATGGGCACAGTTGCGGCTGCTTCATACATCTTGCAACCCATCCCTTTCCCCGGCTCCGTGATCACGGCAGAGTGGTTCCTTGTTGACCTGTCCGTTTCCTCTGTGACATCATAACCCATGAAAAGACCGGAGCATATTAACTTGGCTTTGTTAAAGTCAAAGAAACAGATCAAATATGGAGTCAGATTTGTTCTTTCCTATTTCAGTAGTACCATGGAGATGGCACTTTGGGCAGCTTTTTGTAGTGTCCTTGAGGCTTTCTCTCTCAGCTTCTTTGCGCCTCAATTGAAAACCCTTCATTGCTGTCTGGCCTGCTGGTAATGCACACTGCCTGTTTTGCCCTGAAGATGTATTCTGTTTATAAACTCATCTCTACTCCTTGGAAAACAACACAAGAAAAACTCAGTTGGTTTTCCACCAGTCATGGGCAGGGGTGAGGTATACCATGTTATTATTTCATAAAATAATAGTAATAATAGTAATAGTAATAGTACTAGAAATAATAATAGTATAATAATAATAATAATAATAATAATAATAATAATAATAATTATTATTATTATTATTATTATTATTATAATAAAAGAAGTCTTAAAACAGGACTGAGCACATTGGAGAGAGTCAATAAATGCTTTCTGGCTTAAATCAAAAGTGATGACTTAGTGATTCCATGGCTGCTGTATTTGCTAAGCTAGTTACTCCTTTGCTCCATTACACATTATTTTAACTGAAAAAGAAATGCAAGCAAAAGGTTAAAAAAAAAACTCAAACAGAGCACAAAAATACACAAGTGAAAGAAGTTTTCCCTCATCCACTGTTCTTTCAGCCCTGTCTGGAGATGCCACTGTTTACTATCTTTTGGGTGCTTTTCCAGATATGCTTTGCACATTCCCACCTATGTATGTAAATTCCTTTAAAATTTTAGTTATTTTTAACTTAAAGAGATTTAAATCCTCAAGTGGCTTCTGCCCGGGTAATAGAACAGAACAAATCTGACTCCATATTAGATCTGTTCCTTTGAATTTAACCCTATGCTCTGTCTCCTAGGCTTCATCTTGCTTGTAAAAAATTGTTGCCTAGAGCCTGAAATACACAGGAGAGCTTATCCTGAAGCTCTGACCTTTAAGGATATTTAACATTTTTTCATTCATTAAAAGATAGCAAATTGCAGAATAGAAAATAACGTTTGTTTTGTTGGAGATTTACAGGGATCTGACCCACGCAGATAGCTGTAAGAACAAAGGATTCTAACAAGAAGGAATTCCTACACTAAGAAGTTTGCAACAACCAAGCGCGTAGGAAAGGAGCCTGAATTGTGACTTGGGGAGATGGTTTTCCAGAACATTAGTTTGCCAACTAGGTCTACAGAAACTTGCTATTCCAAGCCCCAACATCTGGTTTCCAAACTTATTGGCCTGTCCTGCACTGAGGAGAATGAATTTGGACTTGGTAACACTCCTATCTACCTAGAAAGCAGGGCACTGGATCTGAGTGTTATGGAAACAGGCCAGCCAAGAAACAAGCACCAATCGGAGTGCTGGAGTACTCAGAATTATTATGCCGGCGGGCTCAGAGGGGCTTCTGCTCCGAATTTCTGAGCACCTCCAAGACGTGCACATGAGGTTTTAAAGACTTCAATACAAGTAAGGGGATATTAGCCAATAAGACTCAAAGAACAAAATGCAAGGAATCAGTACACTGGAGCTTATCAATTTGTAATAGTTCACATTACTGACACTTGTTGAGCTTGGAATTACGAGTTAGGTTGTTAGCCCAATAAACTGACACTAAACTTCAGATTTACGAGATAGCCCAGCAGAACTTAGATCAGTAAACTGACACTTATCACACTTAGATTTGTGACTTAGCTTGTTAGCCCAGCTGGACTTTTCCTTCACATGAGGACAGCTCTCCCACCCCCAGGAAACCACTGTGAGCCCTTGATGTTTCCACTAGGTTGGGGTATGGTTTACCCAGGAGGGATGGGGACTATGCACCAACACTCAGGCAGTCTGCTCTGTCTGGGGCTCTGATCTTTTACCACACCTCTCCCCGCCAGCACAACACCTGGGACAGTGGAGCTAAGGCAGTGATCCTTCCTGCCTGTTTCCCAGCGTGTAAAAGGGGAATATGTACTCTTCCCAAGGAAGTTCTGACCGACAACACCTGCGGGTGCTTGGTTCTCAGAGCAACAGAAAACCCAGCTCCGCATGGGGGCAACGGGTGTGATCCCCGTAGTGTTTCTGCAGAAGCATCTGATGGAGGGCTGGATCAGGGAGGTAAAACATGAGCTGCGGGACTTGAACGGTTACAGAAGGGTACAGAGGTAGGTCTGCCATCTCAGGGTGCCCTAGAGGTAAAGCTTTTTCTCTCCAACTTCGCTACGACACTCCCCTATCCAGACCCATCCCTTCTCTGCTCTTCCTGTCCATCTCTATCCCTCCACTTTTCCCCTCTTCTCCACCCGCTCCCATCTTCTCCCTCCCTCGCTGTCCCACCTTCTCTCGCAGAATCCAGAGAGGATCCATGTCCCTCCTGCGCATGCGCTGTCGGTGCCTGGTGGTCCCCTGGTTCGAAGCTCCATTTCCGAGCCGGGGATTGGCCCCAAATGCTTCTCAACTCTGTCGCCCGTTAGGCCTTTGGTTCCTGCCTGGGGCCGGGGCTTCTGGCTGTGGAAGTGCAAGGTGGGGGCTCCAGGGAAAGGGTTCAGGCGGCTTCGGGAGGGTGATCCGCCTTTCACAGCCCCCAAGGGCGCCAGTCAGCCCGTGTTCAGCTGAATTTCTCTGGCCAGACCCTTCTGACAGCACCACCTGCCCCGGCGCCCCGGCCACAGCAGTCCAGGTCCAGGTGTGCGCCTGCCACCTCTCACGCAGCCGGGATCCCCTCAGTCCACGGCTGGCGTCCCCTTCCCCTCTCCCGCCCGCGAGTCCTCTCCTCCCGGGCTTCCTCTCCTCGGCCGCCTGCCCGTCCCCACCAATGGGCGGGCTGTTTCCCGGGCGGGCGTGGTCTGCGGACCTGGACGGGAGCGGGCGGCTTATGCTGGTGCTGGGGCTGGCCTCCGAGCGGGGCTGCAGCCCGCACCCCCCCTTTCCCTCCCCCCTAGCGCTGCCCTCCTTTCCCTTTCACCCTCCCTCAGGACCAGCTCAGTGGCGTGTGTGCTGCTCCCCGGACTGAGAGCCTCTGGCTGTAGCGCCCAGCTTCACCTGGTGGAGTCGGGAAAAGGGAGCATCAGTGCTGAGCAAGCTTCTGTCTCCTCCCTCAGTGTTTCTGCCGCAGGTAAGTATCTTGAACACTTTCAGGTGTTATGATGGCGGTGCTTGTTGATGTCACGTGTTTTTATAGTGAGAGGGATTAACAGTGGTGAAAGCAGGGCTTGGTTCTGTTAAAAATGAGCTGAAGGCATGAAGCTGTGATATCCTCCTTCCTTCCCTCTCCAAGGGTGAAACGTGTGACAGTCAATTTTAAAAAGATAATTACAGTCCCTAGCTAGCCCAGCCCAGCTAGTGTGTGTTAACAGGAACAGCATCACCAGAGGCCTTGGAGACCCAGGGATATTGCAGTCCTAAAGAACTCCTGGCACAGTTTTGTTTGTATTGGTTTTTTGTTTTTCTTAAATTGTGGGACAGACTAGTGGTATAAAAAGAAAAATATTTGTCAAGAAATATTTTTTCATATAACAGCGTTATTGTGATATAGTTCACACACCATGAAGTACATCCATTTAAATGGTAAAATTCAGCAGCTTTTAGCATATTCACAGTTGTGCAACCATTATTATTCCAGAACGTTTTTATCACTTCAGAAATAGCAGTGGAAATTAAAGACCTATCCACCCCTCCCCAGTGGTGGTTCTAAAGAAATTTCTTGGCTAATCTTGACCATAAATTCACTTGTTACATTCCAAGAAAAATCTGGTAGGAATTCTAATCAGAATTGCAATGAATCTGTCTATCAAAACAGGAAGAATTAACGTCTTTATGGCACAAACTTCTTCTACCCATGAATATATTTCGGACCCTATATTTTCCTCTGTCCAGAGCCTGGCCCATGGGAAGTCCTCACTACTTGTTGGGCTTGTGAATGATGAGATTCTATACATCGTTAGTTGCAGCTGTAGCCTTTCACAGAAGAGAAAAGAAACCTCAGTGAAACAAGTGACTCTCTGATGGTCAGAAAGAGTGACAGCCATTGCTGGAGTGATCCAGTGGACTTGGTGTTTGCAACCAGAATTCTCCACCACCTACAGCTAAGGGGATTAGAGTGTTCTTTTATTTTTTCTTAATGGCGTTGCTTTTATTTTTACTTATTTTTTAAATTATTTTTTATTTAAGTGTAGTCAATTTACAATGTTAGTTTCAGGTGTACAGCAGAGATTCAGTTATAAACATATGCATATGTATATACATATGTTTTAGATTGTTTTTAGTATAACTCATTACAAGAAATTGAATATAGTTCCCTGTGTTATATAGCAGGTCCTTGTCATTTATTTTATATTTACTAATTTGTATCTGTTAATCCCTCCTTTCCTGCCTGCTAAATACAGTTTGCTTTCTATGTCCATGAGTCCATTTATAGGAGCACCATTTTTCCTAGTAATATATGCTCTTTGGCTGCTTTCAGTTTCAGTAATTCCATCTTATCTGTGGGCGCTTTTCTTCTGGTTGCCTTTATGTGGTTTGCACACGTGGTAATAGAGATCTTTATTTGGGAGAACTCCAGGTCTCGTGTAGTCCCTGGTACAGAATGCCCACTGAATTGATGATTGAACTGGGAAAAAAGCACAGTAAATGCTGGAATTTCCACTATGGTTGAGAATTCCAGGTTTCAATAACCTGTTTAGACAACCTTACTATTGGCTGCACCCATTCTGGGTAATTTGGTGGAAATTCATGGTATGGTGGTGTAGAGACGGGACCTTATATTCTTCTTCTCTTTCTATTTTCTAACACTCATTTTCCTGGGCCTTCCAGATCCTCCCCCAGAAGTGCCCAGGGCTGGCTTGGTGCTGCACTGAGGCAATATTTGTTAATAACGCCCTTTCCTCTTCTCCTCTGAGCCTCCGTTTCTTTCTGTGCACAATGAGCGCTTAGACTAGATAAATACTTTTCAGTTTCTTTTAAAGCCATGTTTCCTTTGAGAAACAGAAAATGCAAATATCTCCTCTCAACCCAACCCTTTAGATTTTGGTATGTCCTCCAAGGAGTGACATAGCTCTTTGTGAAAAATTGATGTGATTTTGATTGCAGGTGACACAGAAAAGACTCTTCAGAGATTTATTGCAGGGAGAGGGCAGGAAAGAGGCAGTATGTGACACTTTCTAGTGTGAGCAACGGAGCAGGGACTTGGATTTAAATACGGTGTCTGACGTGGCCTCTCTCTAATCTTATAGAATGTGATAAACTTCTCTACCTCAGTTTCTTGATGTGTCAAGTTGGGGTGATAATATTTTAAGGCTTCTGTGAAACATTATACAAATAAGACATTTGTGTCTCGGTAGAAACAAGATCTGCTAGGGATTCAGGGATTTGTTTAAAAAAAATTCTTGTCCATAGCACTCTGTCTGTGTGTATTTAGACGTTCCTGGAGGGTGAGGGTGAGTCTAAAGTCCATTGTGGGACAGGTGGCCCATATTTCTCCGTGTCCCAGTTTACCCCCTACTCCCCAGTCCTCTTCCTCAGTCCAGGATGAAGTTCCCTAGTAGATTTACACAGAGGTCTTGTGGAAATGGCTTTTCATTTTATTGTTTCACCAAGAAGGGCTGCCATCATGATCTCTGTGGTCAGGTTTTGAAGGGCTGCCATCATGATATCTGGTAAGAATTCTATGCAATTTGGAGTTCCAATTTAATGAAAAGAAAAAAATTACAAATAGAAAATTAGAACAAGGGTGGTGACAGGGGCTCTTTTAAGTGGACACCATTAGCTTTGTTAGCTTCAGGTGCTGTGGCCTGTTGCCACGAGGACCCATCCTCTTGCTCTGAAGTTGGAGGGACTAGTGGGCTCAGTGGGAATGTTAACTGAGTGTATCTCATGGGCTGGGCATTGTCCTATTTGTACTGTGTGTTCCTTATTTGAGACAGTGAGCTCACCTAACCTCGATAACCTCTTTAAAATGTTAGACTTTTAATTTTGAGATGTAATGTAGATTCCCATGTGGTAGTAAGAGATTATATGGAGAGGGCCTATGGACCCTTTGCCCAGTTTTCTTAATGGTTCCATCATGCAGTGTTGGGGTACAATTCATTACTGACTCACTAACAATTTGAGGTTTGTGTTATTGCACTTATTTCTATTCACGATTAAACTGGGGCTTCGTGAAGCACGCAGGCCTGTCCAGGTCACCCACATTGTTAATGCAGAGTCGGGTGAACGTGGGCTTGGGATTTCCAGGCAGTACCATTATGATGGTTTGTGGCAGGGAGCAGCATTCACTTTGCTTGTTTATTCATTCATTCAACAAACATTTATTGAGTAAACTCTGTGGGTCAGATGCTTTCATAGAGTTATCTGATTCTTCAGCAGTACTGAGAATCAGGTAATGTTT
Organism: Vicugna pacos; assembly: GCF_048564905.1. Lineage (NCBI taxonomy): Eukaryota > Metazoa > Chordata > Mammalia > Artiodactyla > Camelidae > Vicugna > Vicugna pacos. Next base: position 275,048 of record NW_027328799.1, read on the forward strand.
ATAATTTTTAATCTGAGAAAATTAGCTCTGAGAGGTTATAACCCCCCCAAAGGAAGTATAACTCATAAAGGAGGGATAGAACATGTGTACAGTCACCTCCTTTTATGCAGGTGGTACCCTATGCATTTTACATTTTCAAACATCCGTAATCCAGATATATTCTTGTAAGGCAAGGCTTTTTTTTTAATTGAAGTATAGTCAAGTTTACAATGTTGTGTCAATTGCAAGGTGTTTTTTGACTTTTGAATTAAAAAATACTTTTTCAGGAGGGAAATTAGGTGTATTTATTTGTTTGATTTTTTAAAATGAGGTACTGGGGTTTGAACCCAGGACCTCGTACATGCTAAGCATGTGCTCCACCAATGAACAGTACCCTCTACCCCAAGGCAAGTTTTCTTATCCATTATTATGAAGCTTAGGAGTTCAAATAAATTGAATAGGAATCCAGATCTTTTGATCCTACTGTGGTCCTTCTCTTTATATTCTGCTGAAGGGGGTTGGGGAAGCATTTCCTTTGTTCATTTCTTTATTCAGCATTTTTGAGCAGTGACTTTGCATCAGGGCCTTGCTAGGTGCTTGGAAATAGAAAATAAGAAATGACCTTTCTCTGCAGAGGCAGGAAGCCTAGACCAAAAGCTGGGTAATGTGATCCGAGCTACAGTAGCCATATGCAGACTCTGAGGACAAACTGAACCCTTGGATTTGCTTTGACTTCCCTTGTCTTCTGGCTGGTACACACCAGGTCACCGCAACCCAGATGGGCCCGTAGCACACAGCAGAGAATGTACCTCGATCTCCTCTCCCCTCTCGGCAGGGCCTGCAACATGAGCATCCCTGACTACGTGCAGTGTGCTGAGGACCACCAGACTCGTCCCGTTGTGGTCCAATCCATAGAGATCATCTCAGAGGAGAATTTCTTTTGCATCTATCAGCTACTCACCTCGGTTAGCCATATCAGCCCTTGTGGCTCCCAGTGGACACTCTGTATCCACTACAGGCACCGCTATGTGCCCGAGAATCGGTGGAGCGTCTTCCAGAAACACCCCAAGGTCGTGTGCCTTGTCACCATTACCGAATGTCTCTCTGCCAAGGCCTTCGAGAAGCTCCACATGCAGAGGAGCTGTATGGCACATCGCTTAATGACTCTCAGCTTTTTGTCTTTGTGCAGCATGGGGAGGTAGCCGAGCAGACGCGCACCGACGTTGCCTTCAATCTAAGAGTACTGCAGGGTGGTGGAGAAGAGGATCGAGGACTTCACTGAGTCACTCTTCATCTTGCTCAAGTCCAAGTGGCTGGATGGTGGCCCCAAGAATTCTGGGGACAAGATCCCCCTCCCCTGCATCCCGTTTGAGAAGGAGGACTTCATGGGACTGGACACAGACAGCAGGTAAGTTTACCTGGAAGCCAGTCCACCTTGGCTGTGTGCTGGATTGCTTCCCTACATCCAGAAAGGGATCAGCAAGGAAGAAGTCAATCTTGTAGCCAAGGGGGGAGGGAGGTGCAGCCCGCCGGTTTCCAGACATTTCAAAGTGAATCCGCCTTTATTTCAGAGAGATCCTTTTAGGGTTAGTGTGGACACTTACTCCCGCTTTACAGCCAGGAACATGGTGGGACCCCTGGAGTTGCTGTCCAATAAAGTAGCCAAAGCCACTGATGCTAGGAGCACTGGGGAGGAGGCTGGACTCAGCTGAGATGTACTGTAGGTCAAATGCACATGAGACGCTGAGGCTTGTCTAGTAAAATACATAAACTATCTCTCTACTTCCTATATTGATTACATGTCAAAATAATAGTATTTTACATACAGTAGATTAAGTAAGATCTGTTCTTAAAATCACATTCTAGTATTTGTTTTTTTGTTTGTTGGTTTGTTTCTTTGTTTCAAATTTTAAACGTGGCAACTGGGAAACTTTCTTTACATGGCTCTCATTTCATTTCTGTTGCGCAGCCTGTCCTGGTACATGCTCATCCCTTTGCTTATAGATGAGATGCTGAGCCCCGAGAGGCAGAAAGAGGCGCTGGTTGAGCTGCGGCTGGAGCCGCTGTCACCTGCCTCCCAGGCCCAGCACCTTTTCAGCTCAGGCCGTCTCTTCCTGTCCGACAGCCACCATGCCAAGTTAGGACATCAGAAACACCGCCAGGGACTTCCTAATGAACTCCTTATGCAGGGAAAGGCGTATCACGGTGTATGGGACAGAGCAGGGAAATGTTCATTCCCACTTTGTCCCTGTGATTAAGTCAATGGCCCCACTTTGCCTCGGAAGTACAGATGAGCTCTTCTGGGCTGCCTACCCCCCACCTTCTGCTCTGTTTCCCCGTATATCTATCGTGTTTTCCCTCGGGCTGAAGAGGGTGAGATGCCTTTGCCGAGACGTGGTCCCCCTTTGCTGGGGTGAGTGAGGGAAGCTGTGTCCCCCCGGCCTACGGCCTCGGTCCTTGAGTCTGGAGAGGGCTCATGGTGGTCCCACAGGTGGCGGTCAGAAGACCTGGCATGTGCTACCGGGCCCGCTTTGGAGGTGGTGCTCTGTGATTCTTGAACTTACCTAAGATCAGATCCTACTTTCTGGTTGTTGGTAAGTTGGAGGAGAAGATGCTAGGGAATTAATAAAAAGAATGTCTAGACCAGCCCTGTGAGTGAGAAGCACAGGGGATACTAGTCCCACCTGCGAGAGCCCACCTAGCAGGCTCTGGATGAATTTTCTGTTCCTCCCCAGAAATACCTCTATGGCTTAAGGAAGAGGAGAGGCATGTCGTGGCCATGATCTGTACTTGTCCTCACAGGGCCCTGTGATCTACATGCCCGCACTCCCCATCTGCTTCTTGGAGATGAGCTGGCATGTTTAAGAGCCTGGGCACTGCTGAGGGCATAGCTCCCAGCACCGTGCTACACAGAGTCTCGCTCCGTTCACCTCATCTGTCAACTCCTGCTGAGGCCCCAGACATTAGTCAAGTAGGTGCATCAGCGAAACCTAAGCAGGGACCACCTTCTCCCCCGGACAGACTGGTGAGTGAGCAGTGGAAGCCTGGAGCCCTGCCCCAGCCCCCACGCCAGTGCCACTTCTTTTGTCATAGGAGGCACTGGTGACATTTTTGCTCAACAAATGCTTGTCTCTGAGTCTGCAGACCCACCAGAGAATGCCAGCTTGTTTTTGCCTTTTGAAGTCTGCCCTTGGGACTTGGCGGAGTAGCCGGATGTGTACTTAGCCCACAGTGGTTCAGCGCATTAAACCTGCCTCCTTGTGGGTCTGTCTATTCTGGTACCATAAGGGCTCAGCCAGCATCTGAACGTCATTGAGATAACGCGGCCAGTGAGCTCGGGTCAAGCACATTCTCCTCCAGTCACTTTTACTCCATTGTTTCTTTTACTATTCCACAGTCATTAATTTTTTAAACAATGCTTTGGTGCAGGAGCAGAGCCTCATTCTCTCCTGCTACTCTTGGTGGAAGTGAGTAAAACGGTCCAGACTGAAATGCGACAATAATTTGTAGCTCAAAAGCTGCCTAGTCGCTTGTAGGTCGAATTTTGGTTAGGGGAGCTGAACACGTTGTGGTCCCCCGGCAGCGCCGCTCCCCTCAGGCCCCTGCTTTCCCTTGAGCAGGAGGTGAGGTTGGGCCTCACCATCCCCGCGTCCCTGGCCTCACACACTCACATAAATTCTTGTACATGCAGTCAAAATTATTTTTGTTCTTGTGTGATTCTAATTTTCTCTTGTTCCTCTTTTCCTTTTTCTTTACTCCTTTTTCACTTGTACTGCCCAGTGAGCATGTTGTTGCTTCTGAAAATGTGGGCTGTGCACACCCTGCATTTGAAATAGCCAGATTGCCCTCCGTACAGTCTCCATCGCTTTAAAAAGCAACAACTTAACAGCTGTTTTGATCCATCTATTATCTTAGTCATTTTTTATTTTCTAATTTTTTGGAATATTTGCTTTGTTAGCTCATCACCCACTGGTGTTTGATACCTGTTGAAATCCTTGCTTTTGAGGAACATGTTTGGTCCTCCTTTTATTTGGTGACAAATGCGCCCTTATTAAATTTGTTTCATTGTTTTGAAGAAGTAAGATGTGAATTGATTTAGTCGGCTGCTCAGGGATTCTTTTCATGGAGTATTTAAACTTGTAAGGTCAAACTCTGCAGCATTTTGCTCGATTCCTGCTTTTACACAAACGTGCTCAGCACGCGGTTCCTGGCTGTCGCTGTGTGACGTGTGTGACGGCGCTTCCTGGCCGGCGGTCACTGGTGAGGATGTGGCCGCCACGGAGGTGACAGCTGCAGGGGACGCTGTTGGAGGAAGCGGTCACCGTTTGGTTCTTTAATTTTTTTTTTTTTTTGCATTCAACTTCCCCGTGCCATTTACTTTACTTTGCCTTCATAAAGGGGCAGAATTGGGTCTAAAATCCATGCCACTATTTTTTCCCTTTACGAGGCTGGTTTTTCTGAGTATCAGGACAACATGGCCTTCTCCTAAGTAGCTGGCTTACCTGGATCTGTTGGGCAAAGGGACTGCTAAAAGGGCAGTAGCTTCCTCTCTGCTCCAGCCAGTGGGCATTCAGAGCTGGGTCTGTGGTTTGCCTCAGCAGCCGTGCAGACCTTCCTGCCTCGGCCTTTACTTTTAACCCATGTTGGCAGTAAAGAGCTGAATCCGTTTCTGTTGCAGCTGACGCCCACCACGTGGGCCCCCTAACGTGTCGTTAGTTTGTGGTAGTCAGTCCCCAACACCCCAGTCAACAATGAAGGAAGATGATTTGTCCAACCCAGGACCTTGGATTCTCAACCCTACCCTGGTTCATCTCACCTGGTGGAATTGTTTGGCCACCACCATCATGCTGACCATGAGGCCTTGTTTCTCCTTTCATGCTCTGGTCCAAATGTGGACACTTCATTTTTCACTGAATTTGTCTCGCTTGAGACAGGCCAGAATATCTGAATGAGTCCATCACATTCTGGGTGGGGAACAGAACAGAAGTAAGTGTCGCAAGTAGATGGAGTCTAGGCTGTCCGGGTTGGCAAATGCAGGCTGGGATCTGTGATGGCTGGGCTGTACACTGGACACAGGCCTTTCCCATGGCTCCTGAGAGCCCATGAGTTGAAGTGATAACAGCCTTGCGTGGGTTCCCCCATCCTCATCTGCTCATTGGCAAGTGTGTCTGCTAATTAGGAGCTCCCCCAGACCTCGGGCCCTTCAAAGCTCAGACCATGGGAGAACCTTGAGTCCCTTCTCCTGGGCCTCCTGTGTGAGAATCCACTGCCTTCTGAGGTGAACAGCGGCAGGAGATGCCTCCCCATCCAGGGAGCACCCTACGGAGGACTGTTAGTGCACCATGCTGTGAGCTTGTGTGTTTCCGGCCATGGTCCCTACAGAACTACACTTGAGATGGGCTTATTGATGGAGATAACAGGACTGATTCCAGGGCAGGGCCTGGGGGAGGGAAGAGTGGAAATTGAATGTGACCTCAGACACCTCGGTGGGTGCTGGGGCTGTTACTAAAATGGGGAGTCTGGGAGATACCTGACAGGAATGGAATTCCAGAGTAAATGGTGGACATGAGGCATTTTTAAGATGCCATTTGTCATCCAAATTAGGACTTCAAAGAGGCACTCATGTCGATGAGCCTGGGGCTCAGGTGAAGGAGCCGGACTAGAGATACACGTTGGGAGTCGTCATTCTTAGCTGGTGTTCACAGCCTTGCATGTGAATTAGATCATCTCGAGAGCTGCAGACTGAGACTGAGGGGGGCAGGGCTGTGTCTTGGTTGGAGGAAAGCCCAGACCATACAGCTCTGGTGTGTCAGACAGTGGCGTTTGCCATTTTCAAAGCAATGCCAGTTATCCTTAAGGGGCCAGGGGCTGGGCAGGGCCAACCAGGAAGAAATCTGAAGGGAGGGTCGTGGCCACGTGTGCGTCTTGGGAAGGTGCAGAGGCTGCAGGGTACGGGAGGTTAGACTCCTCAGAAGCTAGAGTTGAAGTGAGGAGTTGGGAGAAGTTAGTCACAATCACCTGTGAGGGAGGGAGGGAGGCCTAGGGAGCCCCACCTTACCGGACTCGCTTTCCCATGAACAGAAGGCAGTCAGACAGAGGATCTGAGGTGAGAAGGGATGGGCACTGGGAGGGGAGCCAACCTGGAGAATGGTGCTTGCAAAATTCTGGAATAGTCTCCCTGAAAAATAGAGTTAAAAATACCCAGACTCTTAAGAACATTGTTAGTGACTTGGGAGGAGGCAGTTGTTTTTCTGGCCTCCTAAGGGTAAGGCATGTATCCAGGGATACACAGAAGATATGGGCAGTCTGTTCCGGGGGCTTGATCTTTACCGGGGGAACAGTGCAAGTTTAAAGGGGGAGAAGGGCAGCGGAGGGAAACTAGCCAGGCCCCGTGTCAGGTACCAGTCGGCCGCCCCACTTGCGTGTTTCATTCACATCCATGCCTCCCAGGTGGGCGGTGGCAGCCCCCTTTTGGGGATTGGGAAGCCTTCTCAGAGGGGTTAAAGAATTGGTCCATTTAGCGACTAGTAAATGCTGTAGCAGGATTCAAGCAGGGCCTTGTCAGACTTCAAGGGCATGTTCTCTCTACTGTTTCCAGTACTTCCCTGTTATACCTGGAATGGTGAAGTGGGTCAGTATTGGAGCCTTTCAGAAAAAGTATGATTTAAGCGCCTCTGGACTGTTTCACAAAGCTCAGCATTCTTTGATGGTTCTGAAGCACGCAGTGATTTTCGTCCCAGAGAGGTAACGTCTAACTCCTTTGATGATGACGTGGTTGCAAATGGTGTACAGGTGCAAAACCAGACTTTGCAGCTTCTGAAGGGAAACTCTCCAGTTCTCCCTTGGTCGGCTTTCTTCCACGGGATGTAACTGTGCTGCAGCGTAGGTCTGAGCTTTCCATATGGAGTGAGAGTTTAATATCCGATGTTAGCATAAAACGGTCAGATGAAGAAAATCGAAGTTGACAATTTATTTTTGGGTTTCATTAGTCAAGATATACTATCAGTTAATGGCCCATATAGCAAATGAAATTGAGTACAGGACATTGCATTTCTTACTTTCTATTTAGAGTTCTCTTACAGAATAATGTTGCCTACTTTGGAACATCAGCTCCACCACTCACGGCACCTATCAGTGTGTTGGTGTGATTGCATTTACAGAGTGAATGTAATCTAGGCTTCCTCAGCCTCAAACACTTCAGTGCAGAATCACGGGCTGTAGCCGTCTGTTAGTCACGCAAATACTTCTAAAATTATATGATTCCAGAAAAGAAAGAAGAGAGAGAGATTGCCTTTATCAAATTTCCTTTCAGTTCTAAATGAAAACTGTTGTTGAGCAGCTCTGGTTTCCTTTGGATAAGACTATATACATTTCTTTGCATGTAACCTGGGTTTTGGGCTAGAACACCAAGTTCTTGCTGTCCACAAGCCACAAAAATAGTAGCCAAATGGCACACGTGTGAAATAGTTTATACTTTTTTCTGAGAAAGTATCCTTGAATTTGGGAATTGGGCTGTGATTTCTGCTTTTTGATTCCCCCACCTGTCTTATAATCTCTCACTCCTTCCCACGTGGTTCCCAAGTGTTCGTGGTCTCAAAGGAGCGGGCAAACACCCAGTTGGTCACCATGTACTGCTGCTATAGATAGAGCCCAGACAAGACCTAAAGGACATTATCAGAGAGGACTTCCTGGAAGAAATGGGCTGTACATTCAGTTGTGAGGACAGAGTAAGAGTCAGCCAAGAGAAGGAGTCAAGAATGTGGCTCAGGTCGCAGGTGCAGCCCGGGCAGAGGCCTGGAGGCTTTTGGCGTGGGGACCCGGGGAGAGTGCCCTGTGCGGTCCAGGGTGGAGGGAGCCCCTGCTGGGGAGGACACTGGAGAGAGTCCGGGGTGTAGGGCTTTGGAAGAAGTTGAGTTTTACTAGAACTGACACAGTAGGCAGTGAAGGGTGTCAACAGAAGTGACCCTCAGGGAAGGTACTTCTGGTTTTGCTTCTGATATACTACAGACAAAAGGGTCGGGACGGGTGAGAGCAGGTATGTCTGTCCCTTTGAGATCCAACCCGTCATTCATTTATTCATAACACGTGCACTTCAGTGAGTCTAGGGGAGAGAGAGTGTAGCCACATAAATAAGCAAAATGTATTTGCTTCTTGAGATCTTAGCGTTGTCAGTTAGCCTAGAATGTTCTAGGAAGAGAGGAACAAATTGTGGAGGTTGGAGGGAGGGACGGCTTCCTTGGGAAACAGTCAAAATGAACCTGGAGGCAAGTGGGAAGTAGGAGCAGGTCAGGGGGCTCCTGAGGTCACTGGGGACCTATGTACTGAGATGAGGCTGGGCGAGCAGGGTCTGGGGTGGGGCTAGAACTCTACCAGGGAGCCTCTGAAGTGTTTGAAGTGGGGTTGATGTAATCAAATTTGTGCTTTGGGAAGGCTGTCGTGGCTTTGTGTGTGTGTGTAGCGGGGAAGAGGTGGAGGGTGCCACCAACTGGGGGATCATTTGAAGACCATTCACAGGCTGGGATATGGGCTTCGGGGCTACTTGGGGACGGCAGGGGCAGTGTGGATGCCGGCTTTTCTTATGGGGGACTTGTTAGCGGGGCTGCCCTAGAGGCACCTTGTGGCTGGAAGAAAACTGATGGAGGCTGCCAGGTGGACATTCCTCTTCTCTCTTTCCATGCCTAGTGTGATTATCTTAGCTCAGCCAACATTTGGAACAAAAGAGCTAATCTCCAGGGTTGCCCAGGCCTTTGTAGAGCTCCTTCGAGTGAGATCTGATAGGATTTAGGTTTGTGTTCAGATCTGGGTGTTCACTTAGCTAGAAACGTCCTGTCATTTCGATTTCCATAGGGGTTTTTATTCCTGATAAAGATTGCTTTCTTGGTGAGAGGAAAATTATTACAGCTGTTGTCTTTTTCAAAAAAAATCATATGTTTTAAGAGCTTTAATATTCAAAAGAATAGGAATATATAAAATATTTAAGGAAGTCTTTGGTGTGGTTTCTTTGCTTTCTGAGCTAATGTGGACTTAGAGCCTTTGTATTACTTAATAGCACATCCTTGTCAGTATTTAAAGAGCTGTTAGTGAGCACCCCAGGCCCCACCTCTCAACGAATCGTTAAAGTTTGCTCTGAAATAGTGAGGTCATAAACGTCTTGTTTTCAGAAATCAAAAGGTTTTAAATACGCACCATAACTCCATTTATAAAATAATAATAAGTTCAAAATTAAGAAAATGGAGGATAATTGATTTTTTTTAAAGCCTAAACATAAACTTTCTTGTGCTAATTTTGCAACTGGAAATTTTGAAAAGAAAAATCCTACTGCAATATCATCTACGTGGTATATATATATGAGTTTCACGTTTGAAAAGTAACTGCGCAGTGGTTTTCAAAGTCAGGAGCATTCCAGCTCAAATACTGGCAGTGGTGGCTGCTGGTTTTCAATGGAAGAGCCTAAATTTGCCTTCTTAGCTTTTTTTTTTTTTGTACTGAGAAGGTTGAGTAGTGCTTTGCCAGCATGATTTTCGGGCAATTTGAGGGCAGCTGTCGTGTTCCAGCAGTGAGATATTTCCATGCATTTTATTTTCTGGACATCACCAGGGCACATGTGGGGTTTGTGCCTGCAGGCTGGAATGCTGCAGGACTCCCTAATCCATCACCATTATGTCCTGGTGCTGCTCCGGTCAGTGAATGATTTTCTGTGACTTGGAGGTAATGTGGTCTGATGGTGATGATCAGACGTGCAGTTAAATGCTATTAATTGAAATAAGAGTAACCTAGAAACATTGCTCTAACAATACAGGATGAGGGAGGAGGTTTGGCTGAGCTGCTTGCAGTGGGATGTCTTCTCAGGTGACTCCCTCACCGTGATTCCTGCCAATATCCGCCCCAGCCCTGCACGGTAGTCCTGCCGAAGCAAGCAAGCACTTTGCTCAGAAACGCACTGAATTTCCTTGCGCCTCTGTTTGTTGGCTTTTTTTTGAAAACACATTTTGCCCTTTGCTTAAATGCCATCCATGCTAGTCACCCCTTACACTCATTCTTCTGGACCTCGTCCATACATAGCTGCTGAATGGATGAACAGAATGTAGTATCTCCATGTAGTGGAACATTATTCACACGTAAGAGTGAATAAAAAAGAAAAAAAAAGAGGAAAATGAAAAATGCCACCTGTTTTGGGAAGTCCACCCTGACTGTTCAACCCACACTTTTCCCTTTGAAACCCAATCACTTATGCTCCACTCTACTCTTTTTGATAGTACTTACCACCTTCTAATAATCTTTAACGTTTCCAAAAAAAATAAAAAATAAAGAGATGCTGATGCCACTTCAAAATATACAAGCCTTGCTAACAGCATGTTAATTGAAAGGAAGCAGACACAAACGGCCACATATTGTTGATTTCAGTGATCTGAAAAGCCCAGAAAAGGCACATGCAGAGGCAGAGAGCAGGTGATGGTTGGAAGGGGCTGGGTGGAGGGGGATTACGGAGTGAATGCTAGTGATAGGGGGATTCTTTTGGGCTGATGAAGTGTTCTGGAAATAGAAGGTGTTGAGGGCTGCACAACTGTGATTGTGCAGAAGACTGCTGAGCGCTGTGTCTGGGAGTGCCTGTTGTTGGGACATCTTTATTTTGTTCACATCCTGCAACGTGAAGGGCCATCTTCTGCTGTGGTCATTCTACTCCTGTGAGTGGTGAGGGTCAGGACTTTGTAGAGTCCTGTTTCTTTTCTCCCTCTGGCTGAGTGTAGGCAAAAAAATTTAAGCCTGAGAAAGTGCTCCATCTACAGAAATGTCTTTCAGTTTTGCCTGGTGTAAAAATCTTGAGAGCTTTTAACCGTTGAGGCTAGTCTGTGGGGGTAAATAGCCTATGAAGCCTGGGTGAGCCCGGGAAGAGCCGCGCTTCCCTCCCAGACACGGGTGGGGATTTCACCCCCTTTCAGGCAGTGAAGGGCCCAGACCCGTGGGCAGACTTGACAATCGTGAATATTTACGTGTATCCGCTGCTTCATCTTGGATATTAATTTCAAGCTGAGTCAGTTTGTGACGGCAGCCTCATCCTACATCAGGAATTTAGAGTATCTGCTCTTTGAGGTGAAGACCTGACAGACTTGATTATTTAACAGTCTGCTTTGAATTGATATCTCAGATTCCTTTGTCAAAAGCAAAACAGCAGAAATACAGACGTCCTTTAATTCCAATGTGGCCTGGAACGGGTTTAGTGTCTGTGCCTCAGTGGCCTTATCTGCGGGTGGGGAAGATGATAACAGTGCTTCCCTCAGAGGAGCAGGTGAGGGGAGAGTGAGAAGCACAAATGGAGGACTTACACGAGATGCTCATAAATGACCGAATTTAGTGCTCTCCGCCTGGTGAGGCCTTAGGGGTAGAGATGTCAGAACAGAGCAGTCCTAGCCGGAGCTCGATACGTGATGGTAGCTGTTATGATCAGTATCACCACTGTGGGTTATCAGGTAGTTTTAAGACTTGGTAATATGATTTCATGAATAATGTTAAAAGACTAGACATCTCAGATCCAGTTTACATAGTCCTCAAGATTTCTTCTGAGAATTGGATGGTTTCTTCCCTATCTTAAATCTGAGATGAGTCTCTAAAAATTTCCGTATTCCTCCATCCTTTTGCTTTAATTCTCTATTTCTTAAAAAACAAAGTTTTTAGATGGAGTTACTGGGGACTGAATTGAGGGCCTCATGCATGCTAAGCACATACTCTCCCAAATGAGGTATAATCTCTTCCCTGATTTTTTTTTTTAATTTACATCTTAATTTTCAGAGGTTAGAGGCCTCTAATTATTTTTCTGGAGACTTGTCCATGAACCTGTAAATCTACAATTAATGGACAAAATTTGGTTTATTAAAAAAAAATCTATAGAATATTCTACTGTCCACCCAAAAGGAAATACTCATGGACTTAAAATGTTTCTCCTTTAAGGTGATTTCTCCTGTTTGGTCGAGCTTAATTTGTTAACAGCCATCCTCATCATCATAATGACCAAACTCGCTGTGAGTGGACGCCTAACTGAGGCTAAAATGCTTTGCTCATATTTTACTTCATAGCAAGTGTTTGATTGTAGGTATCAGTGTCTCCTTTTTTGTAGCTGAGGGATTGAGAGATGGGTCAGCTTGCCCCAAATGACACGCAGCTGGCGGTGGCTAGCTCGATGCTGGAATCCAGGCTGCACAGGATGAATTCTCAATTGCTCCTCTAATCAGCTTCCCGTTGAGTGTTTTCCCGAACTCCTGTGAGCCCATAAATGACCGATTTTAGCTATCTCAGCCTGATGAGGTCTTCAAAGGAGAGACACCAGTGAGAATGAGAGGCAGAGTGGCATAAATTAAAATTGTACATTTTCACAAATGTTTTATTCTCAGGTAATGACTGTAAAGGAAATAGTTTTTTAATTTAGTGCTTTGTGAGAACTAAAAACAAAACATTTAAAATAACTATTGTGCAAGAGAGAAGTGGTCTTTGAAAGTCCAACTGTTGCTAATGATGTTACTTGTTTTTTCTAGTGGTGCTTATTTACTGAAAAATTTCCAAACACTGAATTTGTTTTATGTAGTCTTAGTATGAAAGAAAACTTTGTCAGTGAGTATTGTAAGTAAAATCCTTACTCTTTTCTTTCCTGATGATGAATATCTTAGTTGTTTACATGGCTTAAGTATATTTCGTCATTTGTGAAATTTGAGTAATATGGTTTACCTTGTCTGACTGTGAGAGCTGGACGCCTTGTATACAAAGCACCGTAGAGGTGCTTAATAAAAATGCGCTTTCACAGTGACTGATAGTTTAGAAGTATCAACTCTGAATACTAAAAAGGGTAGCTTATTTCTGATGCATATTCAATATGTGTATATATGATATACATTAATATGGCTTAAAGTAACTAGGATTGTTTTTTTTAAGTGCAGTATGAAGCTTTAATGAAATCTGTGTCATTCTAGTGAGACAGGGACTACTTAAATTGCCTTAAGCAGACGACCTTGAAGATTATTTACACAGAATGTAAGCTCAGAATTCATGTTGCCGTGTAACCATCCATCAGACATTTAATTTCTCGGGATTCTGACCAGAAACATTAAGTTTAGAAAAATCCACATTTTTGTGGATTTTTGGATCCACGTTTGTGTGTGTGATATCAGGAATGTAGAAATAAGTTCCATATAGACTTCTGATATCTTTCTCTTCCAGTTCAAGGTTTATCAGGGAATAAGCTTCTCTCTTTTGTGACTAAAGAAAATTTTGATTTTTTTCTGCACTCTTTTCAGGTTTTAAAATTTCAAAATTTTGATTTGACATGTCACTTTTTTAATAGAGATAATAAAGCTCATGCTGTTTTAATATGTAAATAAATGTTTTTGTATTTCAATACCCTTCTATGATTTCCTGGCTCTTTGAGAAGTATTTTGCAAGATACTTAGATTACCTACTGTTGGAAAAATACAGACGTGACTTTTATGAATATAGGCGTAGTACAGTTCTGTTGGTTTTTACTACAGTGCAAGACATGAGACCTAGGAGAGCTTTGCTGCTGATTGCCAGGAGGACAGATCTCAGGTCTCAGTCTCCCCTCGTGTAAAATGAAGTGGCTGGACTGGATTCTTTCCTCTTCTAAGATGAGCTTCCATGAGCCTATGTCTTTTGTTTATATTTAGGAGTATTAGCAATATCAGATTAAATACTGAATACCCCTCCATCCCCCCGAAGCAAAGTGCAGTATATGCTACATAAGCTTCTAGTTATCTGATTCTCGTTTCTCATCTTACAGTCAATTTTTGTGTTGCATGTTTCCCGGCAACCTGGAAGGTCTTTTTAGCCATAGGTGGCGCTGTTGCAACTTTTTACAGTCTTAATATTTCTGTTTGTAAAATAAGGCTTAAACAATGTGATTTTATTTTGATTCCTTTGCTTAATGCTTCAGAATAGCACAACGTCCATTATGTCTTTCTACCTGGAAAATTTTTTCTGCTTATATCATAGTTTTATTCTTTTATCTCGCTGTGAACATTTCAGACTTGCTGTGCAAACAATGGCAAAATCGGGCTTTTCTTCTAGTGTTAGAAACCAGTGAGCCGGGATATTATAAAACAGCTAGAAGCTGCCTCTGGAGCACCATAAAGCTGAAAGGTGTGTTGAGTTCCCTGAGTATTGACCCCGCCGCTGTGTGTTAATTGGTGGGAGTTGATTTGGTACATATATGATGGGGTGTAGTTTCTTGACTTGGGTTTGCCTGCACGTGCTGACACTGAACCATGTGATCCTGAGTCAGCTCGTTCTGAGTTTTCCCCTCGTCTGTGAGAAGGGGACACTCATATCTGCTTTGTAGAATTGTGAGAATTAGTAATTATGTAACATGTTTACCACAGTGGGTATGTCAAGAGAGCTCATAAACTTTAGCTGCTGTTTTGTGTGCAGCCATCATTTTATAGTCTTTGGTAATTACAAAGAAACAAGAAAATAAGAAAGCTGATTTTATGATGAAAGATATTTGAGGACGTTCCATAATTCCTACACCCATAATTTAGCATCAGCAGAGTCAGAACTGTTACACAGTCGCCCTGGACCAACATTAAGCCACAGAAATTTTTGTTACTTCATATATGTTGGGGCCTAAGGGGAACCAATACTTATACACATGTTGTCTCCAGCAGCCAACTGAGAGATGACACAAAAGAGTAGGCAGGCGATAAATGTCTTCTTTGTTACTGATGAAGCCACGTTCTCCATGAACTTCAGGGCTGTGGATAAATGAGTGTCATGATACTGTGTCCCAGAAGTAGAGACTCACCCTGTCCCAGGTATCTCTGGGCCACAGCAAGCCTTCCCTTGAGAGAATGAGCCCCATCATGCACAGGGCTATTCTGCAATGGAGCTGAGCATCCAGGGTGCTTCCCTAGGGTAGTCAACACTGGAGGGAAAGGAAGGGTTTCACATGCCCTGCTTGTCTCCCCGGAATCACAACTCAATCTGTTAATGTGAGGAGGGCTAGCTGTGGGCCAGGGGTCAGGGCTGTGAAGGGAGTAGCACTCTGCATGGCCCAGAGGAGTGGGGAGGAGGTATCCCTTCCATCAGTTTAAACAGGTGGTGGGATGGAACAGAAGGGTTCATCCCATGAGTTTATAAAAGGAGAAATAAGAATTTCCTTTGGGTATTAGTCTAGCCAGGAAACACAGAAGATGATTAGGAAGGAGACTTGTAAACCACTGTAATATTAATTTGACATTGGTTGAGCACCCAAAATGTGCTACATTCTTTTCTGAGCGTTTTACAGAAATGAATCCTTCAATCTTCTCAACAAGCGAGTAAGGAAGGTTTGATTGTTATCCCAGTTTCACAGTGTGGAAATTGAGGCACACAGAGGGTAAGTTGACCAAGATCACAGAACTAGTAAGTGGCAGAGCAAGTATTTTAACCCTGGCTGTATGGTATTGTGGCTCCCAGAATGGGCTTTGGGTGTTTAGATGTATCTGCATCCCTCGATTTCTGTACGTCTGTGCATCAATTAGCCCAGAAAGGACAGGGAAAGGAGAGTTACACAGGTGCTCACAGTCGTGTCTCGGCAACTGTCCACGAAGAGTGCACCGTGATTAGAATTAATTGTTTTCCAGGCAGCAGATCTGTTGGTATAACAGAAATTTAGTCCATTGAATTCATCTAGAAATCCTTCCTGCTCTGCTTCTGTCCACACTTGCCATGTGACTGCCTGCCCGTGTTTGGGCCGTGGAGGAGAACATATACTCATGGTTGAACTCTGATATTGCAGTCTGGTTCATAGTTTCACATCTTCTGTTACATTAATAAGTTAAATTTCTGGTTTTCTTGCATCAGTGTCTCATGAGTTTGGTTAATGTGAAACCAGTCCATGGGAGCCCAGGGGTTATGATGGTATAAATTTTTAGCACGTTGTGGCACTTCTAGCCATGCAGACATGACTGGGGGATGTACGCCTTTCTCACTGATTTCTCCCAACAGCAGGGTCCTCTCACGGATGTGAGGCTGGGAGCTCTCTGAGTAGCTCAGTCAGAGGCCAAGTCCACCAATCCGAAAATGATGAAGTACCTGGAAGTGGGTTTAATAAAAGTAAAGGGCTTCCAGGTAGTCCGATGGGCTGTTCAAGAAATTTGGTGAAAAGCTGTCCACTGTCTGTGGTTTAGCTGCTTCTTTGCTATTGAAAAGTCTGGAGTAGATGAAGGGATTTTAAAAAGCAGAAAGGAGTGATTTCAGGTGGTACATCCACACCGGTGAGAAGTGATGGATGACCGCCTGTGTGAGGCACAGACAGAGTCTTACAAACTTCATAAAACAGCTTCAAATGCTCTGCCATCTGAGTGCGCTTCATATGGGGTCCAGTTCATCACTGGTCACGCTGTGAGGGCAAGTAACTGACGATGGCAGAAAGGACACGGAGGCATCAAAAAGGTCTCACTCATGTTCCCTGTTTAAAGAATGTGGCACAGTGTATTATATTTGAGCTGGTTTTTCACTGAACAGTTTTTAGTGTTTTCTGGGACTCCCCAGTGCCCCAAGGTTCCATGCAGCTGGGTGTCCCCTCATTGCAGCTCCGTCAGCACTTGCTCTGGGCTGATGTGGTGTCACGGGAAGCAGGACGGTCAGCGTCCCCGGCTCCTCTGAGCTCCGTCTCCTCATCTGCAGAGCCTGGTTTCCCATCCGTGTCTACTTAGTAGGGTTGCTGAGAATCACACGTGATGGTTATCAGGTGTGATTTCTGGTTGTCTCTGCGATTGGCAAATAGCCAATAATTGATAGAAACTCTTGTTTTTTTTTTTATTGTAATTGTGTCTCCTAGATTGCAGTGGTTTTTAGTCTGCATTTTTTTTATAACTTTACTCATTTTTAAATATGCCCTTATTTTATTTATTTTTTTTTTTGAGGTACTGGGGACTGAAGCCAGGACATTGTGCATGCTATGCAGGTGCTCTACAACTGAGTAATACCCACCCTCCTTTTCTGCACTTAAAAATAAATATTGCAATACACAAAATAGCTCTTAAACTCCATCATGGGACCTGGTCTCTGTATAGGCAAATGAACACGTATACTATTTCAATAAGAATAAATGCTGTTGAGACATACGTCTCTGAATCTGTTAATGTGCTTAAAAACGATCATAACTAGTGATAAACACGAGACTTAGATCCAGGACTTTTTAGGGTATGTTTTGCCATCATGGGAAATTACATTCTACCGAGAAGGCTAATTGGGTCTCTTTGATATTTGGATGGTTTAGCAGGTGATCAAGGCTTTCCAAAGCTGACAGTTTTGTATTTTAAACTAACTACAAAGTTATCTTCTAGAAGATGGTAACCCTAAGTTTGTGAATTTCCCAGTAATCCAGGGGGTATGTGTCTGTGTCTGTGTCTGTGTCTGTGTGAACGTTTGTGTGTGTGATTTCAGGAATGTAGAAATAAGTTCCATATAGACTTCTGATATCTTTCTCTTCCATTTCAAGGTTTAAGCATATACTTACACAAATAAATTGATTTTCTTTTGTCATTTGGCATATTGGCGGGAATAAGAGGTTCTCATACTTGTTTCAGAAGGGTTGGGAAGCATGAGCTTAGAAAACGGGAGGAGAAAGAGGCAGGGAGACACTTCACACTTTGTGCAGTATATGAGAAACAGTAGCTTTTCTTTTCTCTTTTCTTCTAAAGCAAACTGGCTCTGAATTGTAACACACTATTACTCAGAATTGCTTTTCTAATCAGATACAAGTGCCTCAGATTTTTCAAGGCAACATGAATGATGAAATGTGTTTTAGCATTTATCTTTAAAAGTAGTTTTATTTCTCAAGTAAAAGACTATAGCCTGTTTCTTCCAGCGTCTCAAGAAATTCTCATTGATCTATGTACATGTTCTATGTGCTTCTTTTCTTTTTTTTTTTTAAGTGCTTGTTTCATTGTGGTGTGAATGAATGTTTAAAATTTCTGGATTTTGATCTTTAGAAAATGCTGATATATCAGAACTGTTAAAAACCTGATTGTTCTTTGGTCCTTGTTTGGTGGGGCACCCTATTGATTACTCTTGTCTGTTAAAGAGAGAAATTCTTCCTCTAGCCTGCAGATCATTAAGTGTATGGTTTGCAGTATGCCTTTAAATTTCATTGAATGCATTGAACATGATTGTCCAGTGAATTTTGAGTTGACTCATAGTAATGACTTTGCTTTGATTCTGTGGCTTTTGCTCCTCTCCACAAGAGCTTGAATTCTCTGTTGCATTTTGTATACGTGTTCTTCACAGTGGAAGAAATTTTGCATTTTTTACAGAGGTGGTTTTTCCTAACACCTCTGAATGCCTTCTGTAATTGATACAACAAAAATCTGTTATTTCAATGCTTAATTATTTCATACACTAGTTTTTGGCTTAATCAGAAACAATGACAGAGTGATAGTAAAAAATAGGAAAACTTTCCTTCCTTTGAAGAATAGAAATCAGGTGGTCAGGCTCACCCATGCTTTGGGCCTGACACACTTAATCTCATGTCATTGTGTATCATGATTCGGAGATGGAGTTGCTTCAGGTTTATTGATTTTTGTTTTAACATTTCTGTTGAATTCTTTCTCCAGGCTTATGTATCCTGTAGAAGGGAAACAAAAGCTTTTTTTGGTTTCCGGAGTCCTGAGTTGCTGATGATAAAGAGTTGAGGTTGGGCTGAGGAACAGAGTGACACTCCCTCTGCTCCCAGCTGAAATTGATGAACAATGAAATCAATTAAGTGTATCGGTATTTGACCAATAGAAGTTAGCGAGCCCAAACTGGCTAGTTATGCCCAAAGAAAGTACTGAATTCACCTGCAGAATTAGGTGCTTTACCAAGAAGAAGCAGCTTAGAGCAATCAGAAAAATCAGTCCTATGATGAGATATAAAGTAAATATAATATCTTTTATTTCTGAAACTTTTCTACGTTAAGTTGTGTAGAGCTAAAATTAAATTTCAAGCACCAGGAGTTAACAGTGTGGGTGGTTCTGTATGATCATTATTCAGGAATGTGCCTAGACTCTGCTAGAGTGGCTGAAGCTGGCAGGAAAAGACCTAGAGCCAGGATTTGTCACCTTAGGGTGTCCTCCATAATGGTTCCATGTGGGAGCCCATGATTGGGTTAACAAATTGTAATAGACCCCAGCCGCCTGTCAAATTTAAGAAGAAAACGTATGCTTAGTAACTGCTTTGGAAGCAAGTGCCTGTGCATCCTCACTCCTGTCTCCTTGCCTTAAAAAGCAGAGATAATGCTTTGCTTGCGTAGATGATGTTTTAGATAGCACTCTGCTCATCGCAAAGCAATGACCCAGGCCCACAGCTATAAAGGCTGGGCTTGTGTGCAGTTAGATACTCTATTATCCCCCAAGCAAGGACCTAGCTGGTCTGGTGGTCTGCTTTGTAATTCACATGTCTAAAGAATGTATCTTATTCCCCTCACCCCATGACTTACCTAAAGATACACTAAGCCTTTGTACTCATGGTGGATTCTACAATCTCTGTCTCATCCTTCTTTCCCCAAGTTCCTGCTTACTATCACACAACTGTTAATGACGTTTTCCTTTGATTATACACAATAAATATGGGATCATTTGAGAGGCTCGTGGAGTTGGGTCCCTACGCCCTCTCTCTTTCGTGACTTTTTCCACAGAGTCTTGAGTATTCATTCCCTGTACGTAAGACTTCTGCCAGCCAGAACCCACAGTTCCAGGTGAGAAGGATGCAGGCTTTATCTCTCCTACCCGAGGGAGAGAGAGTAGAAAATTGAGATCTGCTCTTCCGTGGTCCCTTCCTGCCCCAGGTCTGCTCCAGTTCACCTGCAGCCTTCTGGCCTCTGCTCACACTGCCTCTGTCCCAGGACTGACAGCAGCCTTTTCTTCCCTGGTAAACATTTCCTGTGCCTTTTAGAAGTTGGTCTCTTCTCTGCAATACAACCCTGGCAGATGTGATGGTGGTAAACGTGCTGGTGGGCAGTCACTTGGGGACTGCCAGGAGCCATGCTGATTCTCCTGAGTCTCTCATTCGGGGTTACAGAACTGTCGAGCAGCAGAGGAAGCCCTTTAACGTGAGGCCAGCTCAGCATTGCATCACTTTCATTTTATTTTTGAATTTTCAGTGGAGAAATTATTTGTAGCAAACTGTTCCAGATTTTTGGCTGCCTGCTTTCCTCACCACCATTTCCTTGTTGGCTCTGGTGCTTGTTGTAAGAACCAGGTTTCTTCTCTGGTTATTTCTAGCAGCTGGGCTTGCCGAATCCTTGATCTGCATTTGAAGCAGAATGCTTCTTCGTGATGTCAAGCTGATTTTCCTATTTCTGAATATTTCGTGTACACTCAGCAACTCTTTCAAGTGAAATGCTCTTGTCCAATTCTGTTAACCCATATTTGCCGATCTCCTGCTTTCATGCTGAGGGCAGTTTCTTCTTCCTGTAATAAAAGTTAGCAATTTGCATTTACTATTTGAAGGTTCTGGCCCTAGGTGCTTTTGTCCTTAACAGTTTTAATACAATTCACCCATTAAAATGTGCAGCGGTTTTTACTCAAAGCCCAGAATTGTGCATCGCAGTCAATCTTAGAATATTTTCATCCCCCAACAGGAAGCCCTGTATGCACAAGCAGTCATTCCCATCTTCCTCATCCTCCCCCAGCCCCAGGCAGCCACTGTTCTCTCTCTATGGATTTGCCTGTGCTGGACATTTCATGTAAAACAAGTTATTTCATGTAAATGGAACTGTCTATTGTGACTGACTTCTTTCACACTGAGTAACTTTTTCAATGTTTTTCCAGGTTGTGGCCTGGGTCAGTACTCTATGCTTTGCTATTGCTGAATTATATTCTACTGTATATCTGGGCCCTACTGTTTACCCATTCATCAGGTGATAGTCGTTTGTGTTGTTTCTGCTTTTTGTTTGTGAAGAGTAATGGCGCCGTGAATACTCCTGTAGGAATTTTTATGTGGACATTTGTTTTCAGTTCTCTTACTTGTGTGACCAGAGAGCAGAAATGCTGGGTCATTCATAAACCAAATGTTCAACTCTCTGAGGACCTGCCAGGCTGTTTTCTAAAGTGGCCACGCTGTGTTACATCCTCACCAGCAAGGGCTGCGCGCTCTGCTTCCTCTGTGTCTTCATTAGTGCTTGTTACACATTTTTTTTATTACAACCTATTGTAGTAAGTGTGAAGCGGTTTCTCCTAGTGGTTTTGACTTGATTTCTTTTACAGCTAATGATATTGAACATCGTTTGATTGTGCTTATTGGCCATTTGTATATTTTCTTTGAAAAATACATTTTCAGATACTTTATACACATTTTAATTGAGTTCTCTTTTTCTTGTTGAGTTGTAGGAGTTTTTTCTTTTATTTGAAGATACAAATACTTAATCAGATAAATAATTTGAAAAAATTTTCTCCTCTCTGTTGTTTTTTCACCTTCTGGATGGTGTCCTTTGAAGCAAATTTTTAACATTTGATGAACTCCAATTTATCACTGTTTTCTTTGTTCCTTGAGCTTTTGGGGTAATATTTAAAATCTGAGGTATTTTATTTAAACTTTTATATAAAAAATAACTTAATTCTTAAGACCGTTCTAGGAGATGGGTGCTGTGGTTGTCCCCAGTCTATGGATAGGAGACTGAGGTGCAGAAAATTTCACTGAAATATCAGTGTCACAGCTACCCAGTGCTGTGGGATTTCAGACCCTCATGTTTGTCCCCAGCATTTGTGATCTTCACCACCATGCTCCACTACTGCCTGGAATCATTAATGAAAAAGTTTCCCTTTTTTGATTTCTTGATTGTTTGTTTTCTCATTGGGGATCTCACCTCTTCATTTTCCTTGCAGAGATCTGTGTAGGTTTATTTTAGATCTCATGTACTTATTTATTACACAGGCTCCAGTGATGATTGTGCCTAGTTGTTCTAATCAATTCATACTCAAGTCTTTCCTGCTCATGACACTAAAAAGAGAGTCATGATTTACATAATGCTCAAAGAAGAATGTACTTGAGTGATTTTATTTTTCTAACCAATCAAACAAATCAAATAAAAACCCGGTGTTGGAACAGATTATAAGCCCTGCAGAATAGGGTCACTGTCTTCCTTGTGTTTCATTTGATTTGTCACAGTGTCTGGATAGTGCCTTGCTGTCCAGCAGTTTTGTGAGTATACGGTGCTCGTGAATCATTGTAAGGAAAGAATTTTGACAACAGACTGTGTTGTTCATTTCACAAGGGAAAAGATCATATAGAAATACTGCTCAGATTTATTTTAAAATTAAGCTTGGTGTTTTGAGAAAGGTTCAAGAAACCATACAAAAATCTTTTTCACTAATTTTAAATCTATCTTAGACACATTATGCATACATAGCAGAGTAACTTATCAACTAGTTTTGACAAGAGGAGTGTATTATTGATTATCTATTTTAGTTGAAATATTCTACATGGGATAAAGTAATCAGTGCCCATAAATGAACAAATATGTTTGTATTTCTATGCAACATGGGAGCAGACTTCATATGTTTCTATATAATATATATGACTGTGTGTTTTAATCTGTCTGTCAGTGTTTTTATAGTTTTTCAGCAATGTTGTAACTTTAGAATTCTTCTATGGAAATCACCCCCAATTCTAGTGCAGTTTGTACTGTGTATCCTGTCTTATGCATGGGATTCCACTGTCCCCTCTGTGAGGAATTTCCTCTCCTATTGAGTTAGTAGCAGAGTTAAAGGAACTGTGATTTCTAGGCCTTTGCTCTCCATGTGTTTGCAGTTGGCTGTCAGTCAAGATTTTCTCTTTCTTGAGTTTTCATTGTTCAATTAGAATTTTGGAAATAACAATTAATATGTTGCAACACTCTCCCTAGAAACTTGATGTGTTTGTGCTTTTCAGTTTCCAATTTACAAAAAATGTAAATTCACTCCTGTTTTTAAACAGTCCTTTTTCACTAGATATTTGTTTACTTCTTTATAGTCAAAATATTTTCTTCCCAATGAATGAATCGGTTTGCATGTTTTAAAAGATACTTTACTTTTTAAATTTCTTATTCTAACAGGTATATTCGTTGTACAGAATTTAGAAAATAAGGATAAACACAATTATAACTTAAAAATGGCCTCTAATCTCACCTGGAGATACAGTTGTAAGGTTTGAAATTAAGAATTACAAGTCCTCTCAAACTCTTCTTCTATTTCAAGTACGGTTTGGTTACTGAGATCCTCGAATTCTCATATGAATTGTAGCAGCAGATAGTCAGTTTCTGCAGAGGAACCCACTGGGATTGTGATCGAGTCCACGTTGAATATATGGATCGCTCTGGGGAGCACTGCCATCCCAAGAATGCTGTCATTTGATTCAGGAATGTGCGTGGTGTGTCTGTCCAGGTATTTAGGTATTCTTTAACTTTTTTCAGCATTGCATAGAGTTTACATTGGATTATTTTACTATATATTTTGCCTTTATACTGAGGACAAGTGTGCAAGGTACCGGGATCAGAAGTGTATTGGAGCTCCGCAACTTGCTGCCACCATGGACGCTGTGCTCTTGCTTCGCCCACTGTACAATGTTGCACAAAATAGGACCTAAGTAACTCTCCCTTGAAAGAATGATTATATGATTGCTGGATGATGCTTGAGATTCCTTGTGATGATGTCTTTTTCCCAGAATTTCGCCTCTTCTTAACTATGCCCTTTCCCTTCCTTTCCTCCAGCCTGTGTTTCAGCCTGCCTGTGGCATTGATTTTCCTTGTCTGTGGACTCATCCTTTCACTAGTTCATGATAATGTTACATGTGGGCTGTGGAAACTTGCTAGATGTCAAGAAAGAGCAAATCCATTGCATGCTAGATTTTTTAGAGTGTGTTATTGTATTATCGATTGAAATTAAATCAGGCTGACCCATTGAGCCATCCCCTGAGCTCTTTTTGCCTTCCTACAGGTGATACTGCTCTCGTTGCTGCATGTGCCCTTCCCCCAGACTTGGTTTTGGAGTTGAGTAAGTCACCATCACTGGAGCCCTCTCTTTAAATGATGAGGAGAACATTTGCTCTATCTCCTTGTTTGGGGACTTCGATGAGATGAGGCAACAGATAAAGAATGGAGCCCCACCTCATTCTGATCCCCGCTCTTTCCATTCCTTTCTCCATGGGAAGAGTACAATTCAAAAATATAAAGATTGTGAGCTAATGAGATAGACAAGACAACCGATCATTTATTAAATACCCTTTCATGCCAGAAACAAATGTATTATACACACAAAAAGCACATAAAATACGGTAGTACTGTGGTTACAAACGAGGGTCCGAGTTCGAGTCCTGGTCTGGAGTGACAAGTCCTGTGAGATGGAGAATTGATAGGTCGGCTTAGCCTCTCTTGGACTTGTTTTCTGTCCTGCAGAGATGGGGCTCGCTAGGCGTCCCTCCCCCGTAGAGGTGCTGAGGGGTGTAAAAGACACGTGTAGGCAGACCGAGCACAGCTGCTCTTTCCTCGTAAGTGCAGGATAGCATCGCTTTTGCGGTGATGGCTTTATGACCGCACCGTGTAGACTCTCAGTGCTCCAAAGGGATGCCTTGCAGATTGGAGATGGGATTCTCACTTCTGCAAATACCCAAGGATTGTGTTATTGGGCCTTGCTGATTTGACTCTATTCTTTAGAAAGTACATAATGTAGATATATTTTTCAAACATGCATGAATTTTTTCTTTTATTATTTATAGTTCTACACTCTCATCTCTTGGTGTGACGTTTCATGGAATCCAGGAAACAGTCCTAAGCAACCTGCCTCTTCACACTTCTCCGTGGTGGTTTCCTTCCCTGACTAGAAGAGGGTTTTGCATAGGTAATTTTGATTGCTCCCCTTCTCTTGGAGACTCTCTGTTTTTCTGCCCATCTCTCACCTGTCCATCTGTCCATTTCTCTACCCACTCATTCTTCTGACTTGTTTCAATAAGCATTTCAGGCAGCTTACAGAAGAACA